>NC_084583.2:19177500-19227500 GCF_033978685.3 Nerophis lumbriciformis | reverse complement strand
GCGCGCAGTGCGCTCACGAAAGGGGTGGGGCTCACCCTGGTTGATATAGACAGCAGGATGGTGGCCATGGACGTCGGAACCCGCTAAGGAGTGTGTAACAACCCACCTGCCGAATCAACTAGCCCTGAAAATGGATGGCGCTGGAGCGTCGGGCCCATACCCGGCCGTCGCCGGCAGCGAGACGCGCTTGGAGGTGCGCTCAGCGCGGCTCCCATATGATTGCGCACTGGTGTGCGTCTGGGCCGTGACAGCGTGGCACGCGAATGTCTGTGCTGCATTGGATCAGTCTCCTTTCTTTAACAGGCAAAAGCTTTATAACCTCACTAATGCCTTGCATCGTCTATATTAGATATATAACAACGGGCGGGTGCGGGCGGATGGCGGGCGGGTGCGGTTCTGATCAAATGTTACATCGGGTGGATGGCGGATGGTTGACGACTTTCTGATGCAGTTGCGGATGAAATAATTGCCTATCCGCGCATCTCTAATCCCTGCACCCGATTTTGGCGGGAAATTAACAAAACATTTGCGCGGAAAAAAAAAGTGGATTAAATGTAATCACTGTAATATTTTAGCAATTTCAACTTTCTGACAAGTGATTTTTCAAATGTTACAATGGTCTTACCACTCTTAGTCACACACACACTAGGTGTGGTGAAATCACTCTCTGCATTTGACCCAACCCCTTGTTCCAGTAGGTGAGGGGAGCAGTGAGCAGCAGCACTGGCTGCACATACATACATACATACATATATATCAGTGACGTGCGGTGAGGTTGATGGCTGGTGAGGCACTGACTTCATCACAGTCAGATTTACAAACATATGAACCCTAAAGAGTATCTTATTCACCATTTGATTGGCAGCAGTTAACGGGTTATGTTTAAAAGCTCATACCAGCATTCTTCCCTGCTTGGCACTCAGCATCAAGGCTTGGAATTGGGGGTTAAATCACCAAAAATGATTCCCGGGCGCGGCGCCGCTGCTGCCCACTGCTCCCCTCACCTCCCAGGGGGTGATCAAGGGGATGGGTCAAATGCAGAGGACAAATTTCATTACACCTAGTGTGTGTGTGACAATCATTGCTACTTTAACTTAACTTTAACTTTACACATACAAACTGTAGCACACAAAAAAGCACATTTAATAAAAAAAACATTATTATGGTCTTACCTTTACTTAGAAATTAAGTCCATGCGCCGCAACTAAAGCCCTCACTTAAACTTTCCACGTGCAAGATTGAATCTATTTAAAAAAGTGTAACCGAGGGTTTATAAATGTGGCCTGTACTGTATGAAACTACAAAATAACAAACACGGAGGCTCCAGTTTACACGAGGACCACTTTATTTACCTTCTTTCAAAAACCTCCGCAACGTGACATCACTTCCGCTCTTAGCGCCTTCAAAATAAGAGCTCAAGGCATATACTGTATAACAGCGCATAACAGGAACTTAACATCACAAAGAGGAAAGCCCATGAAAATAGGTTACAAAAGTTATTTAATAAGAAGCCAAAAAGTGCAAAAACAATAATGTTCTTGTTGGAGGAGTTGTGAATTAGGTACACATGCAGTCTGCAGGTGTATCTAATGTTGTGGCCCTGCAGTCATTCACAACTCCTCCAACACCAACATTATTGTTTTTGCACTTTTTGGCTTCTTATGAAATATTTTTTTTTAAATAGATTCAATCTTGCACGTGGAAAGTTTAAGTGTGGGCTTTAGTTCATATAACAATTCTACGGCGGGGGTGCAGGAGGCGGGATTACTGGAGCCTCAGCCAGTGCGTCTTTTGCAGCCGTTTTATGATCGCTCAGCACAAGAAATACGTTACACACATACAGTTGTTGACAAAATACACTGTACATTATATACCTCAGCTAACTAAACTATGGAAATGTATAATATAATTCATATAGCAATACGGTCTCACTGCACAGCAGGCCAGCAGTTAGCCGAGTCATTGCGCAATCCATGTTGAGGCACTGAGTGACGTGCCTCAACTGGCTGCTGTTCACCACACCATCTCTTCTCAGTATTTGAACGGCAAATGTGAAAATTCAGCGATTTTGAATAAAAATAATCTAAAACTAGTGAAGTTAAATGGAAAATAACTCTATAGTATAATCACTGGATACATATAACAATTTAATTTTTTTTTTTTCATTTTACATTTTTTTTTTTTTCCATGATCACCTGCCCTCTAGTGACTGCACGTCACTGTATGTTCCCCATACTAAAGTGTTACCATGTTGTATTACTGGTGCACAAAATGAAGCGTGCATGAACATCACCTTGTTCAAAGAACAAAACCAACACAGTGCACAAACTCAACAAATTACACACCTGCAAATCAGTCTGACTTCTGCTTTTGTCGTATCCGTAATACGCCGATAGGGAGAAGTTTGTATTTACACGATGAGTCGGGTGTGTCTCGACCTACGCCGAACCCCTGAGCCAGACTCACCGAACCCCTAGGGTTCCATCCAACCCAGGTTAAGAACCACTGCTCTAGACAAAATAACCCAATATTAGTGTATTTTGTCATCTTACATGTATACTACAACCTATTTGACATTAGCATTTATTATTTGGGAGTGTGGTACAAGGTGCAAGCCTGTGTCAACAAGAGACAATATTTTCAATTATTTTGGGATTTGCTGGTGGGTCAGAACGGAGCCCTCTGCTATATGAGGGGTTGCTGACACAAAGCCCTTGTTCCAGGTTCTGACAGACGTCCAATAACATCACACTTGTGAATCATTTTTAAAATGCAAAAAACAAATACGTATAAAAACAAAACCAGAAGAAATGTGGTCTTTCATTTGTATTTAAACTTATTGTTTTCTTTTCTTCTGCCGCCTTCCACACGGTCAGTGTTGGGCCTGACAGATGTGTGGCCGCCTGCCTCGTCATGCTGCTCTTTGACGAGCTCAGGGATAGAACATTGCCGGGGGCAAAAGAGGACAGACGCAATAAACACAATAAAACACTTTTTTTTACCATTTTTTTTGAAGAAAACTTTGCATTCGTGAGTCTACATTCTGCATGCCAATTGCTGTCGTGAGTTAGGACCAGAGGTGGGTAGAGTAGCCAGAAATTGTACTCAAGTAAGAGTACTGTTACTTTAGAGATTTATTACTCAAGTAAAAGTAAGGAGTAGTCACCCAAATATTTACTTGAGTAAAAGTAAAAAGTATGTTGTGAAAAAACTACTCAAGTACTGAGTAACTGATGAGTAACATACACACACATATCATATATATATATATATATATGTCTTAATAAGGTTATCCAAAAAATAGTGCTCGATACCGTAGTAGAGCGCAATATATGTATGTGTGGGAAAAAAATCACAAGACTATTTCATCTCTACAGGCCTGTTTCATGAGGGGGGGTTCCCTCAATCATCAGGAGATTTTAATGGGAGCATTCGCATACCATGGTTTATATAGGGCACAGAGTGGGTGGGTACAGGCTGGCCTAGGGGCGTGGTGATTGGCTCATGTGTTACCTAGGAGGTGTTTCCGTCTATGGCGGCATGTTGTTACAATTTCGCTGCGCTTGTTGAGGGATGACAGGTCTGGACGGTAAATAATAAACAGTTTCTCTTTCAAGCATAGGTTGCATCTTTTATTACCACTATTGTAAGGTGTGCTGGATGCAAGAATTTGCCATGTTATTGAATATTCAACATTATTGTCTTTGAGGTCCCAAATGTGTTTGCTGAGTTCTGTGGTATTCCGCAGGTTTTGGTTCCTGAAAGAAGCCTTGTGATTGTTCCATCTGGTTTTGAACTCTCCCTCAGTTAATCCCACACATGTGCCGGACGTGTTAATGTCCTTGCGTGTTACCTTAGATTGGTAGACAACTGATGTTTGTAAGCACCCCCCGTTGAGAGGGCAATCAGGTTTCTTTCAACAGTTGCAACCTTTGTTGGTTTTGGAGTCGCTCCGTCCGGGGGCCGACGGCTCATCCGCAACTTCCAGAAATCATCTCAAACCACAACAAAACAGTTGCGGATGAGCCGTCGGCCCCCGGACGGAGCGACTCCAAAACCAACAAAGGTTGCAACTGTCGAAAGAAACCTGATTGCCCTCTCAACGGGGGGTGCTTACAAACATCAGTTGTCTACCAATCTAAGGTAACACGCAAGGACATTAACACGTCCGGCACATGTGTGGGATTAACTGAGGGAGAGTTCAAAACCAGATGGAACAATCACAAGGCTTCTTTCAGGAACCAAAACCTGCGGAATACCACAGAACTCAGCAAACACATTTGGGACCTCAAAGACAATAATGTTGAATATTCAATAACATGGCAAATTCTTGCAACCAGCACACCTTACAATAGTGGTAATAAAAGATGCAACCTATGCTTGAAAGAAAAACTGTTTATTATTTACCGTCCAGACCTGTCATCCCTCAACAAGCGCAGCGAAATTGTAACAGCATGCCGCCACAGACGGAAACACCTCCTAGGTAACACATGAGCCAATCACCACGCCCCTACACCAGGCTGTACACACCCACTCTGTGCCCTATATAATCCATGGTATGTGAATGCTCCCATTAAAATCTCCTGATGATTGAGGGAACCCCCCCTCATGAAACAGGCCTGTAGAGATGAAATGGTCTTGTGATTTTTTTTCCCACACATACATATATTGCGCTCTACTATGGTATCGAGCACTATTTTTTGGATAACCTTATTAAGACATATATATATATATATATATACAGTATATAATTTATATTTATTTATTTTGCCGTTTTTGTTTACATGTTAAAGGTGTTTTAATGAATATACATGCATGTTTAACACGTATAGATTCCTTTCTTTCATGAAGACAAGAATATAAGTTGGTGTATTACCTGATTCTGATGACTTGCATTGATTGTAATCAGACAGTAGTGATGATAACGTCCACGTTTTCAAATGGAGGAGAAAAAAAGTTCCTCCTTTCTGTCTAATACCACATGAAAGTGGTTGGTTTTTGGCATCTTATTTGTCCAGCTTCCATATTCGTTTTTATACACTTTACAAGAAATACATTGGCGGCAAACTCCGTAGCTTGCTAGCTTGTTTGCGCTGGCTTTCGGAGACTCTTGTTTTGAAAGCGCAGGCGCGATGGAGCGGCACTTTTATTGTGAAGACAGGAACTGTGCAGTCAGTCTTTAGGCTTTTGACGGGATGTACGGTTGAAATAAAAAAGGGTCTTTTTTCCTTCACACTTTTGATTGATTGATTGAAACTTTTATTAGTAGATTGCACAGTACAGTACATATTCCGTACAATTGACCACTAAATGGTAGCACCCCAATAAGTTTTTCAACTTGTTTAAGTCAGGTCATGTGACCGCCTGGCTCTGTTTGATTGGTCCAACGTCACCAGTGACTGCATCTGATTGGTAGAACGGAGTGAACGTCACCAGTGACTGTATTTGTTGAAACGCAGGCACTATGAAGGTCTGTCTGACAGACCAAAACAAACAAAGCGTGCATTAACAGATCGATAAAAATTAGTAGCGAGTAGCGAGCTGAATGTAGATAAAAGTAGCGGAGTAAAAGTAGCGTTTCTTCTCTATAAATATACTCAAGTAAAAGTAAAAGTATGTTGCATTAAAACTACTCTTGGAAGTACAATGTATCCCAAAAGTTACTCAAGTAGATGTAACAGAGTAAATGTAGCGCGTTACTACCCACCTCTGGTTAGGACTGTAGGATGTTGTTTAAGGGGACTTGTAGGGACCCTAACACGGACATTCTGAAAAATGATATTTATGGTAGAACTAGAGATGTCCGATAATGGCTTTTTTCCCGATATCCAATATTCCGATTGGTCCAACTCTCAATTACCGATTCCGATATCAAGCGATACCGATATGTACAGTCGTGGAATGAACACATTATTATGCCTAATTTTGTTGTGATGCCCTGCTGGATGCATTAAACAATGTAACAAGGTTTTCCAAAATAAATCAACTCATAATTATGGAAAAAAAATGCCAACATGGCACTGCCATATTTATTATTGAAGTCACAAAGTGCTTTTTTTTTTTTTAACATGCCTCAAAACAGCAGCTTGGAATTTGGGACATGCTCTCCCTGAGAGAGCATGAGGAGGTTGAGGTGGGCGGGGTTGAGGTGGGGGGGTAGGGGGTAGCGGGGGGGTGTATTGTAGCGTCCCGGAAGAGTTAGTGTTGCAAGGGTTTCTGGGCATTTGTTCTGTTGTGTTTATGTTGTGTTACGGTGCGGATGTTCTCCCGAAATGTTTGTCATTCTTGTTTGGTGTGGGTTCACAGTGTGGCGCATATTTGTGACAGTGTTAAAGTTGTTTATGCGGCCACCTTCATTTTGACCTTGGCCTACCACTTGGTGGCTGAGTTGCTGTTGTTCCCCAAACTCTTCACTTTTCTTATAATAAAGTGGACTTTGGAATATTTAGGAGCGAGGAAATTTCACGACTGGGTTTGTTGCACAGGTGGCATCCTGTGACAGTTCCACACTGGAAATCACTGAGAGCGGCCCATCTCTTTCACAAATGTTTGTAGAAACAGTCTCCATGCCTGAGTGCTTGATTAGGACACCTGATTCTCATCTTTTGGATGGGTGGCCAAATACTTTTGGCAATATAGTGAAACCTTCTTTAACGGCACAGGAGTGTCATTCATAGCATTAATGGACGGGTGTATATAACGATGGTTAAAATCAGGCACTTTGAAGCTTTTTTTAGGGATATTGCGTGATGGGTAAAATTTTGAAAAAAAACTTCGAAAAATAAAATAAGCCACTGGGAACTGATTTTTAATGGTTTTAACCCTTCTGAAATTGTGATAATGTTCCCCTTTAATGCCTTATTTGGCATGGCCTTATTATAACCCTAACCCTCTAATCCTGGCCCTAACCAAATAACTCTAAATTAAGTCTTTGTTACTTAGAATATGTTCCCCTATTGTCCAAAAAACTCTAAATTAAGTCTCCCGAGGGTCCAGCCTTTGACTGATATTTTTTACTCTTCCCTCCTTTCCCAATATCACCTTTTTCCCACCTTTTTTAAGGAGCGCCGTAAGTGGCTGATCCATTGGCGGTCCCGTCTTGTCTCCCTGTAACGTATGTCTGCTCTTATTGGGACTGTGCCGAAAATGTAATTTCAGTTCTTATGTGTCTTGTACATGTTAAAGAATGGACAATAATAAAGCATCCTGAATCCTGTTACTTAGAATATGTTCCCCATACTAAAGTGTTACCAAAAACATATACATAACTTTGTCTTGAATTTTGGAATATTTAGGAGCGAGGAAATTTCCCGACTGGATTTGTTGCACAGGTGGCATCCTATGACAGTTCCACGCTGGAAATCACTGAGAGCGGCCCATTCTTTCACAAATGTTTGTAGAAACAGTCTCCATGCCTCAGTGCTTGATTAGGACACCTGATTCTCATCTTTTGGATGGGTGGCCAAATACTTTTGGCAATATAGTGAAACCTTCTTTAACGGCACAGGAGTGTCATTCATAGCATTAATGCAGATAAGTTAACCTCTGAGTAAAACGGCGTGGTTCAGTGGGGAACAACGCGGGACCGGCAGTAATGAATTTACGAGCTGACTTGACGGTCACATAGCTGAGGGCTTTGCATTTCCATGACAGCTTCATGATGAGTGGCCTGACGCTAGTATGTGGGCCGGTAGCAACACGCCGTCACATCCAAGCGAGAGTGGAAGGTTGGCGTGTGAGCGAGGAAATCATCGCTTCCCCATAAGCACGCTGTTTATCATGCGGGTTAACATTCAGCATTTCTATTTGGACATCTCCCAGCAGAGCAGGATAATTATTCATACATCAAAAAGTGAACTTTGCCCGGTTATTAATAACCGCTTCACTTTAGGACGCTTTATCTCCAACTCTCAGTTTGAACATGCTGATCAGACATCCATCCATCCATCCATCTTCTTCCGCTTATCCGAGGTCGGGTCGCGGGGGCAGCAGGTTAAGCAGGGAAGCCCAGACTTCCCTCTCCCCAGCCACTTCGTCCAGCTCCTCCCGGGGGATACCGAGGCGTTCCCAGGCCAGCCGGGAGAGATAGTCTTCCCAACGTGTCCTGGGTCTTCCCCGTGGCCTCCTACCAGTCGGACGTGCCCGAAACACCTTCCTAGGGAGGCGTTCGGGTGGCATCCTGACCAGATGCCCGAACCACCTCATCTGGCTCATCTCGATGTGGAGGAGCAGTGGTTTTACTTTGAGCTCCCCCCGAATGACAGAGCTTCTCACCCTATCTCTAAGGGAGAGCCCCGCCACCCGGCGGAGGGAACTCATTTCAGCCGCTTGTACCCGTGATCTTGTCCTTTCGGTCATGACCCAAAGCTCACGACCATAGGTGAGGATGGGAACGTAGATCGACCGGTAAATCGAGAGCTTTGTCTTCCGGCTCAGCTCCTTCTTCACCACAACGGATCGATACAGCGTCCGCATTACTGAAGACGCCGCACCGATCCGCCTGTCGATCTCACGATCCACTCTTCCCCCACTCGTGAACAAGACTCCGAGGTACTTGAACTCCTCCAAGATCTCCTGCCCAACCCGGAGATGGCACTCCACCCTTTTCCGGGAGAGAACCATGGACTCGGACTTGGAGGTGCTGATTCCCATCCCAGTCGCTTCACACTCGGCTGCGAACCGATCCAGTGAGAGCTGAAGATCTTGGCCGAAGGAAGCCATCAGGACCACATCATCTGCAAATAGCAGAGACCTAATCCTGCAGCCACCAAACCAGATACCCTCAACGCCCTGACTGCGCCTAGAAATTCTGTCCATAAAGGTTATGAACAGAATCGGTGACAAAGGGCAGCCTTGGCGGAGTCCAACCCTCACTGGAAATGTGTCCGACTTACTGCCGGCAATGCGGACCAAGCTCTGACACTGATCATACAGGGAGCGGACCGCCACAATCAGACAGTCCGTTACCTCATACCCTCTGAGCACTCCCCACAGGACTTCCCGGGGTACACGGTCGAATGCCTTCTCCAAGTCCACAAAGCACATGTAGACTGGTTGGGCAAACTCCCATGCACCCTCAAGGACCCTGCCGAGAGTATAGAGCTGGTCCACAGTTCCACGACCAGGACGAAAACCACACTGTTCCTCCTGAATCCGAGGTTCGACTATCCGGCGTAGCCTCCTCTCCAGTACACCTGAATAGACCTTACCGGGAAGGCTGAGGAGTGTGATCCCACGATAGTTGGAACACACCCTCCAGTTCCCCTTCTTAAAGAGAGGAACCACCACCCCGGTCTGCCAGTCCAGAGGTACCGCCCCCGATGTCCACGCGATGTTGCAGAGCCTGATCAGACATATATATATATATTTTTTATTTTTTTTCCCTCAGTCTGATGGGCTATGATCGGTGGTATTTAAGATGATGAATTATATCTACCCCCGTGTCCTCTCCGAAACGGAGCACAGGATGGTTTTTAATATCGAGAGGAGTCGGCCTTCAAAATCAGCAGGCGAGAGGGCCGCCTATCTTCGCCGCGGCGAGGATTTCTGGCTGTTTGGTAGACGAGGCAACCTTTAGCTCCTTCCTCTTACATAACCGTCTATCCGTCAGAAGCACACGGGGAGGCTGCGGTGTTTGGTATTGGAGGGCGTGTTGTAGAGGACTTCGATCCCCCCCTTTGGTGTCCCGCTGGGCCGACCCTTCAGAGGCTGAGCGCCTGCGAATGTATGCAAAGTTGACACACGCTGTGGCAAAGTCACCCGATGAAATAAACTCTGCTAAGTGAGTGCTGGAGTTTTTCATAAGCATGAGGACAAGCCAGGACTTTTTGGCACGATTATGACTAATTACAGCAGACATTAGGGTTGTACTGTATACCGGTATTAGTCATCAGTCAATCAATCAATCAATGTTTATTTATATAGCCCTAAATCACAAGTGTCTCAAAGGGCTGCACAAGCCACAACGACATCCTCGGTACAAAACCCACATAAGGGCAAGGAAAAACTCACCCCAGTGGGACGTTGATGTGAATGACTATGAGAAACCTTGGAGAGGACCGCATATATGGGTAACCCCCCCCCCCCTCTAGGGGAGACCGAAAGCAATGGATGTCGAGTGGGTCTGACATAATATTGTGAGAGTCCAGTCCATAGTGGGGCCAGCAGGACACCATCCCGAGCGGAGACGGGTCAGCAGCGCAGAGATGTTCCCAGCCGATGCACAGGCGAGCGGTCCACCCCGGGTCCCGTCTCTGGACAGCCAGCACTTCATCCATGGCCACCGGACCTGTGCCCCTCCCCCCCCCCCTTCCACAAGGAAAAGGGGAGCAGAGGAGAAAAGAAAAGAAACGGCAGATCAACTGGTCTAACAGGGGGGCTATTTAAAGGCTAGAGTATACAAATGAGTTTTAAGATGGGACTTAAATGCTTCTACTGAGGTAGCATCTCTAATTGTTACCGGGAGGGCATTCCATAGTACTGGAGCCCCAATAGAAAACGCTCTATAGCCCGCAGACTTTTTATGGGCTCTGGGAATCAGTTAGTCAAATGTGACTTAAACAGTAGTCTATGTTTTTAGACAGGATGATGGCGCCTTCCTGGTTAGGGTGAAGGCCGTCTCTCATCAGCAAGCCTGGTTTGCCCCAGAAAGAGGGCCAATTATCAATAAACGTTAGTCCCTGTTGTCTACAGAAGCTAGCCAGCCACTTGTTAAGTGAGACTAATCTGCTATATCTCTCATCATTGCCTCTCGCAGGCAGGGGGCCAGAGACAATTACTCGATGCCTGGACATCTTTCTAGCGAGATCACAAGTCCTGGCTATGTTTCTCTTTGTAATCTCTGACTGTCTCATTCTAGTGTCATTGGAGCCAATGTGTATAACTATATTCGCATAACTAGTGGTGCGATTAGCCTGTCGTACGTGTTTACTAGGCCTGTTGCGAGTTAGTTCCCTAAGATTAGCCTCAATGTCAGGTGCTCTGGCACCGGGGATGCACTTAATTGTGGCTGGTTTGCTAAGCTTTATGTTTCGGGTGATGGACTCCCCTATGACTAAGGTGTGGTGCCCGGTAGACTGGGGTGTAGGACTAGCTAAAGAGCTAAATCTATTATGCGTCTCAACCGGTACACCGTAGCTTGTAGGCCGCTTAGGACTACTACAGGCTGGGCTAGTTAGCTCGCTACAGCTAACGCTAGCAGATGTGTCCGCAACATCTAAAGTTACGAGATTACTCTGCTCTAACTGGCGGACACGGCCCTCTAGCAGAGCCAGCCTCTCCGTGAGTAAGGTGCAAGACGCGCAGGAAGCCATACTCACGGTGTTTTCTGTCACCAAGTGAAGTTCCTGCTGTCTTCCGAGAAGTCTAGTCATCATCATCGGCGCTCACTCGAAGCGAGTATGACGATCCTCCTGGTAGGGGCGTATTCCTTTATGGAGGATGCCTGTGCGTGACTTTGTTTAACGTGGGGAGACTGGTGCACAGACAGTCACCACACCATCCTTGACAGATCCGGGTCAGGGTCCAGTGCAGTGGTTCTTAACCTCGGTTGGATGGAACCCTAGGGGTTCGGTGAGTCGGGCTCAGGGATTCGGCGGAGGTCGAGACACACCCGACTCATCGTGTAAATAAAAACGTCTCCCTATCGGCGTATTACAGATACGGCAACAGCTGACTGATTTGCAGGTGTGTAATTTGTTGTGAGTTTATGCACTGTGTTAGTTTTGTTCTTTGAACAAGGTGATGTTCATGCACGCTTCATTTTGTGCACCAGTAATAAAACATGGTAACATGCAAATTAGTAACATATTTTCTCTTAACTAGTCATTATTAAGTACTTATTAAAGGGGAACATTATCACCAGACCTATGTAAGCGTCAATATATACCTTGATGTTGCAGAAAAAAAGACCATATATTTTTTTAACCGATTTCCGAACTCTAAATGGGTGAATTTTGGCGAATTAAACGCCTTTCTATTATTCGCTCTCGGAGCTGAAAAAAACAGGTAGCCAGTTCAAGGACGCTAAGACGAGAGTATTGTGACTACATGTACGTCATCTTGACAAGAGCCTAGCGGCAGCGTTTCAAGTCGTGGGTAATGTGACTGAATATATGACGTCTAATTGCCAACAGCCTAGCAGCAGCGTTCTGGATTAATTGCAGGCGATCAATTTTTTTCTTGAGACATTTGAAGAGTGAATTACAACAGTCGAGACGTGAGGAAACAAGAGAATGATCACTTCTAGTTCAGAATGAGATTCTATGAATCTGAGTTTGGAGACATTTCTGGGGTAGAAAAGGCAGGAGTAAGTTATATTAGGCGTGCTCATCGAAAAGCATAGAGTGGTTTAATGTGACAATAATTAACACCTCCGTTTTGGCAGCTTTCAGCTGGAGAGCATTACTCATACTTGCCAACCTTGAGACCTCCGATTTTGGGAGGTGGGGGGTGAGGGCGTGGTTGGGGGCGTGGTTAAGATATATATATATAAGAAATACTTGACTTTCAGTGAATTCTAGCTATATATATTTCTTTTATTACATATATATATATATATATATATATATATATATATATATATATATATATATATATATATATATATATATATATATATATATATATATATATATATATATATATATAAATAAATAAAAGAAATACTTGAATTTCAGTGATCATTTATTTACACATATACACACACTAGAGATGCGCGGATAGGCAATTTATTTCATCCGCAACCGCATCAGAAAGTCGTCAACCATCCGCCATCCACCCGATGTAACATTTGATCAGAACCGCACCCGCCCGTACCCGCCCGTTGTTATATATCTAATATAGACGATGCAAGGCATTAGTGAGGTTATAAAGCTTTTGCCTGTTAAAGAAAGGAGACTGATCCAATGCAGTACAGACATTCGCGTGCCACGCTGTCACGACCCAGACGCACACCAGTGCGCAATCATATGGTAGCCGCGCTGAGCGCACCTCCAAGCGCGTCTCGCTGCCGGCGACGGCCGGGTACATGGGCCCGACGCTCCAGCGCCACCCATTTTCAGGGCTAGTTGATTCGGCAGGTGGGTTGTTACACACTCCTTAGCGGGTTCCAACTTCCATGGCCACCGTCCTGCTGTCTATATCAACCAGGGTGAGCCCCACCCCTTTCGTGAGCGCACTGCGCGCGGAGTGACCCCTGTTACGCGCCCCCGGCAACAGGGGTGGCGGGCAGGTAAGCTGCGCGGGCGGAGCGCGCGGAGTGACCCCTGTTACGAGCCCCCGGCCACGGGGGTGGCGGGGTGTCGGTGCGGTGGGCGCGGTGGTGACCCTGGACGTGCGTCGGGCCCTTCTCGCGGATCGCCTCAGCTACGGCTCCCAGTGGGGCCCTCTCGGGGGAAGGGGCCTCGGACCCGAACCCCGGCGAGGGGTCCCTTCTCCGCTCCGTAAAAGTGTCCATCTCTTTTTCTTTTTTTTCTTCTGTTGTGGCATATGCAGCAGGTGCCTGCTCGTTTTTCGTATGTGGGTAACAACATTTAACTATGTATATATATTTCCGAATTGGTTTAACTGCCACCCGCCTGAATCTATTTAAAATCTTTTTTTTTTTTTTTATTCAACCGCGCGACCCGACCCGACCCGCGGATAAAATCTAATTTTTTTTAATTTCATCCGCCCGATCCGCGGATAATCCGCGGACTCCGCGGTTGTGCCCGCAAACCGCGCATCTCTAACACACACATAACACTCATCTACTCATTGTTGAGTTAAGGGTTGAATTGTCCATCCTTGTTCTATTCTCTGTCACTATTTCAGAACACACACATTATACAAATATACATTATAAAATCAATAAGAAAACGGGAGCTCTAATTTGGGAGTCTGAATTAGGATCAGAAGTTCCTATATAAACATTGCGCACTCACGTCGCCTTATTGTATTGATTACTGCAGCTGTGCACTGGATTCATTCACAAATACAAACTACAACTCACAAACACTTTAGAGTTAGGCTCCACCATCAGAATGTGTACTTAAACTTATAAAGATCACATGGATATTATTCAGTGAGTTGATTCACCAAAACTAACCTGTTATACAGGAGGAAAAAGCACACAGGACGTTTCAGTTGTTCACAGACTGGTCGCGCTCATCAGAATGACAAGACACTTCCGGTCTGCAGGTGATAGCATTCAATTGGGAAGAAACGCCCTACTGCCCCCTACTGACCAATGTGAATACTGATAAATGTGTAATGACAGCTCCAAAAACGAATTCAAACCACAAAATAAAATAAATAAATCAACACAAAAATGTGACACATTATGGGTGGGTCACATATGCATGTACAGTAGATGGCAGTATTGTCCTGTTTAAAAGTGTCACAACATTGCTGTTTACGGCAGCGAACTGCTTTAGGTAGACGAAAACTTGACTGCTGTTGTTGTGTGTTGTTACCGCGCTGGGAGGACGTTAATGAAACTGCCTAACAATAAACCCACATAGGAAACCAAGAACTCGCCCTCCATCATTAGCTGTTTATATAGAAAGCGGACGTGTGAACAGGCTGTCAACACGTCACTCAGGTCCGCATGGAGCTGGAGGGGGCGTGGCCTCCAGCTCCGCCTGAATTTCGGGAGATTTTCGGGAGAAAATTTGTCCCGGGAGGTTTTCGGGGGAGGCGCTGAATTTCGGGAGTCTCCCGGAAAATCCGGGAGGGTTGGCAAGTATGGCATTACTACCCATCCAGTCTTTGACTTCTACCCATCCAGTCTTTGACTTCTACCCTTCCAGTCTTTGACTTCTACCCTTCCAGTCTTTGACTTCTACCCATCCAGTCTTTGACTTCTACCCATCCAGTCTTTGACTTCAGTCAGACAATCATAAGAGTTTTCATTTGATGTGTCCTATCAGCTGAAGGTCATCTGTGTACTTCTGGTTTGAGATACCTTCAAAATTTGTCCCAAGATCGAAGCGTGTATAGGGTAAAAAGAATAAGCCCCAAAACTGAACCCGAGGGCACCCCCACACGAGGGGGGCAACAGAGAAAGATCTCTCTGCCAAATGTGATTCAAACCATTAGAGGGGCTGTCCTTGAAAATCCCACCCAGTGTCTCATCCGGTCTGCAAGGAGTTGATCATCAACAGTGTCAAAGGCTGCGGCGAGTTGGAGCAGAAACAGTCCTGTACAATTACCAGCATCGCAGGCCGTCATTTTGTCATTGGAGACCCTGAGAAGAGCAGTTTCTGTGGAATGCAACTAGCAATAACAGGATTTCAATTTATCAAACACATTGTGTTGGTTTAAAGTTGAGACTAACAGGTTTGCTACAACTTTTCGTAAGTAAGTAAGTCATATTTATTATCATGAATATCTCTAGATCAACTTCAGGTCTATATGTCAATATAAAGTTCTTGTATATATACAAAAATATATATACTCACACACATACATACATACATACATACACACATACATACATACATACATACATACATACATACATACGTACGTACGTACGTACGTACGTACGTACATACATACATATATATATATATATATGTATGTATACATATATATATGTATGGATACATATAAACATAGATATTTACATACATACTTACATATGTATACATGTATATACATAGATACATATGTACATACATACATATTTATACATGTATATACATATATATACATAGATATATACATACATACATACATACATACATACATATTTATACATGTATATACATATATACATAGTTATATACATACATACATATACACATATATACATACATACATACACATACATACATACGTGTGTGTGTGTGTGTGTGTGTGTGTGTGTGTGTGTGTGTGTATATATATACAGTATCTATATATATATATATATATATATATATATATATATATATATATATATATATATATATATACAGTATCTATATATATATATATATATATATATATATATATATATATACAGTATCTATATATATATATATATATATATATATATATATATATATATATATATATACGATTCTGTTCATAACTTTTATGGACAGAATTTCTAGGCGCAGTCAAGGCGTTGAGGGGATCTGGTTTGGTGGCTGCAGGATTAGGTCTCTGCTTTTTGCAGATGATGTGGTCCTGATGGCTTCATCTGGCCAGGATCTTCAGCTCTCACTGGATCGGTTCGCAGCCGAGTGTGAAGCGACTGGGATGAGAATCAGCACCTCCAAGTCCGAGTCCATGGTTCTCGCCCGGAAAAGGGTGGAGTGCCATCTCCGGGTTGGGGAGGAGATCTTGCCCCAAGTGGAGGAGTTCAAGTACCTCGGAGTCTTGTTCACGAGTGGGGGAAGAGTGGATCGTGAGATCGACAGGCGGATCGGTGCGGCGTCTTCAGTAATGCGGACGCTGTATCGGTCCGTTGTGGTGAAGAAGGAGCTGAGCCGGAAGGCAAAGCTCTCAATTTACCGGTCGATCTACGTTCCCATCCTCACCTATGGTCATGAGCTTTGGGTTATGATCGAAAGGACAAGATCACGGGTACAAGCGGCAGAAATGAGTTTCCTCCGCCGGGTGGCGGGGCTCTCCCTTAGAG
This sequence comes from Nerophis lumbriciformis, assembly GCF_033978685.3. Lineage (NCBI taxonomy): Eukaryota > Metazoa > Chordata > Actinopteri > Syngnathiformes > Syngnathidae > Nerophis > Nerophis lumbriciformis. The sequence continues at coordinate 19,210,891 of NC_084583.2, read as the reverse complement.
ATAGGGTGAGAAGCTCTGTCATCCGGGGGGAGCTCAAAGTAAAGCCGCTGCTCCTCCACATGGAGAGGAGCCAGATGAGGTGGTTCGGGCATCTGGTCAGGATGCCACCCGAACGCCTCCCTAGGGAGGTGTTTAGGGCACGTCCGAACGGTAGGAGGCCACGGGGAAGACCCAGGACACGTTGGGAAGACTATGTCTCCCGGCTGGCCTGGGAACGCCTCGGGATCCCCCGGGAGGAGCTGGACGAAGTGGCTGGGGAGAGGGAAGTCTGGGCTTCCCTGCTTAGGCTGCTGCCCCCGCGACCCCACCTCGGATAAGCGGAAGAAGATGGATGGATGGATATATACATATACACATAGATACATAGATACATACATACATACATACACGCATACATAAATACATATATATATATATATATATATATATACATATATATATATATATACATACATATATGACCATTAACATAATATGAATTCTGTTTTTATGGCAAAAACACAACTATGCAATATTTTCTCCAAAAAGATTTTCAAAGTGGAAGATTTGATGTCAAGTAATTGGAGCCTTAAATAGGACAATAATTCACAGCAACATTGATTTTACTTCATTTAATTTCTAAATAAATGAAAGATATCCCACAAAAATCCATGGGGATCCAAAGAGGCCACACTCATATAAGTGTGAGAAATACGTTTTTTTTGTTTTTTTTTTGTACTTTCAATGCTTAAGTCTCTAGATCAGCGTTTTTCAAAGTGCGCGCCCCACTGGTGGGGAATAGAGAAATGACAGGTGGGGCGCGAGGAACGGGAGGAAATCCGCTATATAAATAAATGGAAATTACCGGTACTTATTTTTACTGTAGGCTTTATATTTCTCGGTACGAGCGAAAGTTTGACAGACATAGCAACAGTAACTAATGGGGGCGGGGCTAAGCGGAACAAACTTTCGCGCGGATGGGTAGCAGGCTAATGTGTGGACCACAATTACACAAATATATACATTTGTGACTCGCACCTCAAAGGTCATCGAGCTTGATGCAAGTTATAACACATTTTTGATTTTTTATTGAACTTGATGCAAGTTATAACACTTTTGTTTTATTTATTATTGAACTTGATGCAAGTTATAACACTTTTTTGATTTATTATTGAACTTGATGCAAGTTATAACACTTTTTTTGATTTATTATTGAACTTGATGCAATTTTTTGATTTATTATTGAACTTGATGCAAGTTATAACACTTGTATTTGATTTATTATTGAACTTGATGCAAGTTATAACACTTTTGTTTTATTTATTATTGAACTTGATGCAGGATATAACACTTTTTTGATTTATTATTGAACTTGATGCAAGTTATTTGATTTATTATTGAACTTGATGCAAGTTATAACACTTTTATTTGATTTATTATTGAACTTGATGCAAGTTATAACACTTTTTTTGATTTATTATTGAACTTGATGCAAGTTATAACACTTTTGTTTTATTTATTGAACTTGATGGAAGTTATTTTATTTATTATTGAACTTGATGCAAGTTATACCACAGCTGCACAGTTATTTTATTTATTATTGAACTTGATGTTATTTTATGTTATTGAGTTTGAATGTATACAACTTGATGTTCAATAAATTTGAAAATGTTAAAGCTTGGCATTAGCGCTCTGTTGGGGCGATGGGGGCAGGTGGGGCTTGAAAACTCCCCCTTGTCCAAACTGGGGGCTGACAAAAAAAAGTTTGAGAACCATTGCTCTAGATCAACTTCAGATATATCTGTGGAGTAAGTAATTATTCTTTATTTCATGTCTTTGTTTTATGCCCTTTTTGTCAAAGAATATTTAGTTTTTTTATATGGCAAACACGTAAAAATGCAATATTTCCTCCCAAAAATGTTAAAGTAAATGTTTTGATGTGATGTAACTGGAGCCTTGAATAAGTCGATCATTCATAACAACATGGCTTTGTCTTATTAGTGTCAATATTGCATCTTTTTCTCATCACGTTTCACTTGTTTGCTATTTTATTCTGCTTTCTTATGTTTGTTTTTTTACATAGTTTTTTTAAAATGTTTTCAAGTTAACTTTGCACACCCCAGCTCTAAATTCTTTCGGTAGAGGAAAAAAAACGAGGACGTGCAGGAAAGAAAACACGGAAATGATGTATTAAAGAAGCCGACCAAAAAAAAGCCAATGCAGAACTCAATTTTTTTGTAAGTGCATGTACAATTCCGCCGGGGGCTCCAGAGGGGGAGGAGCCAGCTGGCGTCAGTCACGCCAGCTATGTGATGCGGGAGCATATTTCAAGCTTTAGTCATGATTTTGAAGACCCTCTGGGGTTCTTCCCCAGAAATGTTGCACCCTAAATCAGCCTGTTGCTGTCAGTGGAAAATCATGTCAACGTTCTCGTAAATTCAGGCCAAATATTGCATTATTTTGAATCTAAACAAAGCACTTGTGTCCCAAACTGAAGTAAGTTACATTTTTGATGTATCAAGAGAGAAAGCAATTCACATACATCTTAAAATACAGACATTAACAGTTGGTGAGTGCCTATTAATGTACATTTTAGGATAAAGCAGAATGGCATACTGTTATGTTTGCTTATTTACAAACCCCGTTTCCATATGAGTTGGGAAATTGTGTTGGATGTAAATATTGTCAAGACTTGGTCTTGGGTGTGTGCTTTTCCGGGATGCAACGGAAAGTTGGCTCGGGCGAGACGGGAATGAAGGTACATGATTTATTAATTGTTATCAAAAAAAAAAGGAATAAATGAAAGCGCGCACAGTGGCGGAGAATAAACTATGAAATCAAAAGACTATAGCAAAAAGTACAAACGAAAAACACGCACAATGGCGGAGAACAAACTATGAAACCAAAAAGACTATAAACATGGAACAAAAACTTACTTGGCTTGGACAAAAATAGTTGCATGGAGAATGGACATGGAAAGAAGTATCAGGCATGGACAGAGCATAAATGTGGTGAGGTCGTCAGAAAGACAAACTGAAAAAACACTGAACTTAAATACTACAGACATGATTAACGAAAACAGGTGCGTGACTCAAGACGTAAAACAGGTGCGTGACGTGACAGGTGAAAACTAATGGGTTGCTATGGTGACAATCAAGAGTGCACAATGAGTCCAAACTTGGAACAGGTGAAACTAATGGGGTAATCATGGAAACAAGACAAGGGAGTGAAAAGACAGAAACTAAAGAGTCCTATAACTAAACAAAACATGACTTAAAACAAAACATGATTACACAGACATGACAGAGCCCCTCCCTTAAGGACAGATACCAGATGTCCATAAAAAAAAAACCAAAAAAAAGAATGATCACTAGTCATTTCCTTTTAACAACACTCAATAACGATTGGGAACTGAGGAAACTAATTGTTGAAGCTTTGAAAGTGGATTTCTTTCCCATTCTTGTTTTATGTAGAGCTTCAGTCGTTCAACAGTCCGGGGGTCTCCGCTGTCGTATTTTACGCTTCATAATGCGCCACACATTTTCGATGGGAGACAGGCCTGGACTGCAGGCGGTCCAGGAAATTACCCGCACTCTTTTTTTATAAAACCACGCTGTTGTAACATGTGCTGAATGTGGCTTGGCATTGTCTTGCTGAAATAAGCAGGGGCATCCATGAAAAAGACAGCGCTTGGATGGCAGCATATGTTGTTCCAAAACCTGTATGTACCTTTCAGCATTAATGGCGCCTTCACAGATGTGCAAGTTACCCATGTCTTGGGCACTAATGCACCCCCATACCATCACACATGCTGGCTTTTCAACTTTGCGTCGATAACAGTCTGGATGGTTCGCTTCCCCTTTGGCCCGGATGACATGATGTCGAATATTTCCAAAAACAATTTGATATGTGGACTCGTCAGACCACAGAACACTTTTCCACTTTGCATGAGTCCATCTTAGATGATCTCGGGCCCAGAGAAGCCGGCGGCGTTTCTGGGTGTTGTTGATAAATGGCTTTTGCTTTGCATAGTGGAGCTTTAACTTGCACTTACAGATGTAGCGACCAACTGTATTTAGTGACAGTGGTTATCTGAAGTGTTCCTGAGCCCATGTGGTGATATCCTTTAGAGATTGATGTCGGTTTTTGATACAGTGCCGTCTGAGGGATGGAATGTCACGGTCATTCAATGTTGGTTTCCGGCCATGCCGCTTACGTGGAGTGATTTCTCCAGATTCTCTGAACCTTTTGATGATATTATGGACCGTAGATGTTGAAATCCCTAAATTTCTTGCAATTGCACTTTGAGAAACGTTGTTTTTAAACTGTTTGACTATTTGCTCACGCAGTTGTGGACAAAGGGGTGTACCTCGCCCCATCCTTTCTTGTGAAAGACTGAGCATTTTTTTGGGAAGCTGTTTTTATACCCAATCATGGCACCCACCTGTTCCCAATGTCGGAGGCAGATATTTACATATATCCAAATTTAAGTTGTACTTCTTTCATTTCTTAGTCATATTTGAAAACAGCTTGTGTTTTCCATTTCTTCTCTTGATGCTCTGTCAGCAAGTAAACTGTGTATGTTAACCTTGAGTTCTTTGGAATGTATTATGGCTAGGGAGACGTTGTGCTTGTATTATGGCTAGGGAGGGGGAAGGAAAGAGGGGTTTTTGGCGTTGGGAAGACAGACCATTTTGGGAGGCGCAATAGAATGTTCTAGCGTTAGACTGGTCTCAAAATGTATATTGGCAAAGCTTTGAAAATCCATCCATCCATCCATCCATCTTATTCCGCTTATCCGAGGTCGGGTCGCGGGGGCAGCAGCCTAAGCAGGGAAGCCCAGACTTCCCTCTCCCCAGCCACTTCGTCCAGCTCCTCCCGGGGGATCCCGAGGTGTTCCCAGGCCAGCCGGGAGACATAGTCTTCCCAACGTGTCCTGGGTCTTCCTCGTGGCCTCCTACCGGTCGGACATGCCCTAAACACCTCCTTAGGGAGGCGCTCGGGTGGCATCCTGACCAGATGCCCGAACCACCTCATCTGGCTCCTCTCGATGTGGAGGAGCAGCGGCTTTACTTTGAGCTCCCCCCGGATGGCAGAACTTCTCACCCTATCTCTAAGGGAGAGCCCCGCCACCCGGCGGAGGAAACTCATTTCGGCCGCTTGTACCCGTGATCTTGTCCTTTCGGTCATAACCCAAAGCTCATGACCATAGGTGAGGATGGGAACGTAGATCGACCGGTAAATTGAGAGCTTTGCCTTCCGGCTCAGCTCCTTCTTCACCACAACGGATCGATACAGCGTCCGCATTACTGAAGACGCCGCACCGATCCGCCTGTTGATCTCACGATCCACTCTTCCCTCACTCGTGAACAAGACTCCCGGACGCGGGTCACCGGGGCCCCCCTCCGGAGCCAGGCCCGGAGTTGGGGCACGATGGCGAGCGCCTGGTGGCCGGGCCTGTCCCCATGGGGCCCGGCCGGGCACAGCCCGAAGAGGCAACGTGGGTCCCCCCTCCAATGGGCTCACCACCCATAGCAGGGGCCATAGAGGTCGGGTGCAATGTGAGCTTTGAAAATATACAACAAAATACCTATTCTGTCTCTGGTGGTTTTTCAACTCAGCTTTAAGTGTCGTAAAGAGCTTGGGAGCGAATTGTGACTTGAATTCCCTGGGAGGAACAACTGGTCCAAAACGCAACACCAATTAGCCTGCACACCTGTGGGATGTTCCAAATAAGTGTTTGATGAGCATTCCTCAACTTTATCAGTATTTATTGCCACCTTTCCCAACTTCTTTGTCACGTGTTGCTGGCATCAAATTCTAAAGTTAATGATTATTTGCACACAAAAAAAATGTTTATCAGTTTGAACATCAAATATGTTGTCTTTGTAGCATATTCAACTGAATATGGGTTGAAAATGATTTGCAAATCATTGTATTCCGTTTATATTTACATCTAACACAATTTCCCAACTCATGGAAACGGGGTTTGTAAAAGAACATGTTGATAATAAATTGGATTTACTATTTGTATATGTTCGACATGAAAAGAAGAGCATGCATGACTACTTGAAGGTTGACCAGCTAACCACAGTGTTAGGTCAAACCAAGTCCTTTTGCGATGGAGCCGCTGAATGCGGATGAGAGCGAGGCTTCACACCTGACTGCCAAACAGCCACCCGAGCCCTGTAGGATAATTTGGCCTGAGCTGAATTATCATCACCCCCTCCCTCACCTCTTCTTCCTTGTATGCAACTAGACATTCTTGACATTTTGCAAAGGTTGAAAGACAAAGAACCTTTTGTGTCCTAATAAGGCGTGTGCTCCGCACCCCACCTGAATGAGAAAATTGAGACAGAGAGAGAGTGTGTGGGGGGGCTAGCATGCATTCAGGGTGCGAGAGGCAGTCCATACAAGGATGGCAAAAACCTAAGAAATATAAATGAGCTGGTACATGAATGTTTGGATAAGGCGTATAAATGTACGATTCTATATTCATTTAATCCAAGAAGGTAGATTGCATCAGGCTATTGGCATTTTTGGTGGAGGTGTTTTCAACCAAACAGCCCTATGTTCTGTGACAGCTGGTGTCAGAAGTGGGATCCGCCCACTTAGAAGGGACCTTGCCCCAGGTCACCACTGTGTGATGGACTTCCAATTCGAGTGACGCACTCGGATAGGTGACATGAGGCACTTGTGCGTCCATACTTGCCAACCTTGAGACCTCCAATTTCGGGAGGTGGGGGGTGGGTGCGGGGGGCGTGGTTGGGGGCATGGTTAAGAGGGGAGGAGTATATTTACAGCTAGAATTCACCAAGTCAAGTATTTCATATATATATATATATATATATATACATATATATATATATATATATATATATATATATATATCCTCGCGACCCCGAAGGGAATACGGATGGATGGATGGATATATATATATATATATATATATATATATATATATATATATATATATATATATATATATATATATATATATATATATATATATATATATATATATATATATATATATGTATAAGAAATAATTGACTTTCAGTGAATTCTAGCGATATATATATATATATATATATATATATATATATATATATATATATATATATATATATATATATATATATATATATGTCTTAATAAGGTTATCCAAAAAATAGTGCTCGATACCGTAGTAGAGCGCAATATATGTATGTGTGGGGAAAAAAATCACAAGACTATTTCATCTCTACAGGCCTGTTTCATGAGGGGGGTACCCTCAATCTCCTGACGATTGAGGGTACCCCCCTCATGAAACAGGCCTGTAGAGATGAAATAGTCTTGTGATTTTTTTCCCCCACACATACATATATATATATATATATATATATATATATATATATATATATATATATATATATATATATAAAAGAAATAATTGACTTTCAGTGAATTCTAGCTATATATATATATATATATATATATATATATATATATATATATACCGTATATATATATATATATATATATATATATATATATATATATATATATATATATATATATATATATATATAAATAAAAGAGATACTTGAATTTCAGTGTTTATTTATTTACACATATACACACACATAACACTCATCTACTCATTGTTGAGTATATATATATATATATATATATATATATATATATATATATATATATATATATCCCCGCGACCCCGAAGGGAATACGGATGGATGGATATATATATACATATATATATATATATATATATATATATATATATATATATATATATATATATATATATATATATATATATATATATATATATGTATAAGAAATAATTGACTTTCAGTGAATTCTAGCGATATATATATATATATATATATATATATATATATATATATGTATAAGAAATAATTGACTTTCAGTGAATTCTAGCTATATATATATATATATATATATATATATATATATATATATATATATATATATATACCGTATATATATATATATATATATATATATATATATATATATATATATATATATATATATATATATATATATATATATAAATAAAAGAGATACTTGAATTTCAGTGTTTATTTATTTACACATATACACACACATAACACTCATCTACTCATTGTTGAGTATATATATATATATATATATATATATATATATATATATATATATATATATATATATATATATATATATCTCCGCGACCCCGAAGGGAATACGGATGGATGGATATATATATATATATATATATATATATATATATATATATATATATATATATATATATATATATATATATATATAAGAAATAATTGACTTTCAGTGAATTCTAGCGATATATATATATATATATATATATATATATAAAAGAAATAATTGACTTTCAGTGAATTCTAGCTATATATATATATATATATATATATATATATATATATGTATATATATATATATATATATATAAATAAAAGAGATACTTGAATTTCAGTGTTTATTTATTTACACATATACACACACATAACACTCATCTACTCATTGTTGAGTGAAGGGTTGAATTGTCCATCCTTGTTCTGTTCTCTGTCACTATCTTTCTAACCATGCTGAACACCCTCTCTGATGATGCATTGCTGTGTGGCACGCACAAAAGTGCTTTCATCAAATGCACTAGACGGCAGTATTGTCCTGTTTAAGAGTGTCACAACATTGCTGTTTACGGCAGACGGACTGCTTTACTGTAGACGTTCTTTATATTGTGGGAAAGCGGACTCAGGAAAATCTCCCGAAATTCAGACGGAGCTGGAGGCCACGTCCCCTCCAGCTCCGTCTGAATTTCGGGATATTTTCGGGAGAAAATTTGTCCCGGGAGGTTTTCAAGAGAGGCGCTGAATTTCGTGAGTCTCCCGGAAAATCCGGGAGGGTTGGCAAGTATGTGTGCGTCTCATCAGAGTAACGTGACAAATGGTGTCAGAAGTGGGATGGTTAAGTCAGTGCCCAATGAGAAGGACTCTTGAACAATGTGTGGTGTACGCATATTGGAGGTGGAGGAGTCTGGCTATCTTTCATAAAGCCTGATTATAAACCGGATTATAGGGCACATTAAAGGGGTCATATTTATTTATTTTTTTCGAAATGTAAAAGACTTCCTTGTGGTCTACATAACATGTAATGATGGACAAAATGTTGCATAGATGATGTTTTACACATCATCTTCAAGCCGCTTTCTGACAGTCGCTTCAGGTTGCGCCGTTTTGTGGGCGGTCTTATTTACGTGGCTCACCTTCGACAGCGTCTTCTCACCGTCATCTTTGTTGTAGCGGTGTAGCGTGCAAGGACGGGAGTGGAAGAAGTGTCACTGTTTTGATGACATTCAGACTTTACTTCAATCAATAACAGAGCAGCATCTCCTCATCCGTGGCTCACTAGTGCAATAAGAGCGCCGGAAATGTGTCCCGAGAAAAACCGTCCGACCGGAACTCTAATAATTAAAGTTCCTTGGGTGAATAATGTAAACTTACTACACTGGTATGTTTTACCGCTTTCATGGTGAATTTACTGACAGATATAAGTAAGAACTTTACAAATGTACATGTTTTACCAAAAGTTCAAAATACAGAGTTTGATGACGACTGGTGTCAGAAGTGGAATGGTTTGCCACAAGACTGTCCATCGGTGGCCCGGTTAGAAAGAATAAACTGACTGGTGACCGCGGTGTGAAACGCAAGGATTAAATGGGGAATGTGTGTTGGACATGGGTCCACTCACTAAAGGCTTCTTCAGAGTACAGTGACAGATGGTGTTAGAAGTGGAACTGATAGCTGTGTGCCCAGTTAGAAGGAACCTTAGGAAAGGTGGCTCCTGTGTGATAGATACTGCAGATGGGTGGGGCTGGCTACCTTCCGAGGGGCCTGGATCTTTGTTGTCAGGGTAACTGTACAAGCTTTTTAACTTTAATAATATTTGGTGTCAGAACTGGAATGGTTAGACCCAAGGCCATCCATTAGGAGCCCAGATAAAATGAACATTTTGACCGATGAACACAGTGTAATATATCCCAGAAATGAGATGATGTGATAGGAGAGATGGTTAGCTGTTTCCATTTAAAGGGTCTTTCGTACAAGCTACCCCTGATTGATAGGTACTGAAGCTAAGTGACGCTGGCTATCTACGAATAGTCCTGGATATTTGTTGGCATGATAAGTGTGAAGGGTTTTGAACCAAATACCCAAACCCAACGCTGTGGAATAGCCCTGGAACTCATCTGTCTGTCAAAGTACTAACTCATGTTCATGTTCACGTCATAGTTTTGCTTTGCTCTCTTCACCACTGCACTATTGTTCATTAGCCTTGCACATATTAGTTAAGTGCTTGTTTATATTTCAGTTGATCGTTAATATTTATTCTTCACATTGAACATGAGAGCACAAATTCTCTTTGTGCATGGCCAATAAAGCTGATTCTGATTCTAAGACCATGTCTACTTTAAGCCAATAATTATTTAGCCTAAGCCCCTTTTCGGCCACGCTAAATCATCGTCTAAGGTTCCCCTCCTCGGATAATTTTTTACACGGGTAAGTGCGCCGTCTATTTCTTGAATCTCCGGCTCTTAGCTTTGTATGGACTCATTGATCGTTTACAAACTGAGTTCGGAGAGGAAGTGACGTCAGAAAGACCGCGCCCCACACAGGATGTGACGTCAGAAAGAACGCGCCACAGCCAGCTTCATAATAAAGCGGTGTCGTAACTTGGAGCTAATCACTGGAAATATGACGGCGAGTCATCCAGACATGCCCGTGTGTGTCCTTCTTCTACATGTACAGACGCTTGTGGAAATCACACATGAATACCTTAAGAGAAAGCTAATTGCAGCTATTTAGGATACAACACTTCTCAGACGGCAAGAAAACTTTTGACTGTCCAGGTCATACTTGCCAACCTTGAGACCTCCGATTTCGGGAGGTGGGGGGTGTGGTCGGGGTGGGGCGGGGGAGTGGTTGGGGGCAGGGCTAAGAGGGGAGGAGTATATTTACAGCTAGAATTCACCAAGTCAAGTATTTCATATATATATATATATATATATATATATATATATATATATATATATATATATATATATATAAGTAATACTTGACTATCAGTGAATTCTAGCTATATATATATATTTATTTTATTATATATATATATATATATATATATATATATAAATAAAAGAAATACTTGAATTTCAGTGTTCATTTATTTACACATATACATACACACATAACACTCATCTACTCATTGTTGAGTTAAGGGTTGAATTGTCCATCCTTGTTCTATTCTCTGTCACTATTTTTCCAACCATGCTGAACACCCTTTCGCAGGTACCCAGAAAGGTTTCGAGTACCACCAAAAAAACTGAATCTCTGAAGACAGTATAAAAATCAGTGTTAAAGGTGTACAAATACTGTTTGTATAATAAGCATGTTATTTTTTTACAAATGAGGGTTAAGAGTTCAGTACTAAAAAAAAAAGAAAATAATGTGGCTTGAGTACAGTTTTTTAATTGAGCTGCTGCATTTTTTGGTTGGGTTGTTTATTTATTTTGAGTAACTTCTATACATTTCTAAAAGGGGAGGAATGTAATAGAGTGATCTATGTTTGTCTGTTGCCATCTCCTGGTGAATGTTGGCTATAGCGTACTGGGGTTACTTTTTGGTTGGCCAACGATTTACGTGGTGTTGCGCACCTGACGTCACTCAGGTCCGCATGGAGCTGGAGGGGGCGTGGCTTCCAGCTCCGCCTGAATTTCGGGAGATTTTCGGGAGAAAATTTGTCCCGGGAGGTTTTCGGGAGAGGCGCTGAATTTCGGGAGTCTCCCGGAAAATCCGGGAGGGTTGGCAAGTATGGTCCAGGTCAGCTGTGATGCTACTTACCGAAAAACGTTGTCCATTTGTTGAAGGAGAGACAACGAGAATGCGTGGATGTGATGAAAAAAAAAAGGTAGCAAATGCTTTGTATTACCTGACCATCGAGGGAAGGCTACCGAAAACGGTGAATGCTTTTGGACTGGCAAAGCAGACTGTATCAGTTATTGTCCGCCATGTATGTCGCGGACTCAACGTCTAGGTCCAGAGTATATAAAGTCACCAAAAAAGAATGGACAACGAAGGTGAAGGCAAAAGAGTGAGGAGTGTCCTGACCAGATATCTAGATCCCTAGATTGATTGATGTAAAATGATCACATTGTTTACTTTCACGTGTCCATTAAAGATTTGATTAATTTATGAAGTCTCAGGTGTGATTCACTACCATAGGGCCCCACAGCACACTGGAATCCAGTTAATTGAAATATCACAACACTGGATATTGTTCAGATAAGTTACATTTAATATAAGAACTTGCACACAAAACACTGGAGGTGACTATGACGTGCGCATTTTCCGCGCATGAGTACTAGGTCGCGTTCTGCCGGCTGACAGAGGGGGGGAGGGGTTGTTAAACGACCATTGTGTGTGTGAGGACAAGGATACGGTTAGGTGGGATTCACCCTGGATAACCTTAGTGTAGAAGGGACCTAATATACAAACCCCGTTTCTATATGAGTTGGGAAATTGTGTTAGATGTAAATATAAACGGAATACAATGATTTGCAAATCATTTTCAACCCATATTCAGTTGAATATGCTACAAAGACAACATATTTGATGTTCAAACTCATAAACTTTATTTATTTTTTGCAAATAATAATTAACTTGGAATTTCATGGCTGCAACTCGTGCCAAAGTAGTTGGGAAAGGGCATGTTCACCACTGTGTTACATGGCCTTTTCTTTTAACAACACTCAGTAAACGTTTAGGAACTGAGGAGACACATTTTTGAAGCTTCTCAGGTGGAATTCTTGGCCATTCTTGCTTGATGTACAGCTTAAGTTGTTCAACAGTCCGGGGGTCTCCGTTGTGCTATTTTAGGATTTCATAATGCGCCACACATTTTCAATGGGAGACAGGTCTGGACTACAGGCAGGCCAGTCTAGTACCCACACTCTTTTACTATGAAGCCACGTTGATGTAACACGTGGCTTGGCATTGTCTTGCTGAAATAAGCAGGGGCGTCCATGGTAACGTTGCTTGGATGGCAACATATGTTGCTCCAAAACTTGTATGTACCTTTCAGCATTAATGGCGCCTTCACAGATGTGTAAGTTACCCATGTCTTGGGCACTAATACACCCCCATACCATCACACATGCTGCCTTTTACACTTTGCGCCTATAACAATCCGGATGGTTCTTTTCCTCTTTGGTCCGGAGGACACGGCTTCCACAGTTTCCAAAAACAATTTGAAATGTGGACTCGTCAGACCACAGAACACTTTTCCACTTTGTATCAGTCCATCTTAGATGAGCTCAGGCCCAGCGAAGCCGACGGCGTTTCTGGATGTTGTTGACAAACGGTTTTCGCCTTGCATAGGAGAGTTTTAACTTGCACTTACAGATGTAGCGACCAACTGTAATTACTGAGAGTGGGTTTCTGAAGTGTTCCTGAGCCCATGTGGTGATATCCTTTACACACTGATATCGCTTGTTGATGCAGTACCGCCTGAGGGATCGAAGGTCACGGGCTTAGCTGCTTACGTGCAGTGATTTCTCCAGATTCTCTGAACCCTTTGATGATATTACGGAGCGTAGATGGTGAAATCCCTAAATTCCTTGCAATAGCTGGTCGAGAAAGGTTTTTCTTAAACTGTTCAACAATTTGCTCACGCATTTCTTGACAAAGTGGTGACCCTCGACCCATCCTTGTTTGTGAATGACTTAGCATTGCATGGAATTTACTTGTATACCCAATCATGGCACCCACCTGTTCCCAATTTGCCTGTTCACCTGTGGGATGTTCCAAATAAGTGTTTGATGAGTATTCCTCAACTTTATCAGTATTTATTGCCACCTTTCCCAACTTCTTTGTCACGTGTTGCTGGCATCAAATTCTAAAGTTAATGATTATTTGCAAAAAAAAAAAAAAAAAATGTTTGAGTTTGAACATCAAATATGTTGTCTTTGTAGCATATTCAACTGAATATGGGTTGAAAATGATTCGCAAATCATTGTATTCTGTTTATATTTACATCTAACACAATTTCCCCACTCATATGGAAACGGGGTTTGTAGTTTAAAAACAGAGTTCTGTGAGAGTTAGTGTCAGAAGTGGGATGGTTAGCCATGATTTATTCTCGTCTGTCAGTACCGTATTTTCCGCACTATAAGGCGCACCTAAAAACCACAAATTTTCTCAAAAGCTGACAGTGCGCCTTATAACCCGGTGCGCTTTATATATGGATAAATATTAAGATTCATTTTCATAAAGTTTAGGTCTCGCAACTACGGTAAACAGCCGCCATCTTTTTTCCCCGTAGAAGAAGCGCGCGGTGCATGCTGGGATATGTGACGTTTCATTTCCATTTGTGTGTTTATGTAAAGACCCCAAAATGGCTCCTATTAAGTGTGTTGTCTGTCTAATTATAAATAATGCAGACGAGGCGTGTTAACTGAGTTCTCAACGTTTACTCACAGCGTGCTCATAACCACATTCTAACTGCCAGCATACAACGCTTCTCAGGGCTACCGCGCATGCTCGTAACTATCGTTGCATGCTGGGTAGTGTAGTTGTTATATTTGCTAGCTCATAACAGCACATTGAGAGACACGCTTACGCGCTTAATTCAATACTCGCCGTCATTCCGGGTGGATTGACAAAAGACCTCCAGCCGCTAGATATTGGTGTCAACAGGGCATTCGAAGCTAGACTGCTAACTGCGTGGGAACAATGGATGACAGAAGGCGAACACACCTTCACTAAGACGAGGAGGCAGCGCCAGACGACGCCAACATCTGCCAGTGGATCGTAAATTTGCCCAACTTTTCACTTCGGACACCGAAGACGAAGGATTTACGAATGAAGAATAACTTCAGAAAATGAGCGCTATGTTTATTTTGTGTGTTGTGACATTAACGTTCGAGCAACATTATGTTGCTATTGCTCTGCACTATTTTGAATTTTACTATGTTTGTGATTGCACATTTGCGTACATTTTGGGAGTGAACAGAGTTGTTAGAACGCTGGTTTTTAATATATTATTAAAGTTTGACTGACCTATCTGACTGTTTTTTTGACATTCCCTTTAGCGCAGCGTAGGCGCGGCTTATAGTCCGGGGCGGCTTATTGGTGGACAAAGTTATGAAATATGCCATTCATTGAAGGTGCGGCTAATAATCCGGTGCGCCTTATAGTGCGGAAAATACGGTAATACTGTTTGACATCTTCTCACTTCATCTCTGCTGAACGTGCAATGGTTTCAAGCCTATAGTTCTGTGCGGCGGTGTGAAAACGCGCCCGTTAACGGGCTGAGGTGGATGTGATATTGTTGTGAGAAAACTCCGCAGTCTTGCCTGCAGTCAAGCAGACAGACAGATGTTCGACAAGTGAGCGATATCCTCAGTCACTGCAGGAGCTCCAAGCGGAACTCGCCAGCAACCCAAGGTCCTCGTGGTCTCTTCTCGTCTCTTATTGTCATCCATCACACCCCTCAACTCCTATCTCTCGCTTCCATCAAGCTCTTTTTTTTTGCACCTTATTCCTCCTCATTTCCCCCGAAAAACATGCTCTTTGACAGCAGCGGAGAGTGTGTTTAACAAGTGTAAGGAGGGAAGAGTGCGATGGTATGGAAGTGTGTCAAATTATTCGTTTTTAACCACGACCTGAATCCCGAGCTCGGTCGCCAGTGTACCGCCGTGTTGCTGCCACTCTGAGGCATCCAGAGGTGGGTAGAGTAGCCAGAAATTGTACTCAAGTAAGAGTACTGTTACTTTAGAGATTTATTACTCAAGTAAAAGTAAGGAGTAGTCACCCAAATATTTACTTGAGTAAAAGTAAAAAGTATGTTGTGAAAAAACTACTCAAGTATCAATCAATCAATCAATCAATCAATGTTTATTTATATAGCCCTAAATCACAAGTGTCTCAAAGGGCTGCACAAGCCACAACGACATCCTCGGTACAAAGCCCACATACGGGCAAGGAAAAACTCACCCCAGTGGGACGTCGATGTGAATGACTATGAGAAACCTTGGAGAGGACCGCATATGTGGGTAACCCACCCCTCTAGGGAGACCGAATGCAATGGATGTCGAGTGGGTCTAACATAATATTGTGAGAGTCCAGTCCATAGTGGATCCAGCATAACAGTAAGAGTCCAGTCCACAGTGGGGTCAGCAGGAAACCATCCCGAGCGGAGACGGGTCAGCAGCGCAGAGATGTTCCCAACCAATATACAGGCGAGCGGTCCACCCCGGGTCCCGACCCCGGACAGCCAGCACCCCATCCATGGCCACCGGATCTGTGTGTCTTCCCCTCCACAAGGGATAGGGGGGAGCAGAGGAGAAAAGAAAAGAAACGGCAGATCAACTGGTCTAAAAAAGGGGGGCTATTCAAAGGCTAGAGTATACAAATGAGTTTTGAGATGGGACTTAAATGTTTCTACTGAGGTAGCATCTCTAACTGTTACCGGGAGGGCATTCCATAGTGCTGGAGCCCGAATAGAAAACGCTCTACAGCCCGCAGACTTTTTTTGGGCTCTGGGAATCACTAATAAGCCGGAATTCGTTGAACGCAGATTTCTTGCCGGGACATATGGTACAATACAATCAGTACACACATATCATATATATATATATATATATATATATATATATATATATATATATATATATATATATATATACACACACACACACATATACATATATATATACACACACACACACATATATACACACACACACATATATATATATATATATATATATATATATATATATATATATACCAAAAAGCCCTTGATGAAAGCGGATACAATTTCACCCTCACCTATGAACCCACGCCAGAAAACCAACCAAAAAAGAACAGAAAACGAAACGACATCATCTGGTACAACCCCCCATACAGCAAAAAACGTCTCAACTAACATTGGACACAAATTCCTCAATCTGATTGACAAGCACTTCCCCAAAGACAACACCCTAAGAAAAGTATTCAACAAGAACAACATTAAATTGAGCTACAGCTGTATGAACAATATACGCCAAATTATCTCAAACCACAACAAAACAATTGCAAATGAGCCGTCGGCCCCCGGACAGAGCGACTCCAAAACCAACAAAGGCTGTAACTGCCGAAAGAAACCTGATTGCCCTCTCAACGGGGGGGTGCTTACAAACATCAGTTGTCTACCAATCTAAGGTAACACGCAAGGACATTAACACATCCGACACATATGTAGGATTAACCGAGGGAGAGTTCAAAACCAGATGGAACAATCACAAGGCTTCTTTCAGGAACCAAAACCTGCGGAATACCACAGAACTCAGCAAACACATTTGGGACCAAAGACAATAATGTTGAATATTCAATAACATGGCAAATTCTTGCATCCAGCACACCTTACAATAGTGGTAATAAAAGATGCAACCTATGCTTGAAAGAGAAACTGTTTATTATTTACCGTCCAGACCTGTCATCCCTCAACAAGCGCAGCGAAATTGTAACAGCATGCCGCCATAGACGGAAACACCTCCTAGGTAACACATGAGCCAATCACCACGCCCCTACGCCAGCCTGTACCTACCCACTCTGTGCCCTATATAAACCATGGTATGTGAATGCTCCCATTAAAATCTCCTGATGATTGAGGGAACCCCCTCATGAAACAGGCCTGTAGAGATGAAATAGTCTTGTGATTTTTTTTCCCACACATACATATATTGCGCTCTACTACGGTATCGAGCACTATTTTTTGGATAACCTTATTAAGACATATATATATATATATATATATATATATATATATATATATATATATATATATATATATATATATATATATATATATATACACACACACACACATATATATACATACATTGATATATACAGTATACAATTTATATTTATTTATTTTGCCGTTTTTGTTTACATGTTAAAGGTGTTTTAATGAATATACATTCTTTTCTTTCATGAAGACAAGAATATAAGTTGGTGTATTACCTGATTCTGATGACTTGCATTGATTGGAATCAGACAGTAGTGCTGATAACGTCCTCGTTTTCAAATGGAGGAGAAAATAGTTCCTCCTTTCTGTCTAATACCACATGAAATTGGTTGGTTTTTGGCATCTTATTTGTCCAGCTTCCATATTCGTTTTTATACACTTTACTATAAATACATTGGCGGCAAACTCCGTAGCTTGCTAGCTTGTTTGCGCTGGCTTTCGGAGACTCTTATTTTGAAAGCGCAGGCGCGATGGAGCGGCACTTTTATTGTGAAGACAGGAACTGTGCAGTCACTCGTTAGGCGTTTGACGGGATGTACGGTTGAAATAAAAAAGGGTCTTTTTTCCTTCACACTTTTGATTGATTGATTGGAACTTTTATTAGTAGATTGCACAGTACAGTACATATTCCGTACAATTGACCACTAAATGGTAACACCCCAATACGTTTTTCAACTTGTTTAAGTCAGGTCATGTGACTCCTGGCTCTGTTTGATTGGTCCAACGTCACCAGTGACTGCATCTGATTGGTGGAACAGAGTGAACGTCACCAGTGACTGTATTTGTTGAAACGCAGGCACTATGAAGGTCTGTCTGACAGACCAAAACAAACAAAGCGTGCATTAACAGATCGATAAAAATTAGTAGCGAGTAGCGAGCTGAATGTAGATAAAAGTAGCGGAGTAAAAGTAGCGGAGTAAAAGTAGCGGAGTAAAAGTAGCGTTTCTTCTCTATAAATATACTCAAGTAAAAGTAAAAGTATGTTGCATTAAAACTACTCTTAGAAGGACAATTTATCACAAAAGTTACTCAAGTAGATGTAATGGAATAAATGTAGCGCGTTACTACCCACCTCTGGAGGCATCTACCGTATTTTCCGGACCATAGGGCACACCGGATTATAAGGCGCACTGCCGATGAATGGTCTATTTTCGATCTGTTTTCATATATAAGGCGCACTGGATTATAAGGCGCATTAAAGGGGTCGTACTATTACAATTTTTTTCTAAATGTAAAAGACTTCCTTGTGGTCTACATAACATGTAATGGTGGTTCTTTGGTCAAAATGTTGCATAGATGATGTTTTACACATCATCTTCAAGTAGCTTTCTTTGTGGGCTCAGCTTTCTTATTTACGTGGCTCACCTTCAGCAGCGTCTTCTCCCTGTCATCTTTGTTGTAGCGGTGTAGCGTGCAAGGACGGGAGTGGAAGAGGGCTGCCCTTTGTCACCGATTCTGTTCATAACCTTTATGGACAGAATTTCGAGGCACAGTCAAGGCGTTGAGGGGATCTGGTTTGGTGGCTGCAGGATTTGGTCTCTGCTTTTTGCAGATGATGTGGTCCTGATGGCTTCATCTGGCCAGGATCTTCAGCTCTCACTGGATCGGTTCGCAGCCGAGTGTGAAGCGACTGGGATGGGAATCAGCACCTCCAAATCCGAGTCCATGGTTCTCGCCCGGAAAAGGGTGGAGTGCCATCTCCGGGTTGGGGAGGAGATCTTGCCCCAAGTGGAGGAGTTCAAGTACCTCGGAGTCTTGTTTACGAGTGAGGGAAGAGTGGATCGTGAGATCGACAGGCGGATCGGTGCGGCGTCTTCAGTAATGCGGACGCTGTATCGATCCGTTGTGGTGAAGAAGGAGCTGAGCCGGAAGGCAAAGCTCTCAATTTACCGGTTGATCTACGTTCCCATCCTCACCTATGGTCATGAACTTTGGGTTATGACTGAAAGGACAAGATCACGGGTACAAGCGGCCCAAATGAGTTTCCTCCGCCGGGTGGCGGATCTCTCCCTTAGAGATAGGGTGAGAAGCTCTGCCATCCGGGGGGAGCTCAAAGTAAAGCCGCTGCTCCTCCACATGGAGAGGAGCCAGATGAGGTGGTTCGGGCATCTGGTCAGGATGCCACCCGAACGCCTCCCTCGGGAGGTGTTTCGGGCACGTCCGACCGGTAGGAGGCCACGGGGAAGACCCAGGACACGTTGGGAACGCCTCGGGATCCCCCGGGAAGAGCTGGACGAAATGGCTGGGGAGAGGGAAGTCTGGGCTTCCCTGCTTAGGCTGCTGCCCCCGCGACCCGACCTCGGATAAGCGGAAGAAGACGGATGGATGGATGGATTTACATTTGGTTATTTACAATCCGGGGTGGTGGGATGTGGAGTTTTTAATCATATTTATTTTTATATTGGTTTTATATTTATTTATTTTTTTGTTTTTTATTCAGTCAGTGGTGGAGCTAAGGATAATATTGTTTTTAATATTGTTGTGCAGCACTTTGGAAAGGTGTTTGTTACTTAAATGTGCTATACAAATAAAGTTGATTGGATTGGTTTGGTGTGGTTTTTTTTCTTTTTCTCCGTCACTCACCGGGGGGTGTGGGAAGATATCGGATCATATTCCGACTTCCAGATTCAATCTGCTTACGACTCAGGAGCCAATATTAGCCGCACGCTTGTTGTGGTACTCATGAGCCCCGTTGCCTTGGATACGTTGCGTAAGAGGGAGACGGGAAAGCGCCGTGCCCCTTGCTGATTGGGAGACAAGATGGCAGGTTTCGCTTTTTCTTCCCTTTTTTCGCCCCCGATAAGCCCCCACACCGCAAGATCGGTCTCATCACAATTAATGCCCCCTTTAAATGTGTGTTTATTATAGTTACAAATCAGAGCCCCTTGTTGCAGTAATGATGCATAGCTCAATTTGAGAGGGTCATCCTTGGCGTTGGGTCAGGGTTTTTTTTGTTTTGTTTTGTTTGTGGGCTGCACAGAGAGCGCATTTTAAGACCGCAGGGACCCTTCCCTCTGCAGCTTCCACGTCTGCAAGGCCGTAGAGGGAGAGCAGCGTGAGAGTGAAAGCAGGCCTTGGGTTAGAAGACAGCACCGTTTATCGCCTCTCCCTTCATTGCTCCTTAACACCTTAAAACAAAGGTGCAAACAATATAATGGCTGGTATCGCCTTCAGGACAACCTTCTGTTCTGTGACTTCGACACATCGGCGCTACTGTAGGCTGTGAGCACAAGTGGACTTCACCAGCGATGTGACTTTAGTTCCAGGTCGTAGCGAGCCAAGAACAGAGCAGGGCGGGGCGGCCCCTGTGGTTGAGTTTGAGTTTGAGTTTGAGTTTATTTCGAACATGCAAGTACACAACATGATACATCACAATCTCCAGTTTCTCTTTTCAACATGTTCGAAAAGGAGTAGGAAGAAGCAGAGCTTATTTAATCCTACCCCTTTTTCTTTTACATGACAGTTGCTAAAACTTTTGTTCACTTCCTGTTCTCAATTTATTCACAATATACTCAATCACAATAAAATAAGTAAATAAATAATAATTGGTGAAGTAAGTTACATTTCATATGTTGAGATGAGTAAGATTATTTTGTGAGTGAAAGAATGAAAGAATGGATGAGTTAAATAAATTCAGAATGTTTATCATGGTTCTTCTTCTTTGTACTTTGTAAACACTTTTAAGTTTGAAGAGTTTCTTGAAGTGGATCATATTAGTACATTGTTTGATTGCTTTGCTTAATCCATTCCATAATTTAATTCCACATACTGATATACTGAAGGTCTTAAGTGATGTACGTGCATTAGAGATGCGCGGATAGGCAATTATTTCATCCGCAACCGCATCAGAAAGTCGTCAACCATCCGCCATCCACCCGATGTAACATTTGATCAGAACCGCATCCGCCCGTTGTTATATATCTAATATAGACGATGCAAGGCATTAGTGAGGTTATAAAGCTTTTGCCTGTTAAAGAAAGGAGACTGATCCAATGCAGTGCAGACATTCGCGTGCCACGCTGTCACGACCCAGACGCACACCAGTGCGCAATCATATGGGAGCCGCGCTGAGCGCACCTCCAAGCGCGTCTCGCTGCCGGCGACGGCCGGGTATGGGCCCGACGCTCCAGCGCCATCCATTTTCAGGGCTAGTTGATTCGGCAGGTGGGTTGTTACACACTCCTTAGCGGGTTCCGACTTCCATGGCCACCGTCCTGCTGTCTATATCAACCAGGGTGAGCCCCACCCCTTTCGTGAGCGCACTGCGCGCGGAGTGACCCCTGTTACGCGCCCCCGGCAACAGGGGTGGCGGGCAGGTAAGCTGCGCGGGCGGAGCGCGCGGAGTGACCCCTGTTACGAGCCCCCGGCCACGGGGGTGGCGGGCAGGTAAGCTGCTTACCTGCTGCGCGTGACGCCGGCCGCGGCGAAGGCGGACGAGGCGGGGTGTCGGTGCGGTGGGCGCGGTGGTGACCCTGGACGTGCGTCGGGCCCTTCTCGCGGATCGCCTCAGCTACGGCTCCCGGTGGGGCCCTCTCGGGGGAAGGGGCCTCGGTCCCGGACCCCGGCGAGGCGTCCCTTCTCCGCTCCGTAAAAGTGTCCATCTCTTTCTTTTTTTTTTCTTCTGTTGTGGCATATGAAGCAGGTGCCTGCTCGTTTTTCGTATGTGGGTAACAACATTTAACTATGTATATATATTTCCCAATTGGTTTAACTGCCACCCGCCTGAATCTATTTAAAATCTAATTTTTTTTTTATTTCAACCACCCGACCCGACCCGACCCGCGGATAAAATCTAATTTTTTTTAATTTCATCCGCCCGATCCGCGGATAATCCGCAGACTCCGCGGTTGTGCCCGCAAACCGCGCATCTCTAACGTGCATACAAATGTTTTGAATTACATTTCTCCCTAAGATTATATTTCTCCTCTTTTTTTGAGAAGAATTGTTGTATATTCTTGGGTAGCCGGTTATAGTTTGCTTTTTGTGTATAATTTTAGCTGTTTGCAAATTCACTATGTCGTAGAATTTCAGTATCTTTGATTCAATAAATAAAGGATTTGTGTGTTCTCTATATCCAACATTATGTATTATTCTAACTGATCTTTTTTGTAACACCGTTAATGAATGAAGTGTACTTTTGTAATTATTTCCCCATATTTCTGCACAATGACTCAGATATGGTAACACTAGTGAGCAGTAGAGAATATGAAGTGATTTTTTGTCTAGAACATGTTTTGCTTTATTCATTATTGACGTGTTTCTTGCTACTTTATGTTGTATATTTTGTACGTGAGATTTCCAGTTCAACTTATCATCAATCGTTATACCTAGAAATGTGGTTTCATTTACTCTTTCAATTTCTATTCCGTCTATTTGTATTTGTGTTTGACTTTCTCTTCTACTGTTACCAAATAGCATTATTTTAGTTTTACTGAGATTCAACGATAGTCTGTTTTTGTCAAACCATCTTTTTAATTTGTTCATTTCTTCTGTTATTATTTGTAATATCTTCTGTGTGTTCTCTCCTGAACAAAACGCTGTTGTATCATCCGCAAATAATACTAACTTTAAATCTTTTGTAACTTTACAAATGTCATTTATATATAGATTGAATAATTTGGGTCCTAGTATTGATCCCTGAGGTACACCACAGGATATATTTAGCGTTGTAGAGGTGTGTTCGCCTAGCTTCACGTATTGTTTCCTGTTCATTAGATAACTTCTTATCCAGTTTAAGACGAACCCTCTGATGCCATATCGTTCTAGTTTTTTGATTAAAATATTGTGATTAATTGTGTCAAATGCTTTAGTTAGATCCGTAAAAACTGCTGCCGCACATTTTTTATTATCTATAGCGTTGGTCATTTCTTCTGTCATTTCAATTAAAGCCATCGAAGTTGAAACATTAGCTCTGTATCCATATTGATTTTCTTCGAGTATTCTATTTTTTATTTATGAAACTCTCTAATCTGTTGTTGAACAGTTTTTCAATGATTTTAGAAAATTGTGGAAGTAAGGAAACAGGTCTATAGTTTGTAAATTGATGTTTGTCGCCAGTCTTGTAAATTGGTGCAACTTTAGCTATTTTCATTTTGTTTGGAAATGTACCTGTTTGAAATGATAGGTTACTAATATACATTAATGGTCCTGAGATCTCTTCAATAACCTATTTTTTTCGTTTCCATGTCAATTTCATTACAATCAGTTGAAGTCTTAGATTTACATTTTGTGTGAGGGAGTCGTCTTCACCCATCTGCTGCATTTATTCAGACAGGAGAGGAAATATTTGCTTGATTAGGAGAAGATTTGTGAGCTGGATCTGCCACCTTAAAACGGTGTCAACGGGTGTCGGAGAAAGCAAACACGAGGCACACAAACGTTTTGCCACGCTGTGATAGGCAGACATGACAATTCATTCAAGGACTATTAACACTCGGAATATATAAATGTTATGATTCTATTTTGGCAAACAGTGTATGATACGGACTGCAAAGATCACTGCGTAAACACTATGTCTCGAACACAAACATCGTTTATCATTGAACTTCCTCCTTCACAATATTTATAAGATTGTGTTAAATGAATGTGTACACTAATACATCACTCTAGTCTGCATTCCAACTGTTTTCCTGCGCATACTTTTTACAATTTCCGTGCTTTGCATCCGCATTTGTATTAAAGGGGTCTTATTATTACACTTATAACACTTCCATCCATCCATCCATCCATCTTCTTACGCTTATCCGAGGTCGGGTCGCGGGGGCAGCAGTCTAAGCAGGGAAGCCCAGACTTCCCTCTCCCCAGCCACTTCGTCCAGCTCCTCCCGGGGGATCCCGAGGCGTTCCCAGGCCAGCCGGGAGACATAGTCTTCCCAACGTGTCCTGGGTCTTCCCCGTGGCCTCCTACCGGTCGGACGTGCCCTAAACACCTCCCGAGGGAGGCGATCGGGTGGCATCCTGACCAGATGCCCGAACCACCTCATCTGGCTCCTCTCCATGTGGAGGAGCAGCGGCTTTACTTTGAGCTCCCCCCGGATGGCAGAGCTTCTCACCCTATCTCTAAGGGAGAGCCCTGCCACCCGGCGGAGGAAACTCATTTCGGCCGCTTGTACCCGTGATCTTGTCCTTTCGGTCATAACCCAAAGCTCATGACCATAGGTGGGGATGGGAACGTAGATCGACCGGTAAATTGAGAGCTTTGCCTTCCGGCTCAGCTCCTTCTTCACCACAACGGACCGATACAGCGTCCGCATTACTGAAGACGCCGCACCGATCCGCCTGTCGATCTCACGATTCACTCTTCCCTCACTCGTGAACAAGACTCCGAGGTACTTGAACTCCTCCACTTTGGGCAAGATCTCCTCCCCAACCCGGAGATGGCACTCCACCCTTTTCCGTCCACCCTTTTCCGGGCGAGAACCATGGACTCGGACTTGGAGGTGCTGATTCTCATCCCAGTCGCTTCACATTCAGCTGCGAACCGATCCAGTGAGAGCTGAAGATCCTGGCCAGATGAAGCCATCAGGACCACATCATCTGCAAAAAGCAGAGACCTAATCCTGCAGCCACCAAACCAGATCCCCTCAACGCCTTGACTGCGCCTAGAAATTCTGTCCATAAAAGTTATGAACAGAATCGGTGACAAAGGGCAGCCTTGGCGGAGTCCAACCCTCACTGGAAACGTGTCCGACTTACTACCGGCAATGCGGACCAAGCTCTGACACTGATCATACAGGGAGCGGACCGCCAAAATCAGACAGTCCAATACCCCATACTCTCTGAGCACTCCCCACAGGACTTCCCGAGGGACACGGTCGAATGCCTTCTCCAAGTCCACAAAACACATGTAGACTGGTTGGGCAAACTCCCATGCACCCTCAAGGACCCTGCCGAGAGTCACATGACTTGGACTCGAGTCAGACTTGAGTCATGAATTTGATGACTTTAGACTCGACTTGACAAAATGTAAAAAGACTTGCAACTCGACTTAGACTTTAACATCAATGACTTGTGACTTCACTTGGACTTGAGCCTTTTGAATTGACATGACTTGACATGACTTGCTACTTTCCCCAAAACCCAAAGATGAAAAAGTTATTCGGGAGCGCTCCGTATTTTTCATTGTGTACTTGTCTATCAGCGTTGCGTGTGTCAGCTGGTGTGCTCTCAGTACAACAGCCAATCAAATTAGATCTACTTTGTTTTCATCACACAGCATTCATCCAATCAAATTGCAGGACAACCAACGAAGAAGACATGTCCAAACCACACGCCAGTGAACAAAAAATGATACCTAAAATAACTTTGTTTGGGTATAAAAATTACGAGGTGGTCAACACAAAACGGTTTGCAGTATGCAACACATGCGGTTCGAAAATTACTGATGGAGAGGCAACAACTTCCAACTTCGTCCGGCATTTGAAGTTGCACAAAGAACGGTAAGTTTTGAATGTAAGATAACGTTTATTGGCTAAGTAACGTGACTTTTATTTGCTGTGTAGTTAAATCAGTGAGGCTGTAAAGTCACTGTTAACGTTATAACGTTATTGCAAACACGGGAATCTGTTGCAGTTCACTACCTTATTCATACTTTTTGTTCAGTGATTTTTTTTAAGCAGGATTACGTTAGTCAATATATCACACGTAACGTTAGACGGCGGTCAGCAGCACCGCGTATTTTAGCCACCTAAAAAAAGACAAAAATAGTCAAATAAAGGTCAGTTAAAATGTATACTATATTATGAATATGTGTACCGTTTTAGCTAGCTTTCTGACATACTGTTGGTTGTTTACCTCAGTGGTCCCCAACCACCGGGCCGCGGCCCGGTACTGGTCCGTGGATCGATTGGTATCGGGCCGCACAAGAAATAATTTTTTTTTATTTTCTTTTTTTAATTAAATCAACATAAAAAACACAAGATACACTTACCAGTAGTGCACCAACCCAAAATAACTCTCTCCCCCCTTTTGTTCTTGGGCATTGAACATGAAGACTCTTCCTTCACTGTTCCGAGTGGCCATGAGAGTCTTGGCAGTGCCTGCCTCCAGTGCTCCAGTGGAGCGAGTTTTCAGCCATGGTGGCATCATACTACGCCCCCATCGTGCACAAATGACTGACAGACTCTTGGCTAATTTGGTCTTTTGCAAATGCAATGCAGCATAGGGCCCTGACATATAAAAAGTACAACTTTTTTTGTTATGTTCACGTATATGTCATGTTTTTTCAATGTTAACACTTTTGTACAAATAAGTACATTTGCACTTTATTTTTCAATGTGTTTGTTCTGTAAAGGAATGAGTTAATGTTTAAAATGACTAGTTAATAGTGCTATTATAAAGTGCAATGTCAGCACAATTTTCTTTCCTGCAATTTAAAATGCACTTGTTTTAATTAATAAATACAGCGTTTGAAAAGCATACACAATCTGTGTTAATATATTAGTCTGTGGTTAAAAGGACTTGAAAGGACTCGAAGCTCAAAATGCAGGACTTAGGACTTGACTTGAGACTTTCCAGTCTTGACTTTGGACTTGACTCGGGGCTTGCCTGTTTTGACTCGGGACTTGACTCGGACTTGAGGGCAAAGACTTGAGACTTACTTGTGACTTGCAAAACAATGACTTGGTCCCACCTCTGGCATTTCGGACTAACTGCAACTAACTACTGTTAAAGCGCTTTGAGTACCTTGAAGGTAGAAAAGCGCTATACAAGTATAACCCATTTATCATTTATTTATTTATTATATTTATTATTTATATTTCCTGTATTTTTTATATTATTACTTTGAACTGTTTTATATTTTAATTTTGTATCCTGTAAAGCGTCTTTGAGTACTTTGAAAAGTGCTATACCAAATAAAATGTATTATTATTATTATTATTATTATTATTATTATTATTATCAGTTAACAGTTAGCTACGATCTCACTGTTGTATTGTTTTTAAGAAAACGCTCTTTTAAACGTTCACCTTTCTGTGTCCAGGTGCAGATCTTGGTGGTCTAATGGACCTGGAGTCCCTCTATCGAGGCGTGGAGCAGAGCATCAACCACACGCGTGCGGGTCGCGCTCGCAGGCAGAGCATGGACCGGGCCTACAACATCGAGGTTCTGCTCGGCGTGGATGACTCGGTGGTCCAGTTCCACAAGAAGGAGCACGTCCAGAAGTACCTGCTGACGCTCATGAACATCGTAAGTGCTGCTGACTCAAAAACATGCAGCGCTATTTTCTGTGCTGTCCTGGCGCGCACTCGTCACAGACCGTATGCCGCCATTCCCGAAGGTGACGTTGCTTCGTCTTCTCATTGAATGGAAAATAATTATGTTGGCGTCGAACAGGTAATAATTCAAAGAGAAGTCAAAGAAAAGACACACACACACATTCTTGTATTTATCACCTCTTTGAGACCTAGGAAAAGTGCCTCCCTCTTTAAGACCAGCCTTTTTAGATGTATAAAGATTTATATATACAACATTAATAATATGTACATACTATGCACATATAAAAAAAGATTGTTTTGAAAAATGAGTTGGAATTTCACAAGAAAAAGGTCACAATTTCACAAGAAAAACACAGAATTTTGGCAGTATTATAATAAAAGTCGTCATTTTACACAATGCAAGTCAAAATTTTACAAGAAAAACTGAACATTTGTGCAATATTTTGATAAAAGTTGGAATTGTACTCAATAAGAGTCGTAATTTTACAAGAAAATCTTATAATGTTGGCAATTTTATGGAAAGAGTTGTAATTTTACTCGACAAAAGTCACAGTTTTATAAGAAAACTAACATTTTGGCAATAATATAATAACAATCTGAATTTTACTTAAAAGTCATAATTTTACTCCAAAAATGTCACTATTTCACAAGAACAACAAAAAAATTGGCAATATTGTGATACGGTAAGTCAAAATTTTATATGACAAATGTCACCATTTTGTATTCAAAAGTAATACTTTTATTATAACTTTATAATAGTATTTAATATTATAAAAAATATTACATTATATTATAAATATTTTAATAATTTTATGGAAAGAGTTGTAATTTTACTCGACAAAAGTCACAGTTTTATAAGAAAACTAACATTTTGGCAATATTATAATAACAATCTGAATTTTACTTAAAAGTCATAATTTTACTCCAAAAATGTCACTATTTTCCAAGAACAACAAAGAAATTGGCAATATTGTGATACGGTAAGTCAAAATTTTATATGACAAATGTCACCATTTTGTATTCAAAAGTAATACTTTTATTATAACTTTATAATAGTATTTAATATTATAAAAAATATTACATTATATTATAAATATTTTAATAATTTTATGGAAAGAGTTGTAATTTTACTCGACAAAAGTCACAGTTTTATAAGAAAACTAACATTTTGGCAATATTATAATAACAATCTGAATTTTACTTAAAAGTCATAATTTTACTCCAAAAATGTCACTATTTTACAAGAACAACAAAAAAATTGGCAATATTGTGATACGGTAAGTCAAAATTTTATATGACAAATGTCACCATTTTGTATTCAAAAGTAATACTTTTATTATAACTTTATAATAGTATTTAATATTATAAAAAATATTATATTATATTATAAATATTTTAATAATTTTATGGAAAGAGTTGTAATTTTACTCGACAAAAGTCACAGTTTTGTAAGAAAACTAACATTTTGGCAATATTATAATAACAATCTGAATTTTACTTAAAAGTCATAATTTTACTCCAAAAATGTCACTATTTTACAAGAACAACAAAGAAAATTGGCAATATTGTGATACGGTAAGTCGGAATTTTATATGACAAATGTCACCATTTTGTATTCAAAAGTAATACTTTTATTATAACTTTATAATAGTATTTAATATTATAAAAAATATTACATTATATTATAAATATTTTAATAATTTTATGGAAAGAGTTGTAATTTTACTCGACAAAAGTCACAGTTTTATAAGAAAACTAACATTTTGGCAATATTATAATAACAATCTGAATTTTACTTAAAAGTCATAATTTTACTCCAAAAATGTCACTATTTTCCAAGAATAACAAAGAAATTGGCAATATTGTGATACGGTAAGTCAAAATTTTATGTGACAAATGTCACCATTTTGTATTCAAAAGTAATACTTTTATTATAACTTTATAATAGTATTTAATATTATAAAAAATATTACATTATATTATAAATATTTTAATAATTTTATGGAAAGAGTTGTAATTTTACTCGACAAAAGTCACAGTTTTATAAGAAAACTAACATTTTGGCAATATTATAATAACTATCTGAATTTTACTTAAAAGTCATAATTTTACTCCAAAAATGTCACTATTTTACAAGAACAACAAAGAAAATTGGCAATATTGTGATACGGTAAGTCAAAAATTTTATATGACAAATGTCACCATTTTGTATTCAAAAGTAATACTTTTATTATAACTTTATAATAGTATTTAATATTATAAAAAATATTACATTATATTATAAATATTTTAATAATTTTATGGAAAGAGTTGTAATTTTACTCGACAAAAGTCACAGTTTTATAAGAAAACTAACATTTTGGCAATAATATAATAACAATCTGAATTTTACTTAAAAGTCATAATTTTACTCCAAAAATGTCACTATTTTACAAGAACAACAAAGAAAATTGGCAATATTGTGATACGGTAAGTCACAATTTTATATGACAGATGTCACCATTTTGTATTCAAAAGTAATACTTTTATTATAACTTTATAATAGTATTTAATATTATAAAAAATATTATATTATATCATAAATATTTTAATAATTTTATGGAAAGAGTTGTAATTTTACTCGACAAAAGTCACAGTTTTATAAGAAAACTAACATTTTGGCAATAATATAATAACAATCTGAATTTTACTTAAAAGTCATAATTGTACTCCAAAAATGTCACTATTTCACAAGAACAACAAAAAAATTGGCAATATTGTGATACGGTAAGTCAAAAATGTTATATGACAAATGTCACCATTTTGTATTCAAAAGTAATACTTTTATTATAACTTTATAATAGTATTTAATATTATAAAAAATATTATATTATGTTATAAATATTTTAATAATTTTATGGAAAGAGTTGTAATTTTACTCGACAAAAGTCACAGTTTTATAAGAAAACTAACATTTTGGCAATATTATAATAACAATCTGAATTTTACTTAAAAGTCATAATTTTACTCCAAAAATGTCACTATTTTACAAGAACAACAAAAAAATTGGCAATATTGTGATACGGTAAGTCAAAAATTTTATATGACAAATGTCACCATTTTGTATTCAAAAGTAATACTTTTATTATAACTTTATAATAGTATTTAATATTATAAAAAATATTACATTATATTATAAATATTTTAATAATTTTATGGAAAGAGTTGTAATTTTACTCGACAAAAGTCACAGTTTTATAAGAAAACTAACATTTTGACAATATTATAATAACAATCTGAATTTTACTTAAAAGTCATAATTTTACTCCAAAAATGTCACTATTTCACAAGAACAACAAAAAAATTGGCAATATTGTGATACGGTAAGTCAAAAATTTTATATGACAAATGTCACCATTTTGTATTCAAAAGTAATACTTTTATTATAACTTTATAATAGTATTTAATATTATAAAAAATATTACATTATATTATAAATATTTTAATAATTTTATGGAAAGAGTTGTAATTTTACTCGACAAAAGTCACAGTTTTATAAGAAAACTAACATTTTGGCAATATTATAATAACAATCTGAATTTTACTTAAAAGTCATAATTTTACTCCAAAAATGTCACTATTTTACAAGAACAACAAAGAAAATTGGCAATATTGTGATACGGTAAGTCGGAATTTTATATGACAAATGTCACCATTTTGTATTCAAAAGTAATACTTTTATTATAACTTTATAATAGTATTTAATATTATAAAAAATATTACATTATATTATAAATATTTTAATAATTTTATGGAAAGAGTTGTAATTTTACTCGACAAAAGTCACAGTTTTATAAGAAAACTAACATTTTGGCAATATTATAATAACAATCTGAATTTTACTTAAAAGTCATAATTTTACTCCAAAAATGTCACTATTTCACAAGAACAACAAAAAAATTGGCAATATTGTGATACGGTAAGTCAAAAATTTTATATGACAAATGTCACCATTTTGTATTCAAAAGTAATACTTTTATTATAACTTTATAATAGTATTTAATATTATAAAAAATATTACATTATATTATAAATATTTTAATAATTTTATGGAAAGAGTTGTAGTTTTACTCGACAAAAGTCACAGTTTTATAAGAAAACTAACATTTTGGCAATAATATAATAACAATCTGAATTTTACTTAAAAGTCATAATTTTACTCCAAAAATTTCACTATTTCACAAGAACAACAAAAAAATTGGCAATATTGTGATACGGTAAGTCAAAAATTTTATATGACAAATGTCACCATTTTGTATTCAAAAGTAATACTTGTATTATAACTTTATAATAGTATTTAATATTATAAAAAATATTATATTATATTATAAATATTTTAATAATTTTATGGAAAGAGTTGTAATTTTACTCGACAAAAGTCACAGTTTTATAAGAAAACTAACATTTTGGCAATATTATAATAACAATCTGAGTTTTACTTAAAAGTCATAATTTTACTCCAAAAATGTCACTATTTCACAAGAACAACAAAAAAATTGGCAATATTGTGATACGGTAAGTCAAAAATTTTATATGACAAATGTCACCATTTTGTATTCAAAAGTAATACTTTTATTATAACTTTATAATAGTATTTAATATTATAAAAAATATTATATTATATTATAAATATTTTAATAATTTTATGGAAAGAGTTGTAATTTTACTCAACAAAAGTCACAGTTTTATAAGAAAACTAACATTTTGGCAATAATATAATAACAATCTGAATTTTACTTAAAAGTCATAATTTTACTCCAAAAATGTCACTATTTTACAAGAACAACAAAGAAAATTGGCAATATTGTGATACGGTAAGTCGGAATTTTATATGACAAATGTCACCATTTTGTATTCAAAAGTAATACTTTTATTATAACTTTATAATAGTATTTAATATTATAAAAAATATTACATTATATTATAAATATTTTAATAATTTTATGGAAAGAGTTGTAATTTTACTCGACAAAAGTCACAGTTTTATAAGAAAACTAACATTTTGGCAATATTATAATAACAATCTGAATTTTACTTAAAAGTCATAATTTTACTCCAAAAATGTCACTATTTCACAAGAACAACAAAAAAATTGGCAATATTGTGATACGGTAAGTCAAACATTTTATATGACAAATGTCACCATTTTGTATTCAAAAGTAAGACTTTTATTATAACTTTATAATAGTATTTAATATTATCAAAAATATTACATTATATTATAAATATTTTAATAATTTTATGGAAAGAGTTGTAATTTTACTCGACAAA
>NC_084583.2:19135000-19170000 GCF_033978685.3 Nerophis lumbriciformis | reverse complement strand
AAAAACATTTATTTAAAGATAGGCACCATTATTGGCAAATGTTATCAGGAAGTATGTCCCTGGTGACACAGGATCTTACCCATGCTTTCAACAATCCCTGAAGAACTCTTTCTTCCAAAAACGGTTCTCTGGATCAAAATAGTTCTTACTGGAACCCTTAGTGTTAGTGAGAACCCTTTTAAAACCAATTATTCAGAAAAGGGGTTTTAAAGGGTTCTCTGGATCAAAATGGTTCTTACTGGAACCATTAGCGTTACCAAGAACCCTTGAAAAACCCTTTCTTCGGGAAAGGGTTTTTCAGAAGCAAATGGTTCCAGTTAGAACCTCAGCCCTTGTAGAAGAACCCTTTTAGAACCCTTATTTCTAAGAGTGTAGAACATTCTATCGCGCCTCCCAAAAATGGTCTGTCTTCCCGATCCCACCACCCTCTCTCTCCTCTCATCTCTGTAGACCGAACAAATGCTAGTCTAAACACATTCCAAAGAACTCAAGGTTAACACACATAGTATACTTGCTGACAGAGCATCAAGAGAATAAATGGAAAACACGAGCTGTTTTCAAATATGACTAAGAAATGAAAGAAGTACAACTTAAATTCGGATATATGTAAATATCTGCCTCCGACAATGGGAAGAATAGAATAATGTATCTACTAGGGTTGAGCAGTATACCGGTATTGGTGTAGTACCGCGATACAAATGAATCATATTCAATACTAAACCGCCTCTAAAAAGTACCGGTCCGCCACCCCCCCCCCCCCCCCCCACCCCCCCGGCCCCCCGTCGTCATCCCGTCGTGTCATTGCTGGTTTTACGAGCAGCCGAGCACAATCACGGAGTACTTACAAGCAGACACAGTGTGGAGACAGAAAAGGGAGAACGGACGCATTTTGGCTCAAAACCGAGGATAAAAGTGAAGTTATAACACTGAAACGCCCTCAGGAAGAGGTGCTTTAAGACATGGCTAGCTAGGGCCATCCACTTTAAAACGCCAGATGGCAGTAGAGTGTTGAATGTCTGAAACTGTTTTGTGGCAATTCCAACTTTGACCGCAGCAAGTGGCGCTTTCCATCATTTTCAGCAGACTGCATTGCAAAATGAGAACCACCCAGGAATGGGGCCATATGAATCCCTTCCCTACTGTATATATTATACATGATCATTAATATTATGTCAGACATCTTTGAATACGGCAATGCACAATACAAGTAAAACATTTTGTAAAGATACTTTCTAAACTTAACGGAAAAGGCTGTTTGCTTCTAAGAAGCGTTTACCAAACCCAAAACCAGTTAAGTTGGCACGTTGTGTAAATCAGTGGTCTCCAACCACCGAGCCGTGGACAAATTGGTACCGGGCCAAACAAGAATTGTTTCATTTTTAATTGTTTTTTTTTTTTGTTTTTTTTTTGTTTTTTCCGAACAAGAAATTTAAAAAAAAAAAAATTAAAAAATTAAAATATTGTTTTATTAAATCAAGATAAAAAACCACAATATATACATCATATATCAAAATAGATCAATACAGTCTGCAGGGATACAGTCCGTAAGCACACATGATTGTATTTCTTCATGAAAAAAAATAAAAATAATTAATTAAAAATAGAATACACCAACCCCCCCCCCCCATAATATACATTACCTTTTAAACTATATTTATTTATATTATTATGTGTTGTCAACTTTGTACTTTTGTATGTCATTGCCTGAAATAAATAAATAAATGGAAAAAAAAAAGGAAAAAAAAACCTTAGAATTTAATGGCAACGGCACATTGCAAAAAAGTTGGCACAGGTGCATGTTCACCACTGTGTTACATGGCCTTTCCTTTTAACAACACTCAGTAAACGTTTGGGAACTGAGGAGACACATTTTTGAAGCTTCTCAGGTGGAATTCTTTCCCATTCTTGCTTGATGTACAGCTTAAGTTGTTCAACAGTCCGGGGGTCTCCGTTGTGCTATTTTAGGCTTCATATTTTCAATGGGAGACAGGTCTGGACTACAGGCAGGCCAGTCTAGTACCTGCACTCTTTTACTATGAAGCCACGTTGATGTAACACGTGGCTTGGCATTGTCTTGCTGAAATAAGCAGGGGCGTCCATGGTAACGTTGCTTGGATGGCAACATATGTTGCTCCAAAACCTGTATGTACCTTTCAGCATTAATGGTGCCTTCACAGATGTGTAAGTTACCCATGTCGTGGGCACTAATACACCCCCATACCATCACACATGCTGGCTTTTACACTTCACGCCTATAACAATCCGGATGGTTCTTTTCCTCTTTGGTCCGGAAAACACGACGTCCACAGTTTCCAAAATTAATTTAAAATGTGGACTCGTCAGACCACAGAACACTTTTCCACTTTGTATCAGTCCATCTTAGATGAGCTCAGGCCCAGCGAAGCCGACGGCGTTTCTGGGTGTTGTTGATAAACGGTTTTCGCCTTGCATAGGAGAGTTTTAACTTGCACTTACAGATGTAGCGACCAACTGTAGTTACTGACAGTGGGTTTCTGAAGTGTTCCTGAGCCCATGTGGTGATATCCTTTACACACTGATGTCGCTTGTTGATGCAGCACAGCCTGAGGGATGGAAGGTCACGGGCTTAGCTGCTTACGTGCAGTGATTTCTCCAGATTCTCTGAACCCTTTGATGATATTACGGAGCGTAGATGGTGAAATCCCTAAATTCCTTGCAATAGCTGGTTGAGAAAGGTTTTTCTTTTTTCTTAAACTGTTCAACAATCGCCCCATCCTTTCTTGTGAAAGACTGAGCATTTTTTTAGGAAGCTGTTTTTATACCCAATCATGGCACCCACTAGTTACTGACAGTGGGTTTCTGAAGTGTTCCTGAGCCCATGTGGTGATATCCTTTACAGACTGATGTCGCTTGTTGATGCAGCACAGCCTGAGGGATGGAAGGTCACGGGCTTAGCTGCTTACGTGCAGTGATTTCTCCAGATTCTCTGAACCCTTTGATGATATTACGGACCGTAGATGGTGAAATCCCTAAATTCCTTGCAATAGCTGGTTGAGAAAGGTTTTTCTTTTTTCTTAAACTGTTCAACAATCGCCCCATCCTTTCTTGTGAAAGACTGAGCATTTTTTTAGGAAGCTGTTTTTATACCCAATCATGGCACCCACTAGTTACTGACAGTGGGTTTCTGAAGTGTTCCTGAGCCCATGTGGTGATATCCTTTACACACTGATGTCGCTTGTTGATGCAGTGCGGTCTGATGGATCGAAGGTCACGGGCTTAGCTGCTTACGTGCAGGGAATGTTGTCTTTTTGGCATATTCAACTGAATATGGGTTGAAAATGATTTGCAAATCATTGTATTCCGTTTATATTTACGTCTAACACAATTTCCCAACTCATATGGAAACGGGGTTTGTACATGCATGTTTGGATATATTTTGCCATCTCCCCAGTCAGTCAGTCTCGCGAATGAAAGACAAAGGTCAAGATGAACTATTTGATGAAGTGGATGTTGGAGTGTGTGTTTGTGCGTTGGGGGGCACGAGGGTGGGCGGGCGCTACCGCTGTGTTGCAGGACATCAAAGACGCACACCCACAGAAGTCTGAATCTTAAAATCTAAATTCCTTCTCAGAAGTTCAGCCGCAGTTCAGTGTGTGTGTGTTTGTTGAATGCGGGCACTGGTAATTCCACTTCCCACTCTTTTCCCATGTGTTTACCTCTTTTGTTCCACGCATTTTTGGACTAATGACAGCTGCAGGAGTGCCATCCCATCACTGGCATCAATGATTCATCGTCTCCCGATTACATCTGTGTTGCACTTTATTGCCTTGGTGATACCATAATATGGAGCGCACCGGTGTATAATCCGCACCCACTAAATTTTAGAGAAAAAAAGTATTTGTCCATATAGTAGCCACAGATATTTACGCTGCAAAATTACAAACCCCGTTTCCATATGAGTTGGGAAATTGTGTTAGATGTAAATATAAACGGAATACAATGATTTGCGAATCATTTTCAACCCATATTCAGTTGAATATGCTACAAAGACAACATATTTGATGTGTTTTTTTTTGCAAATAATCATTAACTTTAGAATTTGATGCCAGCAACACGTGACAAAGAAGTTGGGAAAGGTGGCAATAAATACTGATAAAGTTGAGGAATGCTCATCAAACACTTATTTGGAACATCCCACAGGTGTGCAGGCTAATTGGGAACAGGTGGGTGCCATGATTGGGTATAAAAGTAGATTCCATGAAATGCTCAGTCATTCACAAACAAGGATGGGGCGAGGGTCACCACTTTGTCAACAAATGCCTGAGCAAATTGTTGAACAGTTTAAGAAAAACCTTTCTCAACCAGCTATTGCAAGGAATTTAGGGATTTCGCCATCTGCGGTCCGTAATATCATCAAAGGGTTCAGAGAATCTGGAGAAATCACTGCACGTAAGCAGCTAAGCCCGTGACCTTCCATCCCTCAGGCTGTACTGCATCAACAAGCGACATCAGTGTGTAAAGGATATCACCACATGGGCTCAGGAACACTTCAGAAACCCACTGTCAGTAACTACAGTTGGTCGCTACATCTGTAAGTGCAAGATAAAACTCTCCTATGCAAGGCGAAAACCGTTTATCAACAACACCCAGAAACGCCGTCGGCTTCGCTGGGCCTGAGCTCATCTAAGATGGACTGATACAAAGTGGAAAAGTGTTCTGTGGTCTGACGAGTCCACATTTCAAATTGTTTTTGGAAACTGTGGACGTCGTGTCCTCCGGACCAAAGAGGAAAAGAACCATCCGGATTGTTATAGGCGCAAAGTGTAAAAGCCAGCATGTGTGATGGTATGGGGGTGTATTAGTGCCCAAGACATGGGTAACTTACACATGTGTGAAGGCGCCATTAATGCTGAAAGGTACATACAGGTTTTAGAGCAACATATGTTGCCATACAAGCAACGTTACCATGGACGCCCCTGCTTATTTCAGCAAGACAATGCCAAGCCACGTGTTACATCAACGTGGCTTCATAGTAAAAGAGTGCGGGTACTAGACTGGCCTGCCTGCAGTCCAGACCTGTCTCCCATTGAAAATGTGTGGTGCATTATGAAGCCTAAAATAGCACAACGGAGACCCCCCGGACTGTTGAACAACTTAAGCTGTACATCAAGCAAGAATGGGAATTAATTCCACTTTCAAAGCTTCAACAATTAGTTTCCTCAGTTCCCAATTGTTTACTGAGTGTTGTTAAAAGGAAAGGCCATGTAACACAGTGGTGAACATGCCCTTTCCCAACTACTTTGGCACGTGTTGCAGCCATGAAATTCTAAGTTAATTATTATTTGCAAAAAAAAAATAAAGTTTATGAGTTTGAACATCTAATATGGGTTGAAAATGATTTGCAAATCATTGTATTCCGTTTATATTTACATCTAACGCAATTTCCCAACTCATATGGAAACGGGGTTTGTAATTTTGCAGAAAACGACTTCCGGACGGCTTCGAAGCAATTCTGGACCACCATCCGCCGCCTCAGGAAGGGGAAGCAGTGCACTATAAACACCGTGTATGGCGGGGATGGTGTTCTGCTGACCTCGACTGCGGATGTTGTGGATCGGTGGAGGGAATACTTCGAAGACCTCCTCAATCCCACCAACACGTCTTCCTATGAGGAAGCAGTGCCTGGGGAGTCTGTGGTGGGCTCTCCTATTTCTGGGGCTGAGGTTGCTGAGGTAGTTAAAAAGCTCCTCGGTGGCAAGGCCCCGGGGGTAGATGAGATCCGCCCGGAGTTCCTTAAGGCTCTGGATGCTGTGGGGCTGTCTTGGTTGACAAGACTCTGCAGCATCGCGTGGACATCGGGGGCGGTACCACTGGATTGGCAGACCGGGGTGGTGGTTCCTCTCTTTAAGAAGGGGAACCGGAGGGTGTGTTCTAACTATCGTGGGATCACACTCCTCAGCCTTCCCGGTAAGGTCTATTCAGGTGTACTGGAGAGGAGGCTACGCTGGATAGTCGAACCTCGGATTCAGGAGGAACAGTGTGGTTTTCGTCCTGGTCGTGGAACTGTGGACCAGCTCTATACTCTCGGCAGGGTCCTTGAGGGTGCATAGGAGTTTGCCCAACCAGTCTACATGTGTTTTGTGGACTTGGAGAAAGCATTCGACCGTGTCCCTCGGGAAGTCCTGTGGGGAGTGCTCAGAGAGTATGGGGTATCGGACTGTCTGATTGTGGCGGTTCGCTCCCTGTATGATCAGTGTCAGAGCTTGGTCCGCATTGCCGGCAGTAAGTCGGACATGTTTCCAGTGAGGGTTGGACTCCGCCAAGGCTGCCCTTTGTCACCCATTCTGTTCATAACCTTTATGGACAGAATTTCTAGGCGCAGTCAAGGCGTTGAGGGGATCTGGTTTGGTGGCTGCAGGATTAGGTCTCTGCTTTTTGCAGATGATGTGGTCCTGATGGCTTCATCTGGCCAGGATCTTCAGCTCTCACTGGATCGGTTCGCAGCTGAGTGTGAAGCGACTGGGATGAGAATCAGCACCTCCAAGTCCGAGTCCATGGTTCTCGCCCGGAAAAGGGTGGAGTGCCATCTCCGGGTTGGCGAGGAGATCTTGCCCCAAGTGGAGGACTTCAAGTACCTCGGAGTCTTGTTCACGAGTGAGGGAAGAGTGAATCGTGAGATCGACAGGCGGATCGTTGCGGCGTCTTCAGTAATGCGGACGCTGTATCGATCCGTTGTGGTGAAGAAGGAGCTGAGCCGGAAGGCAAAGCTCTCAATTTACCGGTCGATCTACGTTCCCATCCTCACCTATGGTCATGAGCTTTGGGTTATGACCGAAAGGACAAGATCACGGGTACAAGCGGCCGAAATGAGTTTCCTCCGCCGGGTGGCGGGGCTCTCCCTTAGAGATAGGGTGAGAAGCTCTGCCATCCGGGGGGAGCTCAAAGTAAAGCCGCTGCTCCTCCACATGGAGAGGAGCCAGATGAGGTGGTTCGGGCATCTGGTCAGGATGCCACCCGAACGCCTCCCTAGGGAGGTGTTTAGGGCACGTCCGACCGGTAGGAGGCCGCGAGGAAGACCCAGGACACGTTGGGAAGACTATGTCTCCCGGCTGGCCTGGGAACGCCTCGGGGTCCCACAGGAAGAGCTGGACAAAGTGGCTGGGGAGAGGGAAGTCTGGGCTTCCCTGCTTAGGCTGCTGCCCCCGCGACCCGACCTCGGATAAGCGGAAGAAGATGGATGGATGGATGGATGTGTTCCGTTTATATTTACATCTAACACAATTTCCCAACTCACATGGGAACGGGGTTTGTATAATTTGGACGGAAATTGTTGGTTGCCAACCCTCCGACTGCGGAAGTTGGTTATACTCCACCTAGAACGGGCTGTCGGGTTAGTTCATTATTAACACGGACGGAAATCAACATGGAGTCTTATGAAGTTGTATCGTGCACTCTTAACTTTTCATCCGGAGGAATAATCATGTGTGGCGAATGGCAAATTGTGTGCTGATGAGCATGGTGGTGATGGATCCACGAGCCGATGGCGATCGGCCTGTCTCGCCCATTAACCTTTGGGAGAAGTACTACAAAGTGTTAATCACACTCTCCTTGGATATGAATAGTCCATGGTAATTAGGGAGGTGTGTGTGTGTGTGTGTGTGTGTGTGTGTGTGTGTGTGTGTGTTGGCTTGGTCATATACATTTCTGTATATCAAGGTGACTTTTATACACAGGAAGCACCTTTCACTAACTGCTGCCTGTTTCTGATTGCTCATTGTGATGTTCAACAAGCCACAAAAAGTTGCCATAAATCAGATTATCAAGTGGTAAAAGCCACGGAAAGTACCGGAGGTAATAATAGACTGCTTGTCAGCTGGAAGTGTCGAAAGACGTTCACGGAGAGCTTGTCAGACGGGCAACCAAGATTCTTATCGCATACTTGCCAATCCTCCCGAATTTTCCGGGAGACTCCCGAAATTCAGCGCCTCTCCCGAAAAACCTCCCGGGAC
Source organism: Nerophis lumbriciformis (assembly GCF_033978685.3). Lineage (NCBI taxonomy): Eukaryota > Metazoa > Chordata > Actinopteri > Syngnathiformes > Syngnathidae > Nerophis > Nerophis lumbriciformis. Next base: position 19,162,012 of record NC_084583.2, on the reverse strand, counting down.
AAATATTCACCCGAAAATCTCCCGATTTTCAGCCGGAGCTGGAAGCCACGCCCCCTCCAGCTCCATGCGGACCTGAGTGAGGACAGCCTTTTTTCATGACAGGAGGACAAGAACTAAATCATCCAGACTAGAGATAAATTGTATTATTATGTTTATTTTACCTAAAAATAAATATATTTATTAATTTAAAAAAAAAAAAAAAAAACTAAATAAATTTTTACTATATTTTGCTAAAAACATCAAAATTAATTGTATTTTTATTTGTATTTTTTCGTGACTCCTTATTACATCCAGCCATAGAATTATACATTAAAATAAACATATTTGAAATAATTGATTTTAAATTATCATAATAATTCATTTAAAATTACCATATTTAATTATTAAAATAATTGCTTGTTTATCAACAACTTTAGCATTTTATTCATTACATTTTGAAACTCTCAGAAGCCAAGTTATGTTATATTCCTTAATATTTATTTATGCAAGTTTGAAGTATCAATTATCTAAACACAGTTTTGTTTGCATATTTTCAGGATATATATATATATATATATATATATATATATATATATATATATATATATATATATATATATATATATATATATATATATATATATATAAGATGTCACGTTCAAACACTGAGGACATCTATTAAACAAGACATAAGGCAAGGAATCAAACAGAGACAGAATTCAATTTGGACTCAATATTGAGGAGAGACATGGCCACTGCACTCTCTGTACAGTCCTGCACCACTCTCTGACGAAGAAGGTTTTCGTCTACTCCTTTATTCAGATGTTCAATGTTCACGCACCAACACATGTCACAGCAGGAATGGGGAGTATGTAAAACAGTCATTGTTTTCAGTCGCTTTGAAGTCCAAGAAGAGGATTTCTCGGGCTTGGGCTCTTCCTGGATCCAGCTGGGGCAGGTGTTGGAGGACAATGGATAACCCCTCCCGTCTCCTGACCACAGCAACTTCAAGAGGGCAGCGGGTCGTAAATAGCGTTGACCTCGGTTACCAAATAGTTGGAAGAGAGTTTGTGAAATACTTCAAAGAGAGTTTGTTTAACACTTCAAAGAGAGTTCCTCTGGAAGTTGAGCAGATCCTGCCATCTGTCCGTGTTGAAATCACAGTGGCGTTTCACGAGCCTTCTTCCTCTTGTTAGGCCTCGAAAGACAGCATTCATAATACAACGTTTCTTTTGTGATAACTTACAAACAATTATTCCAACAATATATATATATATATATATATATATATATATATAATATGTATGAAATACTTGACTTGGTGACTCGCTGTCAATATACCCCTCCCCTCTTAACCACGCCCCCAACCACGCCCCGCCCCACCCCCAACCACGCCCCCACCTCCCGAAATCGGAGGTCTCAAGGTTGGCAAGTATGTCTTATCGTCTCAAGTCTTCCCAAGACTTGAGTGTGCCCCCCCCCCCAAAAAAAAGATGCAGACACGCTACTAAAAGCCTGGTCTAAATCACACAGACGCGCACTTCTGCCAAATTGTAGCTGTGATGACTCACTTCTGGTCATCAGCAGATGAAAGTGTTTTTAATGAAGATTTTGCCACAACAAAATGCTCGCAGCCTATTCAATGTCGCCTTCTCTCTAAAAAAACGTGCTTCAATAACACATTCATTGATTCTGAACTCGAAACACGTGTATCACAAAGCAACGTCTACTAGAGATGTGCGGATAGGCAATTATTTCATCCGCAACCGCATCAGAAAGTCGTCAACCAAAACCAAACAAGAATGACAAACACATTTCGGGAGAACATCTGCACAGTAACACAACATAAACACAACAGGACAAATACCCAGTATCCCTAACTCTTCCGGGTTGATGTGTGAGGGAGCAGGGTTGGGGTGGGGGCGGGGTTCGGTGGTAGCAGGGGTGTATAATGTAGCCCGGAAGAGTCAGGGCTGCATGGGATTCTGGGTGTTTGTTCTGTTGTGTTTATGTTGTGTTAAGGTGCAGATGTTCTCCCGAAATGTGTTTGTCATTCTTGTTTGGTTTCGGTTCAAAGTGTGGCGCATTATTAGTAAGAGTATTCAAGTTGTTTTATATGACCACCGTCAGTGTAACCTGTGTGGCTGTTGACCAAGTATGCCTTGCTGTCACGTGCGTGTGCAAGCAGAAGATGTATATTGTATAACAAGTGTTGGGCTGGCACGCTGTTAATACAGATTGTAGAGGGCGCCGAATGTTGTACCATCATGGCACGCCCTTATTATAGCTGTAAGGGTGAAAATCGGGGAATATTAATCCCGGGAGTTTTCTGCGAGAGGCACTGAAATCCGGAAGTCTCACGGGAAAATTGGGGGGTTCAGCAAGTAAGCCGCTGAGCCGCATCAGAGTGATCAAAGAGCCGCATGCGGCTCCGGAGCCGCGGGTTGCCGACCCCTGTACTAGCACTTCAATATTTCTATCAGGAACAGGAAAGCGTGACCCCCAAAATGCAGAGAACAGCAGGCGGAGTGCAGGTAAAAGTATAATTCAAGTACAAAACCCAGTGCAGCTGGGTAGTGCACACAAACAAAGAAACCTTGTGCAGGAGTCCACAAATAACAGCAACAAAGAGCTGAAGCAAACCACGACTCAAAGACTGGTTAATAATGATCCAGACCTGTTTAAAGGACAGGCATATACTGTTTAGGCGCCTGATTGGCAATCAGGGACAGGTGTGTTCAGGTTGCCAATCAGGGACAGGTGTGGGAGCCAGTGCTCAGTGGCAGACAGATCATGACAGATTCATCGATGTCAATCCAAAGATAACCACTAGTGATGGGTTGATGAGGCGTCATGAAGCGTTTCGACACATTGCAAAACTGTATTGATACTGTGTCGATACTGTGTCACTAAATACTGACATCTGCTGGACATTAAAAATCCCTACAGGCAACCTATGGACCGACTCAACTGACACTGATTTGATGCCCTAGTACAGGGGTCACCAACCTTTTTGAAACCAAAAACTACTTCTTGGGTACTGATTAATGCGAAGGGCTACCAGTTTGATACACACTTAAATCAATAAATATATTGTCATTTGTAAGTTACACGTAAGTGTGATTTAAACAAGAATAGCTAAATAAATACATTTTATATATATTAAAAAAATGGGTATTTCTGTCTGTCATTCCGTCGTACATTTTTTTTTCCTTTTACGGAAGGTTTTTTGTAGAGAATAAATGATGAAAAAAACACTTAATTGAACGGTTTAAAAGAGGAGAAAACACGAAAACATTTAAAATAAAATTTTGAAACATAGTTTATCTTCAATTTCGACTCTTTAAAATTCAAAATTCAACCGACAAAAAGAAGAGAAAAACTAGCTTATTTGAATCTTTTTGAAAAAATGAAAAAAAGAATTTATGGAACATCATTAGTAATTTTTCCTGATTAAGATACATTTTAGAATTTTGATGACATGTTTTAAATTGGTTAAAATCCAATCTGCACTTTGTTAGAATATTTAACAAATTGGACCAAGCTATATTTCTAACAAAGACAAATCAGTATTTCTTCTAGATTTTCCAGAACAAAATTTTTAAAAGAAATTCAAAATACTTTGAAATAAGATTTAAATTTGATTCTACAGATGTTCTAGATTTGCCAGAATAATTTTTTTTTTTTTTTTTTTTTTTTTTTTTTTTTTTTTTTTTTTGTGTCCTGTCCAGCTTCTCAGGCAAATCATATAGTTGATGTAGATGCCCATGTCGGCTGTTCAGATTTACTTTACAAAAGAGAAGTGTAGGATACTTCTCTTGTTGCCTTATTTGTATTTGACTTTATTAAATGTATTTATATTATCATTTAGTGCAGCCGGGCCGGAGCAGGAGGGGATAGAAAGAGAAAAAAAAAGAAGACAGAGGGGGAAATTGTGGGGACAAGAGGGGGATTAGACAGAGAGACAAAAACAACAACAGCAAACAACAACAACAACAACAATAGAGCAACATCAGCAAATATGACATGTACAAATATGATGGTAAAAGTAATAGCAAATAAGCAGTTAGCGAAAAATAAAAAATAATACAGAAATGACAATGAGCATTATTACACTACAAATGGATCAATACAAATACCAATAGAAATAGCGCTATTGATAATGAACAATACCAATAATTTACCTTTATTATCAACAATACAGTTGTTTAAATGCAACAATACATATACGTAATGATAACTTGAGATACGAAAGAATGCAGAAAAATGGAGGGGGAGAAAGAGAGGCAACCTACATTAACCTTGTAGATTGTTATAGTCACAATAGGTTAAGCTTTGTCAGTGTGCCATGTGTTACACCCAGTTTTTTTGAATTTTAATCATAGTAAGTTTGAAGAAATATTTCACAAATATTCTTCGTCGAAAAAACAGAAACTAAAATTATTATTCTTTACAATAAAAAAAAAAAATGTTTTACTTGAACATTGATTTAAATTGTCAGGAAAGAAGAGGAAGAAATTTAAAAGGTAAAAAGGTATATTTGTTTAAAAATCCTAAAATCATTTTTAAGGTTGTGTTTTTTCTCTAAAATTGTATTTCTAAAAGTAATAAGAAGCAAAGTAAAAAATAAATGAATTTATTTAAACAAGTGAAGACCCAATCCATTTTCTACTGCTTATTCCAAGTGAAGACCAAGTCTTTAAAATATTTTCTTGGATTTTCAAATTCTATTTGATTTTTGTCTCTTTTAGAATTAAAAATGTCGAGCAAAGCGAGACCAGCTTGATAGTAAATAAATACAATTTAAAAAATAGAGGCAGCTCACTGGTAAGTGCTGCTCTTTGAGCTATTTTTAGAACAGGCCAGCGGGCGACTGATCTGGTCCTTACGGGCTACCTGGTGACCGCGGGCACCGCGTTGGTGACCCCTGCCCTAGTATATACAATAATATAAACCAAGTCATTGTATTTCATTTAGGATTATTTCATATCTTCATTTAAATAAAAATATATTTTTATCTTTTTTAGATACAGTCAATAAATAATGTGAACATGTATCATAACATGGAAATCTAAGAGAACGTGTTGTGGATGATTGTGGACTGGGAATTGTTTTAATTTTATTTTTTTACACATTTTTATAAAAAAAAAAAAAAGAAAAGTTTTTCCGACGTATTACATTTTAGACGATTTCTCTTAGTTATTATTTCTCCGGCTGTAGAAAAGACCCGCTCACAGGGCACAGAGGAGGCGTCAGTGCGACACAGTTCGCGTATCGGTCACGTGACCAAAACAGCTCATGATCGGTCACGTGACTTTCTAAAAGCGGTACGCGCACCGACACAGGGTTTTGCTCTATGAGCTCGACGCATGCGCCGATGCATCGGTGTTGCCGGACCCATCACTAATAACCAGAGGTGTGGACTCGAGTCACATGACTTGGACTCGAGTCAGACTCGAGTCATGAATTTGATGACTTTAGACTCAACTTGACAAAATGTAAAAAGACTTGCAACTCGACTTAGACTTTAACATCAATGACTTGTGACTTCACTTGGACTTGAGCCTTTTGAATTGACATGACTTGACATGACTTGCTACTTTCCCCAAAACCCAAAGATGAAAAAGTTATTCGGGAGCGCTCCGTATTTTTCGTTGTGTACTTGTCTATCAGCGTTGCGTGTGTCAGCTGGTGTGGTCTCAGTACAACAGCCAATCAAATTAGATCTACCTTGTTTTCATCACACAGCATTCATCCAATCAAATTGCAGGACAACCAACGAAGAAGACATGTCCAAACCACACGCCAGTGAACAAAAAATGATACCTAAAATAATTTTGTTTGAGTATAAAAATTACGAGGTGGTCAACACAAAACGGTTTGCAGTATGCAACACATGCGGTTCAAAAATGACTGATGGAGAGGCAACAACTTCCAACTTCGTCCGGCATTTGAAGTTGCACAAAGAACGGTAAGTTTTGAATGTAAGATAACGTTTATTGGCTAAGTAACCTGACTTTTATTTGCTGTGTAGTTAAATCAGTGAGGCTGTAAACTCACTGCTAACGTTATAACGTTATTGCAAACACGGGAATCTGTTGCAGTTCACTACCTTATTCATACTTTTTGTTCAGTGATTTTTTTTAAGCAGGGTTACGTTAGTCAATATATCACACGTAACGTTAGACGGCGGTCAGCAGCACCGCGTATTTTAGCCACCTAAAAAAAGACAAAAATAGTAAAATAAAGGTCAGTTAAAATGTATACTATATTATGAATATGTGTACCGTTTTAGCTAGCTTTCTGACATACTGTTGGTTGTTTACCTCAGTGGTCCCCAACCACCGGGCCGCGGCCCGGTACTGGTCCATTGGTATCGGGCCGCACAAGAAATATATATATATTTTTTTTCTTTTTTTAATTAAATCAACATAAAAAACACAAGATACACTTACAAGTAGTGCACCAACCCAAAAAAACTATCTCCCCCTTTTGTTCTGGGCAATGAACATGAAGACTCTTCCTTCACTGTTCCGAGTGGCCATGAGAGTCTTGGCAGTGCCTGCCTCCAGTGCTCCAGTGGAACGAGTTTTAAGCCATGGTGGCATCATACTACGCCCCCATCATGCACAAATGACTGACAGACTCTTGGCTAATTTGGTCTTTTGCAAATGCAATGCAGCATAGGGCCCTGACATATAAAAAGTACAACTTTTTTGTTATGTTCACGTATATGTCATGTTTTTTCAATGTTAACACTTTTGTACAAATAAGTACATTTGCACTTTATTTTTCAATGTGTTTGTTCTGTAAAGGAATGAGTTAATGTTTAAAATGACTGGTTAATAGTGCTATTATAAAGTGCAATGTCAGCACAATTTTCTTTCCTTCAATTTAAAATGCACTTGTTTTAATAAATAAATACAGCGTTTGAAAAGCATACACAATCTGTGTTAATATATTAGTCTGTGGTTAAAAGGACTTGAAAGGACTCGAAACTCAAAATGCAGGACTTAGGACTTGACTTGAGACTTTCCAGTCTTGACTTTGGACTTGACTCGGGGCTTGCCTGTCTTGACTCGGGACTTGACTCGGACTTGAGGGCAAAGACTTGAGACTTACTTGTGACTTGCAAAACAATGACTTGGTCCCACCTCTGCTAATAACCACCTCTCTGATCTACTATCATACTGTAGTTCCAGGTTGAGATCGTCTATTTATTGCACACAATTGAAAACTATCCATTTATGTCAGCTGCCTGCCATAAATAATTAAGTTTAAACACAAAACCATAAAATAACACACTCTGCATTTTACGTTTTTCCGTGAATGTTTTCCATATTTCATCGAGAATGTTCTGCTTTTTACTCCATGTATTATTCATCCATGTGACACAACAATGACTTTGGAATAGCAAAGTCACGTGCGGGTAGCAGACCGACCAAATGTGCCGTTGTCTGGAGGTACAAGATCCAATTTTCAGGAGCTCTCCTCATCCCAAGGTCGCCCTGCTTCACTTCTGAACATTCATTTTTTATGCAGCCCTGGCAAGTGGAATAGCAGAATTTCTGAGAGCTCTTTAATGCAGTCGTGCTGCTCCGTCCTACACTAGGAGGTCAAAGAGTCCCGTTCTGTGTCATAGGCTAATTACAGGTTTTTTTTTCTGTTCCACTTCGGTAAACGCACACTTCCAGATGGAAATTGCCATTTCCACTAAAACCACTACTGGTATTTTAAGCGATATTTGTTGTTGTAGACCAGACCTGGGCAGATTAAGACCCGAGGGCCGCATGCAGCCCGTTAAGCTTTTCAATCTGGCCCGCCGGACATTCCCAAATCATTTTTTTTTTTACATCTTTAAGGTGGAAAGTGTAGCTGCCATTATGATGTGTGTCACGTTCAAACACTGAGGACATCTGTTAAACAAGACAAAAGGCAAGGAATCGAACAGAGACAGAATTCAATTTGGACTCAATATTGAGGAGAGACATGGCCACTGCGCTCTCTGTACAGTCCTGCACCACGCTCTGACGAAGAAGGTTTTCGTCTCCTCATTTATTCAGATGTTCAATGTTCACGCACCAACACATGCCACAGCAGGAATGGGGAGTATGTAAAACAGTCATTGTTTTCGGTCGCTTTGAAGTCCAAGAAGAGGATTTCTCGGGCTTGGGCTCTTCCTGGATCCAGCTGGGGCAGGTGTTGGAGGACAATGGATAACCCCTCCCGTCTCCTGACCACAGTGACTTCAAGAGGGCAGCGGGTCGTAAATAGCGTTGACCTCGGTCACCAAACAGTTGGAAGAGAGTTTGTGAAATACTTCAGAGAGAGTTCGTTTAACACTTCAAAGAGAGTTCCTCTGGAAGTTGAGCAGATCCTGCCATCTGTCCGTGTTGAAATCACAGTGGCGTTTCACGAGCATTCTTCCTCTTGTTAGGCCTCGAAAGACAGCATTCATAATACAACGTTTCTTTTGTGATAACTTACAAACAATTATTCCAACAATGTGCAGTGAAGTTTTCTAATGACCGTAAGTCTTCAACTATACAAAGTATTTCAATGGTTGGAATCTGCGCTTGATATACTACAAACCCCGTTTCCATATGAGTTGGGAAATTGTGTTAGATGTAAATATAAACGGAATACAATGATTTGCAAATCATTTTCAGCCCATATTCACTTGATTGCACTACAAAGACAACATATTTGATGTTCAAACTCATAAACTTTATTTATTTTTTGCAAATAATAATTAACTTAGAATTTCATGGCTGCAACACGTGCCAAAGTAGTTGGGAAAGGGCATGTTCACCACTGTGTTACATGGCCTTTTCTTTTAACAACACTCAGTAAAGGTTTGGGAACTGAGGAGACACATTTTTGAAGCTTCTCAGGTGGAATTCTTTCCCATTCTTGCTTGATGTACAGCTTAAGTTGTTCAACAGTCCGGGGGTCTCCGTTGTGCTATTTTAGGCTTCATAATGCGCCACACATTTTCAATGGGAGACAGGTCTGGACTACAGGCAGGCCAGTCTAGTACCCACACTCTTTTACTATGAAGCCACGTTGATGTAACACGTGGCTTGGCATTGTCTTGCTGAAATAAGCAGGGGCGTCCATGGTAACGTTGCTTGGATGACAACAAATGTTGCTCCAAAACCTGTATGTACCTTTCAGCATTAATGGCGCCTTCACAGATGTGTAAGTTACCCATGTCTTGGGCACTAATACACCCCCATACCATCACACATGCTGGCTTTTACACTTTGCGCCTATAACAATCCGGATGGTTCTTTTCCTCTTTGGTCCGGAGGACACGACGTCCACAGTTTCCAAAAACAATTTAAAATGTGGACTTGTCAGACCACAGAACACTTTTCCATTTTGTATCAGTCCATCTTAGATGAGCTCAGGCTCAGCGAAGCCGACTGCGTTTCTGGGTGTTGTTGATAAACGGTTTTCGCCTTGCATAGGAGAGTTTTAACTTGCACTTGCAGATGTAGAAACCAACTGCAGTTACTGACAGTGGGTTTCTGAAGTGTTCCTGAGCCCATGTGGTGATATCCTTTACACACTGATGTCGCTTGTTGATGCAGTACAGCCTGAGGGATGGAAGGTCACGGGCTTAGCTGCTTACGTGCAGTGATTTCTCCAGATTCTCTGAACCCTTTGATGATATTACGGAGCGTAGATGGTGAAATCCCTAAATTCCTTGCAATAGCTGGTTGAGAAAGGTGTTTCTTAAACTGTTCAACAATTTGCTCACGCATTTGTTGACAAAGTGGTGACCCTCGCCCCATCCTTGTTTGTGAATGACTGAGCATTTCAAGGAATCTACTTTCATACCCAATCATGGCACCCACCTGTTCCCAATTAGCCTGTTCACCTGTGGGATGTTCCAAATAAGTGTTTGATGAGCATTCCTCAACTTTATCAGTATTTATTGCCACCTTTCCCAACTTCTTTGTCACGTGTTGCTGGCATCAAATTCTAAAGTTAATGATTATTTGCAACAAAAAAAATGTTTATTAGTTTGAACATCAAATATGTTGTCTTTGTAGCATATTCATTTGAATATAGGTTGAAAATGATTTGCAGATCATTGTATTCCGTTTATATTTACATCTAACACAATTTCCCAACTCATATGGAAACAGGGTTTGTAGTTACTATGGTAATCTAATTAGTTACTATGGTAATGTAAGTCACAGCAGCTCAGATGAGGCACCAAGCAGTGTGGGTGGGGAGCGTTTCCACAGAGTGTTTCCAGAGCCTGAAATGTGGGTGTCAGGGACAGACGTGGAAGGAGATGTTTCCAACAAAGTTCTAAAGCTTAGTGATATATCAGATAGGTTTTTTTTTTTTTTTGTCCCTTCGCGTTCATATTTCGCCGTGTTTGTTGCATTTTTGTTGCGTTTCGCTTGATTGTAAAATATGTGGATGGAGAGGGGGTGTGACGTTCATATGTTGTCAATATTCAGTGTTTTATCCTTCATCGTTAATATTGTAAATCCCACATTCTGTCACACCGCGGTGAGGGATGTCTTGTCTTGGTTTTTTCTGTCTTGTGATTTGCATGTTTTAGTTTGAAAAGTAACTCTCCTCTCGTTTCAGGTCACTTGCCCTTCCTTTTGTGTCATCAGTCTGACGTCATCCCGATTCCCTAATTGTTTCCACCTGTTCCCTATTACCCTCATGTGTCTTATAAGCCCACTCCTCCCTTTGTTCTGTGCCAGATTGTTTCGTTTATTCGTGCTCTCTAGCGTCCATGTCCATGTCTATGCCTTACCTTGCCTCGTCTTGTGCTTATGTTCTTTGATTCTGAATCCCTTCGTTGCTATTTTGAGTTTTCCTTTCTTCCTCCTCAGCAGAGTGATTTTTTGGTATTTAGTTTATTCAGCCGAAGTGGTAAGTTTCAGTTATTTTTCATTCTTTCCTCACATTATTGAGTGACAATTTTTGTTAATACTTTATTAGATTAGATAGTATAGAATTTTTCATAGTTGTTGTTTCTTCCTCCTGTTGGAGCGTTTTTTTGTTTATACATTTTATAGCATATATTAATTATAGTTCGTCTTTGCTTTTGTGTTTTCCTCCGTTCGGAGCGAATTTTGGTTGTTCCTATTTTTTGGAACCTTTTTTGCCGGTTAGTTTTTGGATAAAATAGATATTGTAATTCCTTGACTTTGGAGGTGAAAAGGAAGCTGTCAAAATAAAAGCCTGTCTAAGTTCCCTACTCTGCATCTGAGTCCTATCCTTTTACCAAGCCTTGACATTGAAAAATTCTATACTATCTAATCTAATAAAGTATTAACAAAAATTGTCACTCAATAATGTGAGGAAAGAATGAAAAATAACTGAAACTTACCACTTCGGCTGAATAAACTAAATTAAAAAAAATCACTCTGCTGAGGAGGAAGAAAGGAAAACTCAAAATAGCAAGAAGGGATTCAGAATCAAAGAACATAAGCAAGAGACGAGGCAAGGCAAGACAAGGCATGGACATGGACATGGAAGCTAGAGAGCACGAATAAACGAAACAATCTGGCACAGAACAAAGGGAGGAGTGGGCTTATAAGACACATGAGGGTAATAGGGAACAGGTGGAAACAATCAGGGAATCAGGATGACGTCAGACTGATGACCCAAAAGGAAGGGCAAGTGACCTGAAACGAGAGGAGAGTTACTTTTCAAACTAAAACATGCACATCACAAGACAGAAAAAACCAAGACAAGACATCCCTCACCGCGGTGTGACACATTCTTTATTTTCATGTACATTCTGGGTGTCTCATTCAGTAAAAAAATTTAAAATTCCATCCCGTTTTTTAAGGTGGTCTGTCATAACGTTTTTAGCATTCAATCAGACATTATTGTGAGGTTTATAAGGTAATAAGACCCAAGCACACATACTGTACAGCAGATTTGCAATGCTTACATATACGTATATGTATGTATATATATATATATATATATATATATATATATGTGTGTGTGTGTGTGTATATATATATATATATGTATATATATATATATATATATATATATATATATATATATATATATATATATATATATATATATATATGGATATGTATATATATGTGTATCAGTGACGTGCGGTGAGGTTGATGGCTGGTGAGGCACTGACTTCATCACAGTCAGATTTACAAACATATGAACCCTAAAGAGTATCTTATTCACCATTTGATTGGCAGCAGTTAACGGGTTATGTTTAAAAGCTCATACCAGCATTCTTCCCTGCTTGGCACTCAGCATCAAGGCTTGGAATTGGGGGTTAAATCACCAAAAATGATTCCCGGGCGCGGCGCCGCTGCTGCCCACTGCTCCCCTCACCTCCCAGGGGGTGATCAAGGGGATGGGTCAAATGCAGAGGAGAAATTTCATTACACCTAGTGTGTGTGTGACAATCATTGGTACTTTAACTTAACTTTAACTTTACACATACAAACTGTAGTACACAAAAAAACACATTTAATTAAAAAAAACGTTATTATGGTCTTACCTTTACTTAGAAATTAAGTCCACAACTAAAGCCCTCACTTAAACTTTCCACGTGCAAGATTGAATCTATTTAAAAAAGTGTAACCGAGGGTTTATAAATGTCGCCTATACTGTATGAAACTACAAAATAACAAACACGGAGGCTCCAGTTTACACGAGGACCACTTTATTTACCTTCTTTCAAAAACTTCCGCTCCACTACAACATGTCATCACTTCCGCTCTTGGCGCCTTCAAAATAAGAGCTCAAGGCATATACTGTATAACAGCACATAACAGGAACTTAACATCACAAATAGAAAAGCCCATAAAAATAGGTTACAAAAGTTATTTAATAAGAAGCCAAAAAGTGCAAAAACAATAATGTTCATGTTGGAGGAGTTGTGAATTAGATACACCTGCAGTCTGCAGGTGTACCTAATGTTGTGGCCCTGCAGTCATTCACAGCTCCTCCAACACCAACATTATTGTTTTTGCACTTTTTGGCTTCTTATGAAATAACTTTTTTAAATAGATTCAATCTTGCACGTGGAAAGTTTAAGTGTGGGCTTTAGTTGATATAACAATTCTACGGCGGGGGTGCAGGAGGCGAGCCTCAGCCAGTGCGTCTTTTGCAGCCGTTTTATGATGGCTCAGCACAAGAAATACATTACACACATACAGTTGTTGACAAAATACACTGTACATTATATACCTCAGCTAACTAAACTATGGAAATGTATAATATAATTCATATAGCAATACAGTCTCACTGCACAGCAGGCCAGCAGTTAGCCGAGTCCGTCCATGTTGAGGCACTGAGTGACGTGCCTCAACTGTGCCTCTTCTCAGTATTTGAACGGCAAATGTGAAAATTCAGCGATTTTGAATAAAAATAATCTAAAACTGGTGAAGTTAAATGGAAAATAACTTTATAGTATAATCACTGGATACATATAACAATTTAATTTTTTTTTTTTCTTTTTACATTTTTTTTCTTTCCATGATGGCAGGTGAGGCCCCGCCTCACCTGCCTCTAGTGACTGCACGTCACTGATGTGTATACATAGATAGATAGATGGATATACCGGCCCCCTAGACACATTGTTTTCTCTAAATTTGTCCCCCCCCCCGAAGCAAAATAATTGCCTAGCCATGTTGTAGAAGGATATGTTTTTTTATTTATTTTATTTTTGTAATGTAGTTTTTATTGATGTCCAGCATCAGACATTCCAATCCATTACATCAGTGGTCCCCAACCTTTTTGTAGCTGCGGACCAATCAACGCTTGAAAATTTGTCCCACGGACCGGGGGGGGGTTTGTCATAAAGAAATACAATCATGTGTGCTTACCTGCAGACTGTATTGATATATATTGATATATAATGTAGGAACCAGAATATTAATAACAGAAAGAAACAACCCTTTTGTGCATTCTTGCCAACCCTCCCGGATTTTCCGGGAGACTCCCGAAATTCAGCGCCTCTCCCGAAAACCTCCCGGGACAAATTTTCTCCCGAAAATCTCCCGAAATTCAGGCACACAATATAAACAGCGTACCTGCCCAATCACGTTATAACTGTAGAATGATGGAGGGCGAGTTCTTGGTTTCTTATGTGGGTTTATTGTTAGGCAGTTTCATTAACGTCCTCCCAGCCGCGGCAACAACACACAACAACAGCATTTCATCTACCATAAAGCAGTTGGTCTGCCGTAAACAGCAATGTTGTGACACTCTTAAACAGGACAATACTGCCATCTAGTGCATTTGATGAAAGCACTTTTTGCGTGCCACAAAGCAATGCATCATCAGTGAGGGTGTTCAGCATGGTTAGAAAAATAGTGACAAATAGAACAAGGATGGACAATTCATGGTTAGAAAAATAGTGACAAATAGAACAAGGATGGACAATTCAACCCTTAACTCAACAATGAGTAGATGAGTGTTATGTGTGTGTATATGTGTAAATAAATGAACACTGAAATTCAAGTATTTATTTTATATATATATATATATATATATATATTTTTTTTTTTTATATGTATATATATATATGAAATACTTGACTTAGTATTTCTTATATATATATATATGAAACACTTGACTTAGTATTTCTTATATATATATATATATATATATATATATATATATATATATATATATATATTTAAAATACTTGACTTGGTGAATCCTAGCTGTAAATATACTCCTCCCCTCTTAACCACGCCCCCAACCACGCCCCGCCCCCAACCACGCCCCCCGCCCCCCATCTCCCGAAATCGGAGGTCTCAAGGTTGGCAAGTATGCTTTTGTGTGAATGAGTGTAAATGGGGGAGGGAGGTTTTTTGGGTTGGTGTACTAATTGTAAGTGTATCTTGTGTTTTTTATGTTGATTTAATTTAAAAAATATATATATTTTTTTTTTTTTTTTTTTTTATTTCTTGTGCGGCCCGGTACCAATCGGTTGGCGACCACTGCATTACATCATATTTGCATACATTAAACATCTATTGTATGTCCTAAATGTCAAAATAATATTTATTTTTGTTTATATCCCAACGATGCCAGCCCTGCCCCTCAAAAAAGAGAAAAAACAAAACAAACCAAAAAAGTAAAAATTATTATTAATTAATAAAAATAAAAATAAAAACAATATGAACAGATAGTAATTCAATAAATATTAAAAAATATAAACATATTGGGAGTGAGATCTTTTTTAGACAGTACAATCATTAATTCTAGGAGATAAAATCCGGCCTATGGGGCGTGACATACTTGACCCAGTTTTCCCAGTATAAGGTACATTTCTCCAATCTATAATGAATAAATGCTGTTATCTGTTTTTGTTGTTATTATTATTGTTTATTCGTCATCATTTGAGGCAATAAAGAGATACTTAAAAGCGGATCGCCATCGACCAGTTCATCTTTGGGGCTGGAAACGGCTGTCCTCCTATGCAGTTCACACTTGGTCTCATAAACACTCACAGTCGTCATATTCACCGTCTTCCATTCATTTTTACAAGGCAATTGATTGAAGCCATGAAATACAATTCCGGTGTGGCCGCACCGAAAAGGGAGAGACACTGTCCTGGCCTCGCTGCTCTTCCAAAATATGGGAGGGGGATGTCATTCGTCCCATTTGACTCAGGTTTCCATGGCAACGGCTCCTCTGATCTTGATGAGATTGTGGGGGAGCTGCCGCTCGTAAACAAGTCGCACCCTTGCTGTCAAACAGCTGTAACGTGTGCTACTATGTGTGTGTGACTTCACACTCATACCCTATAATACCTCAACTTAAGAGGGTTTTGAAATAACACCTAATTGTTACGCTTTAAAGGGGACCTATTTCTTTTTTTTAAATCTTCATATTTTATCCTTATCTCTACTCATGGTTCTTACTATTTTACAAGTTTTATTATTTTTACTTTCCATCTGCTTCTGGGGTTATCGGCCGTGCTTGTGGGGCAAAGCGCCCTGATGACCTCCTGGTGCAGATGGCTCCTGTGATAGTGTTTACTCACATGGCTCCTCTGTACTCAGCCATGCAGTCATTTGTTCTTATACAAACCCCCCATAAAAGTAGGCACGTTATGTAATTTGTAAATAAAAGCAGAATACAATGACTTGCAAATCTTTTTCAACTTATTGTCATGTCTGTGTAATCATGTTTTGTTTAGTTATAGGACTCTTTAGTTTCTGTCTTTTCACTCCCTTGTCTTGTTTCCATGATTACCCCATTAGTTTCACCTGTTCCACGTTTGGACTCATTGTGCACTCTTGATTGTCACCAAAGCAACCCATTAGTTTTCACCTGTCACGTCACGCACCTGTTTCACGTCTTGAGTGACGCACCTGTTTTCGTTAATCATGTCTGTAGTATTTAAGTTCAGTGTTTTTCAGTTTGTCTTTCTGACGACCTCACCACATTTATGCTCTGTCCATTCTTTCCATGTCCATTCTTCATGCAACTATTTTTGTCCAAGCCAAGTAAGTTTTTGTTCCATGTTTATAGTCTTTTTGTTTTTTATAGTTTGTTCTCCGCCACTGTGTGTGCTTTTCATTTGTACTTTTTTGCTATAGTCTTTTGGTTTCATAGTTTATTCTCCGCCACTGTGCGCGCTTTTCGTTTGTACTTTTTTTTGATAATAATAAATAAATCATGTACCTTAATTCCCGTCTCGCCCGTGCCAACTTTCCGTTGCATCCCGGAAAAGCAAACACCCAAGACCTAGTCATGACACTTATATTTCATTGAACAGACTGCAAAGAAAATATATTTAATGTTCCAACTGAGAATCTTTTTTCTTTGCAAACAATCATTAATTTAGAATTTAATGGCAGCAACACATTGCAAAAAAGTTGGCACAGGGGCATTTTTACCACTGTGTTACATGGCCTTTCCTTTTAACAACACTCAGTAAACGTTTGGGAACTGAGGAGACACATTTTTGAAGCTTCTCAGGTGGAATTCTTTCCCATTCTTGCTTGATGTACAGCTTAAATTGTTCAACAGTCCGGGGGTCTCCGTTGTGCTATTTTAGGCTTCATAATGCGCCACACATTTTCAATGGGAGACAGGTCTGGACTACAGGCAGGCCAGTCTAGTACGCGCACTCTTTTACTATGAAGCCACGTTGATGTAACACGTGGCTTGGCATTGTTTTGCTGAAATAAGCAGGGGCGTCCATGGTAACGTTGCTTGGATGGCAACATATGTTGCTCCAAAACCTGTATGTACTTTTCAGCATTAATGGCGCCTTCACAGATGTGTAAGTTACCCATGTCTTGGGCACTAATGCACCCCCATACCATCACACATGGAGATGTTGCAGGCATTAAATTCCAAATGAGATAATATTTGCAAAAAATAACGTTTACCAGTTCGAACGTTCAATTGAATATAGGTTGAAAATGATTTGCAAATCTTTGTATTGTTTTTATTTACCATTTACACAACATGCCAACTTCACTGGTTTTGGGTTTTGTAGTTGAATATGTGTGTGTGTGTGTGTGTGTGTTTTTGTTTGTTATCTGTGTCTGAGCGTGCGTATGTGATAATGAGGGATATGGGCCGTCGGGGTATTGTTTTTAACTTTGTGAAGCACTTTGCGTTGCATTTCTTTCATGTATGAAAAGCACACCATAAATAAAGTTTGATTGATTGATTGATTGATTGATTGATTGATTGATTGATCGATATTATGCAAAACCAACTTTTCTTACCAATTTGTATCTGTTTTTGTGTATTTGGGAAGTGCGTGAGTCCCAAAAAAACGTGAAATCAAACCATGGCGGAGATATCGATAAAACAATCTTCAAACTTTCACCAAATGAGTCGTTTGGAATTTGCCCAATTTGTGACGTATTTCCCAGCGGTGACGTCAGCGGTAGAGATTTACCTGAAGATCTTTGCACGAGTTCGCCGTTGTCGTCCGACGCTTTAGTCAATAAGCTCCTTCTTTCTCTCTATCCTCTTGTTGTGGAGCAGACTGGCTCGTACATGCACATGCATCTTCCTCTGTTGCCATTTCTAGTAAAAAGTAGCGTATAGTTTGGCTTAGAAGAAAAAAATATATTATGTTATAATATTTTTTAATTGATTAAGATTCATTTGAAAATGTACATTTTTTTGATGCCCCCAATAACTAATGCAATATTTTTTGGTGATTAATCACATGAGTTAACTCCTTTTTGACACCTCCAATAACTAATGCAATATTTTTGGGTGATTAATCACATGAGTTAACTCATTTTTGACACCCCCGATAATTATTGCAATATTTGTTGATGATTAATCATATGAGTTAACTCATTTTTGACACCCCCAATACTTAATGCAATATTTGTGGGTGATTAATCACATGAGTTAACTCCTTTTTAACACCCCCAATAACTAATGCAATATTTTTTGGTGATTAATCACATGAGTTAACTCATTTTTGACACCTCCAATAACTAATGCAATATTTTTGGGTGATTAATCACATGAGTTAACTCATTTTTGACACCCCCGATAATTATTGCAATATTTGTTGATGATTAATCATATGAGTTAACTCATTTTTGACACCCCCAATACTTAATGCAATATTTGTGGGTGATTAATCACATGAGTTAACTCCTTTTTAACACCCCCAATAACTAATGCAATATTTTTGGGTGATTAATCACATGAGTTAACTAAATTTTGACACCCCCAAAATATAATGCAATATTTTGTGGTGATTAATCACACGGGTTAACTCATTTTTGACCTTCCCAATAATTTATGCAATATTTTTTGGTGATTAATCACATGCGTTAACTCCTTTTGGACAACCCCAATAATTAAAGCAATATTTGTTGGTGATTAATCACATGCGTTAACTCATTTTTGACACCCCCAATAATTAATGCGATATTTTTTGGTGGTTAATCACATGAGTTAACTCATTTTTTGACAACCCCTGGCGATTAATCACATGAGTTAACTCATTTTTGACACCCCCAATAATTAATAATTAATAATAATTAATAATAATAATTTTAATTAATAATAGTTAATTAATAATAATTAATAATAATAATAATTAATAATAATTATTGCATTAATAATAATTAATGCAATATTTTTGACACCCCCGATAATTATTGCAATATTTTTTGGTGATTAATCATATGAGTTAACTCATTTTTGACACCCCCAATACTTAATGCAATATTTGTGGGTGATTAATCACATGAGTTAACTCCTTTTTAACACCCCCAATAACTAATGCAATATTTTTGAGTGATTAATCGCATGAATTAACTAAATTTTGACACCCCCAAAATATAATGCAATATTTTTTGGTGATTAATCACACGAGTTAACTCATTTTTGACCTTCCCAATAATTTATGCAATATTTTTTGGTGATTAATCTCATGCGTTAACTCCTTCTGGACAACCCCAATAATTAAAGCAATATTTGTTGGTGATTAATCACATGCGTTAACTCATTTTTGACACCCCCAATAATTAATGCGATATTTTTTGGTGGTTAATCACATGAGTTTACAAATTTTTTGACAACCCCTGGCGATTAATCACATGAGTTAACTCATTTTTGACACCCCCAATAATTAATGCGATATTTTTTGGTGGTTAATCACATGAGTTTACAAATTTTTTGACAACCCCTGGCGATTAATCACATGAGTTAACTCATTTTTGACACCCCCAATAATTAATGCAATATTTTTGGGTGATTAATCACATGACTTAACTCATTTATTGACAAGCCCTGGTGATTAATCACATGAATTAACTCCTTTTTGACGCCCCCAAAATATAATGCAATATTTTTTGGTGATTAATCACATGAGTTAACTTATTTTTGACACCCCCAATAATTAATGCAATATTTGTGGGTGATTAATGTTGCGTTTGGACCAGTTGTTCCTCCCAGGGAATTCAAGTTTCTGGTCGTCACTCCCAAGCTCTTTACGACACTTAAAGCTGAGTAAAAGAACCACCAGAGACAGAATAGGTATTTTGTAATATATTTGCAAAGCTTTGTAAATATAAATGAGACCAGTCCAGCATAGAACATTCAATCGCGCAGCTAAGATGGTCTGCCCTAAAATATGGAAACCTTCTCTTCTATAAAGTCTCTCTCCCTCCCCCCCTCGTTGTCTTGTCTTTCCAGCCCAAACACATGCCCATTGTCCTCCGCATCTGGACAGAAGAATAGATAAGAAGAAGGAGTATCTCTCTTTCTTACATTCCATACCCAAGGTTAGCACACAGTATTTGCAGACAACCAAAAGACCACAATTGGAAGAAAAACACTAGCTGTTTTGTAATATGATTATGAAATTAAAGAAGTAACACTTAAATACGGATATATGTAAATATCTGCCTCCGACATTAATCACATAAGTTAACTCATTTTTGACACCCCCAATAATTAAAGCAATATTTTTTGGTGATTAATCACATGAGTTAACTCCTTTTTGACAACCTCAATAATTAAAGCAATATTTTTGGGTGATTAATCACATGCGTTAAGTCATTTTTGACACCCCCAATAATGAATGCAATATTTTTTGGTGATTAATCACATGAGTTAACTCATTTTTGACACCCCCAATAATTAATGCGATATTTTTTGGTGGTTAATAACATGAGTTAACTCATTTTTTGACAACCCCAATAATTAATGCAATATTTTTGGGTGATTAATCACATGAGTTAACTCATTTTTTGTCAAGCCCTGGTTATTAATCACATGAGTTAACTCATTTTTGACACCCCCAATAATTAATGCAATATTTCTGGGTGATTAATCACATGAGTTAACTCATTTTTGACACCCCCAAAATATAATGCAATATTTTTTGGTCATTAATCACACAAGTTAACTCATTTTTTACCTTTCCAATAATGTATGCAATATTGTTTGGTGATTAATCACATGAGTTAACTCATTTTTTGACAACCCTTGGTGATTAATCACATGAGTTAACTCCTTTTTGACACGCCCAATAATTAATGCAATATTTTTGGACGATTAATCGCATGAGTTAACTCATTTTTTGACAAGCCCTGATTATTAATCACATGAGTTAACTCATTTTTGACACACCCTATAATTAATGCAATATTTTTGGGTGATTAATAACATGAGTTAACTCATTTATTGACAAGCCCTGGTGATTAATCACATGAGTTAACTCATTTTTGACACCCTCAATAATTAATGCAATATTTTTGGGTGATTAATCACATGAGTTAACTCATTTTTGACACCCCCAATAATTCATGCAATATTTTTTGGTGATTAATCACATGAGTTAACCCATTTTTGACACCCCCAATACCTAATGCAATACTTTTGGGTGATTAATCACATGAGTTAACTCATTTTTGACACCCCCAATAATTAATGCAATATTTTTTGGTGGTTAATCACATGAGTTAACTCATTTTTTGACAACCCCTGGCGATTAATCACATGAGTTAACTCATTTTTGACACCCCCAATAATTAATGCAATATTTTTGGGTGATTAATCACATGAGTTAACTAATTTATTGACAAGCCCTGGTGATTAATCACATGAGTTAACTCCTTTTTGACGCCCCCAAAATATAATGCAATATTTTTTGGTGATTAATCACATGCGTTAACTCATTTTTGACACCCCCAATAATGAATGCAATATGTGTTGGTGATTAATCACATGAGTTAACTTATTTTTGACACCCCCAATACTTGATGCAATATTTGTGGGTGACTAATCACATGAGTTAACTCCTTTTTAACACCCCCAAAAACTAATGCAATATTTTTGGGTGATTAATCACATGAGTTAACTAAATTTTGACACCCCCAAAATATAATGCAATATTTTTTGGTGATTAATCACACGAGTTAACTCATTTTTGACCTTCCCAATAATGTATGCAATATTTTTTGGTGATTAATCTCATGCGTTAACTCCTTTTGGACAACCCCAATAGATAAAGCAATATTTGTTGGTGATTAATCACATGCGTTAACTCATTTTTGACACCCCCAATAATTAATGCGATATTTTTTGGTGATTAATCACATGAGTTAACTCATTTTTGACACCCCCAATAATTAATGCAATATTTTTGGGTGATTAATCACATGAGTTAACTCATTTATTGACAAGCCCTGGTGATTAATCACATGAGTTAACTCATTTTTGACACCCCCAATAATTAATGCAATATTTCTGGGTGATTAATCACATGAGTTAACTCATTTATTGACAAGCCCTGGTGATTAATCACATGAGTTAACAAATTTTTGACACCCCCAATAATTAATGCAATATTTTTGGGTGATTAATCACATGAGTTAACTCATTTTTGACACCCCCAAAATATAATGCAATATTTTTTGGTCATTAATCACACAAGTTAACTCATTTTTTACCTTTCCAATAATGTATGCAATATTGTTTGGTGATTAATCACATGAGTTAACTCATTTTTTGACAACACTTGGTGATTAATCACATGAGTTAACTCCTTTTTGACACGCCCAATAATTAATGCAATATTTTTGGGCGATTAATCGCATGAGTTAACTCATTTTTTGACAAGCCCTGGTTATTAATCACATGAGTTAACTCATTTTTGACACCCCCAATAATTAATGCAATATTTTTGGGTGATTAATCACATGAGTTAACTCATTTTTTGTCAAGCCCTGGTTATTAATCACATGAGTTAACTCATTTGTGACACCCCCAATAATTAATGCAATATTTCTGGGTGATTAATCACATGATTTTTGACACCCCCAAAATATAATGCAATATTTTTTGGTCATTAATCACACAAGTTAACTCATTTTTTACCTTTCCAATAATGTATGCAATATTTGTTGGTGATTAATCACATGCGTTAACTCATTTTTGACACCCCCAATAATTAATGCGATATTTTTTGGTGATTAATCACATGAGTTAACTCATTTTTGACACCCCCAATAATTAATGCAATATTTTTGGGTGATTAATCACATGAGTTAACTCATTTATTGACAAGCCCTGGTGATTAATCACATGAGTTAACTCATTTTTGACACCCCCAATAATTAATGCAATATTTCTGGGTGATTAATCACATGAGTTAACTCATTTATTGACAAGCCCTGGTGATTAATCACATGAGTTAACTCATTTTTGACACCCTCAATAATTAATGCAATATTTTTGGGTGATTAATCACATGAGTTAACTCATTTTTGACACCCCCAATAATTCATGCAATATTTTTTGGTGATTAATCACATGAGTTAACCCATTTTTGACACCCCCAATACCTAATGCAATACTTTTGGGTGATTAATCACATGAGTTAACTCATTTTTGACACCCCCAATAATTAATGCAATATTTTTTGGTGGTTAATCACATGAGTTAACTCATTTTTTGACAACCCCTGGCGATTAATCACATGAGTTAACTCATTTTTGACACCCCCAATAATTAATGCAATATTTTTGGGTGATTAATCACATGAGTTAACTAATTTATTGACAAGCCCTGGTGATTAATCACATGAGTTAACTCCTTTTTGACGCCCCCAAAATATAATGCAATATTTTTTGGTGATTAATCACATGCGTTAACTCATTTTTGACACCCCCAATAATGAATGCAATATGTGTTGGTGATTAATCACATGAGTTAACTTATTTTTGACACCCCCAATACTTGATGCAATATTTGTGGGTGACTAATCACATGAGTTAACTCCTTTTTAACACCCCCAAAAACTAATGCAATATTTTTGGGTGATTAATCACATGAGTTAACTAAATTTTGACACCCCCAAAATATAATGCAATATTTTTTGGTGATTAATCACACGAGTTAACTCATTTTTGACCTTCCCAATAATGTATGCAATATTTTTTGGTGATTAATCTCATGCGTTAACTCCTTTTGGACAACCCCAATAGATAAAGCAATATTTGTTGGTGATTAATCACATGCGTTAACTCATTTTTGACACACCCAATAATTAATGCGATATTTTTTGGTGATTAATCACATGAGTTAACTCATTTTTGACACCCCCAATAATTAATGCAATATTTTTGGGTGATTAATCACATGAGTTAACTCATTTATTGACAAGCCCTGGTGATTAATCACATGAGTTAACTCATTTTTGACACCCCCAATAATTAATGCAATATTTCTGGGTGATTAATCACATGAGTTAACTCATTTATTGACAAGCCCTGGTGATTAATCACATGAGTTAACTAATTTTTGACACCCCCAATAATTAATGCAATATTTTTGGGTGATTAATCACATGAGTTAACTCATTTTTGACACCCCCAAAATATAATGCAATATTTTTTGGTCATTAATCACACAAGTTAACTAATTTTTTACCTTTCCAATAATGTATGCAATATTGTTTGGTGATTAATCACATGAGTTAACTCATTTTTTGACAACACTTGGTGATTAATCACATGAGTTAACTCCTTTTTGACACGCCCAATAATTAATGCAATATTTTTGGGCGATTAATCGCATGAGTTAACTCATTTTTTGACAAGCCCTGGTTATTAATCACATGAGTTAACTCATTTTTGACACCCCCAATAATTAATGCAATATTTTTGGGTGATTAATCACATGAGTTAACTCATTTTTTGTCAAGCCCTGGTTATTAATCACATGAGTTAACTCATTTGTGACACCCCCAATAATTAATGCAATATTTCTGGGTGATTAATCACATGATTTTTGACACCCCCAAAATATAATGCAATATTTTTTGGTCATTAATCACACAAGTTAACTCATTTTTTACCTTTCCAATAATGTATGCAATATTGTTTGGTGATTAATCACATGAGTTAACTCATTTTTGACACTCCCAATAGTTAATGCAATATTTTTGGGTGATTAATCGCATGAGTTAACTCATTTTTTGACAAGCCCTGGTTATTAATCACATAAGTTAACTAATTTTTGACACCCCCAATAATTAATGCAATATTTTTGGGTGACTAATCACATGAGTTAATTCATTTATTGACAAGCCCTGGTGATTAATCACATGAGTTAACTCATTTTTGACACCCCCAATAATTAATGCAATATTTTTGGGTGATTAATCACATGAGTTAACTAATTTTTGACACCCCCAAAATATAATGCAATATTTTTTGATCATTAATCACACAAGTTAACTAATTTTTTACCTTTCCAATAATGTATGCAATATTGTTTGGTGATTAATCACATGAGTTAACTCATTTTTTGACAACACTTGGTGATTAATCACATGAGTTAACTCCTTTTTGACACGCCCAATAATTAATGCAATATTTTTGGGCGATTAATCGCATGAGTTAACTCATTTTTTTGACAAGCCCTGGTTATTAATCACATGAGTTAACTCATTTTTGACACCCCCAATAATTAATGCAATATTTTTGGGTGATTAATCACATGAGATAACTCATTTTTTGTCAAGCCCTGGTTATTAATCACATGAGTTAACTCATTTTTGACACCCCCAATAATTAATGCAATATTTCTGGGTGATTAATCACATGAGTTAACTCATTTTTGACACCCCCAAAATATAATGCAATATTTTTTGGTCATTAATCACACAAGTTAACTCATTTTTTACCTTTCCAATAATGTATGCAATATTGTTTGGTGATTAATCACATGAGTTAACTCATTTTTTGACAACCCTTGGTGATTAATCACATGAGTTAACTCCTTTTTGACACGCCCAATAATTAATGCAATATTTTTGGGCGATTAATCGCATGAGTTAACTCATTTTTTGACAAGCCCTGGTTATTAATCACATGAGTTAACTCATTTTTGACACCCCCAATAATTAATGCAATATTTTTGGGTGATTAATCACATGAGTTAACTCATTTTTTGTCAAGCCCTGGTTATTAATCACATGAGTTAACTCATTTTTGACACCCCCAATAATTAATGCAATATTTCTGGGTGATTAATCACATGAGTTAACTCATTTTTGACACCCCCAATAATTAATGCAATATTTGTGGGTGATTAATCACATGAGTTAACTCATTTTTGACACCCCCAAAATATAATACAATATTTTTGGGTGATTAATCACACAAGTTAACTCAATTTGACCTTTCCAAAAATGTATGCAATATTGTTTGGTGATTAATCACATGAGTTAACTCTTTTTTTTGACAACCCCTGGTGATTAATCACATGAGTTAACTCATTTTTGACACTCCCAATAATTAATGCAATATTTTTGGGTGATTAATCGCATGAGTTAACTCATTTTTTGACAAGCCCTGGTTATTAATCACATAAGTTAACTAATTTTTGACACCCCCAATAATTAATGCAATATTTTTGGGTGACTAATCACATGAGTTAATTCATTTATTGACAAGCCCTGGTGATTAATCACATGAGTTAACTCATTTTTGACACCCCCAATAATTAATGCAATATTTTTGGGTGATTAATCACATGAGTTAACTAATTTTTGACACCCCCAAAATATAATGTAATATTTTTTGATCATTAATCACACAAGTTAACTCATTTTTTACCTTTCCAATAATGTATGCAATATTGTTTGGTGATTAATCACATGAGTTAACTCATTTTTTGACAACCCTTGGTGATTAATCACATGAGTTAACTCCTTTTTGACACGCCCAATAATTAATGCAATATTTTTGGGCGATTAATCGCATGAGTTAACTCATTTTTTGACAAGCCCTGGTTATTAATCACATGAGTTAACTCATTTTTGACACCCCCAATAATTAATGCAATATTTTTGGGTGATTAATCGCATGAGTTAACTCATTTTTTGACAAGCCCTGGTGATTAATCACATGAGTTAACTCATTTTTGACACCCCCAATAATTAATGCAATATTTTTGGGTGATTAATCACATGAGTTAACTCATTTTTTACACCCCCAATAGTTCATGCAATATTTTTTGGTGATTAATCACATGAGTTAA
>NC_084583.2:19095000-19130000 GCF_033978685.3 Nerophis lumbriciformis | reverse complement strand
TAGACTGTATTTATATTATTCACATGTGAATAATGCTGTATCATAAACTGTATTTATATTATTCACATGTGAATAGTGCTGTATAATAGACTGTATTTATATTATTTACATGTGAATAATGCTGTATAATAGCTTGTATTTATATTATTCACATGTGAATAATGTTGTATAATAGACTGTATTTATATTATTCACACGTTAATAATGCTGTATAATAGACTGTATTTATATTATTCACATGTGAATAATGTTGTATAATAGACTGTATTTATATTATTTACATGTGAATAATGCTGTATAATAGACTGTATTTATGTTATTCACATGTGAATAATGCTGTATCATAAACTGTATTTATATTATTCACATGTGAATAGTGCTGTATAATAGACTGTACCGGTATTTATATTATTTACATGTGAATAATGCTGTATAATAGCTTGTATTTATATTATTCACATGTGAATAATGTTGTATAATAGACTGTATTTATATTATTCACACGTTAATAATGCTGTATAATAGACTGTATTTATATTATTCACATGTGAATAATGTTGTATAATAGACTGTATTTATATTATTTACATGTGAATAATGCTGTATAATAGACTGTATTTATGTTATTCACATGTGAATAATGCTGTATCATAAACTGTATTTATATTATTCACATGTGAATAGTGCTGTATAATAGACTGTATTTATATTATTCACATGTGAATAATGTTGTATAATAGACTGTATTTATATTATTTACATGTGAATAATGCTGTATAATAGACTTTATTTATATTATTCACACGTTAATAATGCTGTATAATAGACTGTATTTAATTTATTCACATGTGAATAATGCTGTATAATAGACTGTATTTATATTATTCACATGTGAATAATGCTGTATAATAGACTGTATTTATATTATTCACACGTGAATAACGCTGTATAATAGACTGTATTTATATTATTCAGTTGTGAATAATGCTGTATAATAGTACTGTACATACTGTATTTTATCTATATATATACGTATATACACACATAAATATACATACATATATATATATACATATACATATATATATATATATATATATATATATATATATATATATATATATATATATATATATATATATACATATATATACACATATATATATACATATATTAGTGATGGGTTGATGAGGCGTCATGAAGCGTTTCGACACATTGCAAAACTGTATTGATACTGTGTCGATACTGTGTCACTAAATACTGACATCTGCTCGACATTAAAAATCCCTACAGGCAACCTATGGACCGACTTAACTGACACTGATTTTATGACCTAGTATATACCATTGGCGTTGTTAGGCCTATTTTAGGGGGGCTAAAGCCCTCCTAAAATATTCTTAAGCCCCCCTAAATAATTTGGTGTTTTTTTGGGTTTTTTTACAAATAAATGCCGACATATTCATTATAAAGTGGCCCAAATATGAGTTTAAATAAATAATCATATAACCTGTTATTATTCACTCAGTTTCCCCCCACTTCGTAGCGTAAGGTAGAGAGCCCCTTTTGTGCGTCGGTATCCAATCCATTCCACTTGTTCATATAGAAAATGCCCACATCACTCAAATTCCAGCCCGCATTTTCTCTGCGACCTTGCTTGCGGTCCTGCAGGTGTACGAAGCACATTATCTTCCTTTACAATGAGTGAAGCTGCACAAAACCTTGTGTGTGCAATTGTAAATCATTTATTTTTTAAGTTTTGTGTTTCTTGTAGAATCTATATAAAGTAATATACATAAGCCTATTGTTAAAATAATGAAAAAAACATCATTAAATATATTTGTTTTATTGTATTGTTACATTAATAGCTGTTTTATTATTATAGGATGGCTTGTTAAACATTTAATAGGATTTTCAGAGGGAGGAAAAACCAAGACATTTAATATAAAACGTAAAATGAATAAATACATAAACAGAAAAAGAAAATATATGGTTAAAAGCCATCGTCCCGGGGAGCATTTCATTTCGTCCCGTGCATTTTTTAAAAATAATAATAATAACAATGAATAATTTCTAAGTCTTTTGTTAGCCGTTTGTGAAGTTTTGTGCTCGTGCGTAACATTCGCTCGCATCCTGTGTATCTCCTGGGGGCAAAGCCCCCCCTGTCCTTAAAAGCTAGTGACGCCCCTGCTTTAACTTAAATTTAACTTTACACATACAACCTGTAGCATACAAAAAAACACATTTAATAAAAAAAAAACGTTATTATGGTCTTACCTTTACTTATAAGTGCGGGTACAGTGGTGTTCGGTGTGCAAGTGTACCTAATGTAGTGTCCTTGCAGTCGTTCACGGCTCCTCCGGCGCGAGCAATGTTGTTTTTGCACTTTTTGGCTTCTTGTTAAGTGACTTTTTTGGGGTGGATTCGGTCTTGCACGTGGAGGGTTTGGGTGTGGGCTTTGGTTGGTGTGGCGTTCCCGTCGGTGGGTGCAGTCTGCGGCGAACGTGTCTTAAGCACCAGGAGGCGGGGTTACGCGTGCCTCAGCCAGTGCGTCTTCGCAGCCGTTTTATGATCGCTCAGCACAAGAAATACTTTACACACATACAGTTGTTGACAAAATACACTGTACATTATATACCTCAGCTAACTAAACTATGGAAATGTATAATATAATTCATATAGCAATACAGTCTCACTGCACAGCAGGCCAGCAGTTAGCCGAGTCCGTCCATGTTGAGGCACTGAGTGACGCGCCTCGACTGGCTGCTGTTCACCGCACCGTCTCTTCTCAGTATTTGAACGGCAAATGTGAAAATTCAGCGATTTTGAATAAAAATAATCTAAAACTGGTGAAGTTAAATGGAAAATAACTTTATAGTATAATCACTGGATACATATAACAATTTTTTTTATTTTTTTTTATTTTTACATTTTTTTCTTTCCATGATGGCAGGTGAGGCGGGGCCTCACCTGCCTCATAGTTGTGATGTGACAATCTACAATGTAAATAGTCATGAAAATAAAGAAAACACATTGAATGAGGAGAAGGTGTGTCCAAACTTTTGCCCTGTACTGTACATACTGTATTTTATCTCTTCTTCTTATCTTACCACCCTTTACGAAGGCTAACGTATTTTTGGGGGGGAGACATTTAAGTGGCAAAGAAAAGCAAAATGTGTAGAGTTAATCCTCGAATGCTCTAACGAGGTCTGCATGGTCACGCTTTGGATCTCCAAGTATTTTTGCTGTGTTTTTTTTGTTTGTTTTTTTCAAACTTGCATCACATTCACTAACTAAAATGAGTCAAGGGCCGGGCTAATGGACTTATTGTCGTAAAGCAATTAGTTGAAATGCTTTCTGATTGGATTATGCTTCCCCCCACCCCCCCCCCGTGTGTTCTTAGGTGAATGAAATCTACCACGACCAATCTCTGGGAGCCAAAATCAATGTGGTGCTGGTGCGGATTATCATGCTGGGCTACGGAAAGGTAAGTTCCTGACTCTTTATAATAAGTGCTATATTTGATTCAAGGACACAGCTACAGTCTCTTTGAATAGCCAATTTTCTCTCTCTCTCTCTCACACACACACACACACACACACACACACACACACACGCGAGCGCAACGTTGTCCTGGAGCCTGTTATTCCAGTGGACTGAGCAAAAGAAGAACTAAAAGCATGCGGCATCTCAGGGGAGTGTTTTCAAGTTGCACGCCTTCACAGTTCAGCACCAAAGCACACAGAAACTCGGGCTGTTACGCAATCAGCCTGCCTCCCAGTAGACTGCAGCACGGCATCATGGGAGGTCCGGGCGAAGATAAACAATCAATGATCGTCCTCTCTCATTCATAAACAGACGAGACCGGACACCCAGTCCAGTCT
The DNA here is from genome assembly GCF_033978685.3 of Nerophis lumbriciformis. Classification (NCBI taxonomy): domain Eukaryota; kingdom Metazoa; phylum Chordata; class Actinopteri; order Syngnathiformes; family Syngnathidae; genus Nerophis; species Nerophis lumbriciformis. Next base: position 19,126,119 of record NC_084583.2, on the reverse strand, counting down.
CGTCAACATAATACATATGTTCCTTTTTGACTGTACTTAAATGTATAATAGACCGTATTTATATTATTCACATGTGAATAATGCTGTATAATAGACTGTATTTATATTATTCACACGTGAATAACGCTGTATAATAGACTGTATTTATATTATTCACATGTGAATAATGCTGTATAATAGACTGTATTTATATTATTCACATGTGAATAATGTTGTATAATAGACTGTATTTATATTATTCACATGTGAATAATGTTGTATAATAGACTGTATTTAATTTATTCACATGTGAATAATGCTGTATAATAGACTGTATTTATATTATTCACATGTGAATAATGCGGTATAATAGACGGTATCTATATTATTCACATGTGAATAATGCAGTATAATAGACTGTATTTATATTATTCAAATGTGAATAATGCAGTATAATAGACTGCATTTATATTATTCACATGTGAATAATGCTGTATAATAGACTGTATTTTATTATTCACATGTGAATAATGCTGTATAATAGACTGTATTTATATTATTCACATGTGAATAATGCTGTATAATACACTGTATTTATATTATTCACATGTGAATAATGCTGTATAATATACTGTATTTATATTATTCACATGTGAATAATGCTGTATATTAGACTGTATCTATATTATTCACATGTGAATAATGCTGTATAATAGACTGTATTTATACTGTTCACATGTGAATAATGCAGTATAATAGACTGTATTTATATTATTCAAATGTGAATAATGCAGTATAATAGACTGCATTTATATTATTCACATGTGAATAATGCTGTATAATAGACTGTATCTATATTATTCACATGTGAATAATGCTGTATAATAGACTGTATTTATATTATTCACATGTGAATAATGCTGTATAATAGACTGTATTTATATTATTCACATGTGAATAATGCTGTATAATAGACTGTATTCATATTATTCACATGTGAATAATGCTGTATAATAGACTGCATCTATATTATTCACACGTGAATAATGCTGTATAATAGACTGTATTTATATTATTCACATGTGAATAATGCAGTATAATATAATGCATTTATATTATTCACATGTGAATAATGCAGTATAATAGAATGTATTTATATTATTCACATGTGAATAATGCAGTATAATAGAATGTATTTATATTATGCACACGTGAATAATGCTGTATAATAGACTGTATTTATATTATTCACATGTGAATAATGCTGTATAATACACTGTATTTATATTATTCACATGTGAATAATGCTGTATAATAGACTGTATTTTATTATTCACATGTGAATAATGCTGTATAATAGACTGTATTTATATTATTCACATGTGAATAATGCTGTATAATACACTGTATTTATATTATTCACATGTGAATAATGCTGTATAATATACTGTATTTATATTATTCACATGTGAATAATGCTGTATATTAGACTGTATCTATATTATTCACATGTGAATAATGCTGTATAATAGACTGTATTTATTTTATTCACATGTGAATAATGCTGTATAATAGACTGTATTTATATTATTCACATGTGAATAATGCTGTATAATAGACTGTATCTATATTATTCACATGTGAATAACGCTGTATAATAGACTGTATTTATATGATTCAGTTGTGAATAATGCTGTATAATAGACTGCATTTAAAATTATACACATGTGAATAATGCTGTATAATAGACTGTATTTATATTATTCACATGTGAATAATGCAGTATAATAGACTGTATTTATATTATTCACATGTGAATAATGTTGTATAATAGACTGCATTTAATTTATTCACATGTGAATAATGCTGTATAATAGACTCTATATTATTCACTTGTGAATAATGCTGTATAATAGACTTTATTTATATTATTCACATGTGAATAATGTTGTATAATAGACTGCATTTATATTATTCACATGTGAATAATGCTGTATAATAGACTGTATTTAATTTATTCACATGTGAATAATGCTGTATAATACACTGTATCTATATTATTCACATGTGAATAACGCTGTATAATAGACTGTATTTATATTATTCACATGTGAATAATGCTGTATAATACACTGTATTTATATTATTCACACGTGAATAACGCTGTATAATAGAATGTATTTATATTATTCAAATGTGAATAATGCTGTATAATAGACTGTATTTATATTATTCACATGTGAATAATGCTGTATAATAGACTGTATTTATATTATTCACATGTGAATAATGCTGTATAATAGACTGTATCTATATTATTCACATGTGAATAATGCAGTATAATAGACTGTATTTATATTATTCAAATGTGAATAATGCAGTATAATAGACTGCATTTATATTATTCACATGTGAATAATGCTGTATAATAGACTGTATCTATATTATTCACATGTGAATAATGCTGTATAATAGACTGTATTTATATTATTCACATGTGAATAATGCTGTATAATAGACTGTATTTATATTATTCACATGTGAATAATGCTGTATAATAGACTGTATTCATATTATTCACATGTGAATAATGCTGTATAATAGACTGCATCTATATTATTCACACGTGAATAATGCTGTATAATAGACTGTATTTATATTATTCACATGTGAATAATGCAGTATAATATAATGCATTTATATTATTCACATGTGAATAATGCAGTATAATAGAATGTATTTATATTATTCACATGTGAATAATGCAGTATAATAGAATGTATTTATATTATGCACACGTGAATAATGCTGTATAATAGACTGTATTTATATTATTCACATGTGAATAATGCTGTATAATACACTGTATTTATATTATTCACATGTGAATAATGCTGTATAATAGACTGTATTTTATTATTCACATGTGAATAATGCTGTATAATAGACTGTATTTATATTATTCACATGTGAATAATGCTGTATAATACACTGTATTTATATTATTCACATGTGAATAATGCTGTATAATATACTGTATTTATATTATTCACATGTGAATAATGCTGTATATTAGACTGTATCTATATTATTCACATGTGAATAATGCTGTATAATAGACTGTATTTATTTTATTCACATGTGAATAATGCTGTATAATAGACTGTATTTATATTATTCACATGTGAATAATGCTGTATAATAGACTGTATCTATATTATTCACATGTGAATAACGCTGTATAATAGACTGTATTTATATGATTCAGTTGTGAATAATGCTGTATAATAGACTGCATTTAAAATTATACACATGTGAATAATGCTGTATAATAGACTGTATTTATATTATTCAAATGTGAATAATGCAGTATAATAGACTGCATTTATATTATTCACATGTGAATAATGCTGTATAATAGACTGTATCTATATTATTCACATGTGAATAATGCTGTATAATAGACTGTATTTATATTATTCACATGTGAATAATGCTGTATATTAGACTGTATCTATATTATTCACATGTGAATAATGCTGTATAATAGACTGTATCTATATTATTCACATGTGAATAATGCTGTATAATAGACTGTATCTATATTATTCACATGTGAATAACGCTGTATAATAGACTGTATTTATATTATTCACATGTGAATAATGCTGTATAATACACTGTATTTATATTATTCACACGTGAATAACGCTGTATAATAGAATGTATTTATATTATTCAAATGTGAATAATGCTGTATAATAGACTGTATTTATATTATTCACATGTGAATAATGCTGTATAATAGACTTTATTTATATTATTCACATGTGAATAATGTTGTATAATAGACTGCATTTATTTATATTATTCACATGTGAATAATGCTGTATAATAGACTGTATTTAATTTATTCACATGTGAATAATGCTGTATAATACACTGTATCTATATTATTCACATGTGAATAATGCTGTATAATAGACTGTATCTATATTATTCACATGTGAATAACGCTGTATAATAGACTGTATTTATGTTATTCACATGTGAATAATGCAGTATAATAGACTGTATTTATATTATTCACATGTGAATAATGTTGTATAATACACTGTATTTATATTATTCACACGTGAATAACGCTGTATAATAGAATGTATTTATATTATTCAAATGTGAATAATGCTGTATAATAGACTGTATTTATATTATTCACATGTGAATAATGCTGTATAATAGACTGTATTCATATTATTCACATGTAAAAAATACCTAAGTGTTTATTGTCTATTGTGAGCGGACTGTGGTGCTGAATTCCCCCAGGGATCAATAAAGTACTTTCTATTCTATTCTATTCAGTCGTCGTTTTCTCTTTCCGCCGGTAACTCTATCGGCATATGTGCAGGGCAGAGGACCAAAGTGGTGATGAGCTAAAAGATTGTGGGAGTGCAAGATACAACCCCACATTGTCATACTGCTCTGTCATACACTTATCCTCCTGTGTGCTTATCTCTTGTGCCACGGCGACACACACACACACATACGCACACTTCCACCGGTCCGCTCCCTCTTGCAAGCCGCAAGCCAAAGGTTGTCCGTCATCCCCAATTACCGTGGCAACCGAGCTGCAGCCAGACAGCCCCCACGTATCGGCCGTGTGACCCTGAACCGCCAGACACACCCTAACGGGAGCCCGCCGAACGCCGTTAGGAACTCACGAGCTATTCCGCAGGAGTGACAAAGTGCGCATGTTTCGAGACAACTCACACGTCATGTGCACAGAGGCTGCAGCACAAAGAAACACACTCTTGCTTTGTGCATGTGGAGAAAAGGCACCAAGGCCTGCATTCTGTTCGTAGTGCATGAATCCACACCAGAGGGGGACATTTTTTTAAAGATTGTTTAAAGGGCCTTGCTTTTTGCTTAGGCCAGGGGTCGGCAACCCGCGGCTCCGGAGCCGCATGCGGCTCTTTGATCACTCTGATGCGGCTCAGCAGCTTACTTGCTGAACCCCCCCAATTTTCCCGTGAAACTTCCGGATTTCAGTGCCTCTCACAGAAAACTCCCGGGATTAATATTCCCCGATTTTCACCCTTACAGCTATAATAAGGGCGTGCCATGATGGTACAACATTTGACGCCCTCTACAATCTGTATTAACAGAGTGCCAGCCCAACACTTGTTAAACAATATACATCTTTTGCTTGCACACGAACGCGACAGCAAGGCATACTTGGTCAACAGCCACACAGGTTACACTGACGGTGGTCATATAAAACAACTTTAACACTCTTACTAATAATGCGCCACACTTTGAACCAAAACCAAACAAGAATGACAAACACATTTCGGGAGAACATCAATCAATCAATGTTTATTTATATAGCCCTAAATCACAAGTGTCTCAAAGGGCTGCACAAGCCACAACGACATCCTCGGTACAGCCCACATAAGGGCAAGGAAAAACTCACCCCAGTGGGACGTCGATGTGAATGACTATGAGAAACCTTGGAGAGGACCGCATATGTGGGTAACCCCCCCCCCCCTCTAGGGAGACCGAATGCAATGGATGTCGAGTGGGTCTAACATAATATTGTGAGAGTACAGTCCATAGTGGATCCAACATAACAGTAAGAGTCCAGTCCACAGTGGGGTCAGCAGGAAACCATCCCGAGCGGAGACGGGTCAGCAGCGCAGAGATGTTCCCAACCGATATACAGGCGAGCGGTCCACCCCGGGTCCCGACCCCGGACAGCCAGCACCCCATCCATGGCCACCGGATCTGTGTGTCTCCCCTTCCACAAGGGATAGAGGGGAGCAGAGGAGAAAAGAAAAGAAACGGCAGATCAACTGGTCTAAAAAAAGGGGGGCTATTCAAAGGCTAGAGTATACAAATGAGTTTTGAGATGGGACTTAAATGTTTCTACTGAGGTAGCATCTCTAATTGTTACTGCTAGAACATTCCATAGTACTGGAGCCCGAATAGAAAACGCTCTACAGCCCGCAGACTTTTTTTGGGCTCTGGGAATCACTAATAAGCCGGAGTTCTTTGAACGCAGATTTCTTGCCGGGACATATGGTACAATACAATCGGCAAGATAGGCTGGAGCTAGACCGTGTAGTATTTTATACGTAAGTAGTAAAACCTTAAAGTCGCATCTTAAGTGCACAGGAAGCCAGTGCAGGTGAGCCAGTATAGGCGTAAAATGATCAAACTTTCTTGTTCTTGTCAAAAGTCTAGCAGCCGCATTTTGTACCAACTGTAATCTTTTAATGCTAGACATAGGGAGACCTGAAAATAATACGTTACAGTAATCGAGACGAGACGTAACGAACATCTGCACCTTAACACAACATAAACACAACAGAACAAACGCCCAGAATCCCATGCAGCCCTGACTCTTCCGGGCTACATTATACACCCCTGCTACCACCAAACCCCGCCCCCACCCCAACCCTGCTCCCTCACACATCAACCGCCCCCCTCTGTGCGTCGGTTGAGGTGGGCGGGGTTTGGTAGCGGGGGGGTGTATAATGTATCCCGGAAGAGTTAGGGTTGCATGGGATTCTGGGTATTTGTCCTGTTGTGTTTATGTTGTGTTACTGTGCAGATGTTCTCCCGAAATGTGTTTGTCATTCTTGTTTGGTGTGGGTTCACAGTGTGGCGCATTATTAGTAAGAGTGTTATAGTTTTTTTTATACCGCCACCGTCTGTGTAACCTGTGTGGTTGTTGACCAAGTATGCCTTGCTGTCTCTTACGCTACCAAACCCCGCCCCCCCCCCCCCCCTGTGCGTCGGTTGAGGTGGGCGGGGTTTGGTAGCGGGGGTGTATAATGTATCCCGGAAGAGTTAGGGTTGCATGGGATTCTGGGTATTTGTCCTGTTGTGTTTATGTTGTGTTACTGTGCAGATGTTCTCCCGAAATGTGTTTGTCATTCTTGTTTGGTGTGGGTTCACAGTGTGGCGCATTATTAGTAAGAGTGTTATAGTTTTTTTTATACCGCCACCGTCTGTGTAACCTGTGTGGTTGTTGACCAAGTATGCCTTGCTGTCTCTTACGCTACCAAACCCCGCCCCCCCCCCCCCCCCCCTGTGCGTCGGTTGAGGTGGGCGGGGTTTGGTAGCGGGGGTGTATAATGTATCCCGGAAGAGTTAGGGTTGCATGGGATTCTGGGTATTTGTCCTGTTGTGTTTATGTTGTGTTACTGTGCAGATGTTCTCCCGAAATGTGTTTGTCATTCTTGTTTGGTGTGGGTTCACAGTGTGGCGCATTATTAGTAAGAGTGTTATAGTTTTTTTTATACCGCCACCGTCTGTGTAACCTGTGTGGTTGTTGACCAAGTATGCCTTGCTGTCTCTTACGCTACCAAACCCCGCCCCCCCCCCCCTGTGCGTCGGTTGAGGTGGGCGGGGTTTGGTAGCGGGGGTGTATAATGTATCCCGGAAGAGTTAGGGTTGCATGGGATTCTGGGTATTTGTCCTGTTGTGTTTATGTTGTGTTACTGTGCAGATGTTCTCCCGAAATGTGTTTGTCATTCTTGTTTGGTGTGGGTTCACAGTGTGGCGCATTATTAGTAAGAGTGTTATAGTTTTTTTTATACCGCCACCGTCTGTGTAACCTGTGTGGTTGTTGACCAAGTATGCCTTGCTGTCTCTTACGCTACCAAACCCCGCCCCCCCCCCCCCCCCCCCCCTGTGCGTCGGTTGAGGTGGGCGGGGTTTGGTAGCGGGGGTGTATAATGTATCCCGGAAGAGTTAGGGTTGCATGGGATTCTGGGTATTTGTCCTGTTGTGTTTATGTTGTGTTACTGTGCAGATGTTCTCCCGAAATGTGTTTGTCATTCTTGTTTGGTGTGGGTTCACAGTGTGGCGCATTATTAGTAAGAGTGTTATAGTTTTTTTTATACCGCCACCGTCTGTGTAACCTGTGTGGTTGTTGACCAAGTATGCATTGCTGTCTCTTATGCTACCATAAAAAAATGTATCTTAATCAGGAAAAATTACTAATGATGTTCCATAAATTCTTTTTTTAATTTTTTCAAAAAGATTCAAATTAGCTAGTTTTTCTCTTCTTTTTGTCGGTTGAATTTTGAATTTTAAAGAGTCGAAATTGAAGATAAACTATGTTTCAAAATTTTATTTAAATTTTTTTCGTGTTTTCTCCTCTTTTAAACCGTTCAATTAAGTGTTTTTTTCATCATTTATTCTCTACAAAAAACCTTCCGTAAAAGGAAAAAAAAATGTATGACGGAATGACAGACAGAAATACCCATTTTTTTTATATATATAAATTTATTTATTTAGCTATTCTTGTTTAAATCACACTTACATGTAACTTACAAATGACAATATATTTATTTATTTAAGTGTGTATCAAACTGGTAGCCCTTCGCATTAATCAGTACCCAAGAAGTAGTTTTTGCTCGGTTGAGGTGGGCGGGGTTTGGTAGCGGGGGGGTGTATAATGTATCCCGGAAGAGTTAAAAAAAAATAAAAACCCGCGTGCCGCACAAGCTTTCAAATTCCACATAAAGGTGTGGGCAGCGTGTCTGAAACCCCTGGTTAATACATAGCACAAAGCAAAAAAAACAACAACTTCGTATTCAGTGTTATTTCATTTAAAATTTCAAAGAAATTTTGCGGCTCCCATTGTTTTCTATAATTTGTGAAACCGGTCAAAATGGCTCTTTGACTGGTAAAGGTTGCCGACCCCTGGCTTAGGCTATGTCTACACTAAGCCGGATAAACCCCTTACACGAATAATTATTTAGCCCGAGCCCCGTTTCAGCCACACTAAATCATCGTTTAAGGTCCCTCTCCTCGGACACATTTTAAGTGCGCCGTGTATTTCTTGAATCTCCGGCTCTTAGTGTTGTATTGGACTCATTGAATGTTTACAAACTGAGTTCGGAGAGGAAGTGACGTCAGAAAGAACGCGCCACAGCCAGCTTCATAATAAAGTGGTTTCGTAACTCGGAGCTAACCACTGGAAATATGAAGGCGAGTCATCCAGACATGCCCGTGTTTCTCATTCTTCTACATCAGGGGTCGGCAGCCTTTACCAGTCAAAGAGCCATTTTGACCAGTTTCACAAATTATAGAAAACTATGGGAGCCGCAAAAAATGTATGGAATTTTAAATGAAATAACACTATATACAAAGATTTTTTTTTTTGCTTTGTGCTATGTATTAGTGATGGGTCCGGCAACAGCAATGCATCGGCGCATGCGTCGAGCTCATAGAGCGAAACCCTGTGTCGGTGTGCGTACCGCTTTTGGAAAGTCACGTGACCGATCATGAGCTGTTTTGGTCACGTGACCGATACGCCAACTGTGTCGCACTGACGCCTCCTCTGTGCCCTGTGAGCGGCTCTTTTCTACAGCCGGAGAAATAATAACTAAGAAGAGAAATCGTCTAAAATGTAATACGTCGGAAAAACTTTTCTTTTTTTTATAAAAATGTACAAAAAAAATAAAATAAAAAAAAATCCCAGTCCACAATCATCCACAACACGTTCTCTTAGATTTCCATGTTATGATACATGTTCACATTATTTATTGACTGTATCTAAAAAAGATACAAATATATTTTTATTTAAATGAAGATATGAAATAATCCTAAATGAAATACAATGACTTGGTTTATATTATTGTATATACTAGGGCAGGGGTCACCAACGCAGCGCCCGCGGTCACCAGGTAGCCCGTAAGGACCAGATCAGTCGCCCGCTGGCCTGTTCTAAAAATAGCTCAAAGAGCAGCACTTACCAGTGAGCTGCCTCTATTTTTTACATTTTATTTATTTACTAGCAAGCTGGTCTCGCTTTGCTCGACATTTTTAATTCTAAAAGAGACAAAACTCAAATAGAATTTGAAAGTCCAAGAAAATATTTTAAAGACTTGGTCTTCACTTGGAATAAGCGGTAGAAAATGGATGGATGGATGGGTCTTCACTTGTTTAAATAAATTCATTTATTTTTTTTACTTTGCTTCTTATTACTTTTAGAAATACAATTTTAGAGAAAAAATACAACCTTAAAAATGATTTTAGGATTTTTAAACAAATACACCTTTTTACCTTTTCAATTTCTTCCTTATATTTCCTGACAATTTAAATCAATGTTCAAGTAATTTTTTTTAAAAATTATTGTAAAGAATAATAAATATTTTAGCTTCTGGTTTTTCAACGAAGAATATTTGTGAAATATTTCTCCAAACTTACTATGATTAAAATTCAAAAAAATTATTCTGGCAAATCTAGAAAATCTGTAGATCCTCCATCCATCCATTTTCTACCGCTTATTCCCTGTGGGGTCGCGGGGGGCGCTGGAGCCTATCTCAGCTACAATCGGGCGGAAGGTGGGGTACACCCTGGACAAGTCGCCACCTCATCGCATGGCCAACACAGATAGACAGACAACATTCACACTCACATCCACACACTAGGGCCAATTTAGTGTTGCCAATCAACTTATCCCCAGGTGCATGTCTTTGGAAGTGGGAGGAAGCCGGAGTACCCGGAGGGAACCCACACAGTCATGGAGGACATGCAAACTCCACACAGAAAGATCCCGAGCCCGGGATTGAACCCAAGACTACTCAGGACCTTCGTATTGTGAGGCAGATGCACTAACCCCTCTGCCACCGTGAAGCCCCTTCTGTAGAATCAAATTTAAATCTTTAAAAAATTCTGGAAAATCTAGAAGAAATACTGATTTGTCTTTGTTAGAAATATAGCTTGGTCCAATTTGTTAAATATTCTAACAAAGTGCAGATTGGATTTTAACCAATTTAAAACATGTCATCAAAATTCTAAAAATGTATCTTAATCAGGAAAAATGACTAATGATGTTCCATAAATTCTTTTTTTAATTTTTTCAAAAAGATTCAAATTAGCTAGTTTTTCCTCTTCTTTTTGTCGGTTGAAATTTGAATTTTAAAGAGTCGAAATTGAAGATAAACTATGTTTCAAAATTTTATTTTAATTTTTATCGTGTTTTCTCCTCTTTTAAACCGTTCAATTAAGTGTTTTTTTCATCATTTATTCTCTACAAAAAACCTTCCGTAAAAGGAAAAAAAAATGTACGACGGAATGACAGACAGAAATACCCATTTTTTTTTATATATATAAATTTATTTATTTAGCTATTCTTGTTTAAATCACACTTACATGTAACTTACAAATGACAATATATTTATTTATTTAAGTGTGTATCAAACTGGTAGCCCTTCGCATTAATCAGTACCCAAGAAGTAGTTTTTGGTTTCAAAAAGGTTGGTGACCCCTGTACTAGGGCATCAAATCAGTGTCAGTTGAGTCGGTCCATAGGTTGCCTGTAGGGATTTTTAATGTCCAGCAGATGTCAGTATTTAGTGACACAGTATCGACACAGTATCAATACAGTTTTGCAATGTGTCGAAACGCTTCATGACGCCTCATCAACCCATCACTAGCAACCACCATAAACAGCGTGCATGATCAGCTTCATGTTGTATGTGGCTTTTGCTTGCTCACGTAGGTGACAGCAACGCATACTTGGTCAACAACCGCACAGGTTACACTGACGGTGGTGGTATAACATTTTTTTTTAACACTCTTACTAATAATGCGCCACACTGTGAACCCACACCAAACAAGAATGATAAACACATTTTGGGAGAACATCTGCACTTTAACACAACATAAACACAACAGGACAAATACCCAGAATCCCATGCAGCCCTAACTCTTCCGGGATACATTACCAAACCCCGCCCACCTCAACCGACGCACAAAGAGAGAGAGGGGGGGGGGGGGTTGATGTGTGAGGGAGCAGGGTTGGGGTGGGGGCGGGGTTTGGTGGTAGCAGGGGTGTATAATATAGCCCGAAAGAGTCAGGGCTGCATGGGATTCTGGGTGTTTGTTCTGTTGTGTTTGTATTGTGTTAAGGTGCAGATTTTCTCCCGAAATGTGTTTGTCATTCTTGTTTGGTTTTGGTTCAAAGTGTGCCGCATTATTAGTAAGAGTGTTAAAGTTGTTTTGTATGGTCACCGTCAGTGTAACCTGTGTGGCTGTTGACCAAGTATGCCTTGCTGTCACGTACGTGTGGAAGCAGAAAATGTATATTGTATAACAAGTGTTGGGCCGGCACGCTGTTAATATAGATTGTAGAAGGTGCCAAATGTAGTACCATCATGGTACGCCCTTATTATAGCCGTAAGGGTGAAAATCGGTGAATATTAATCCCGGGGGAGTTTTCTGCGAGAGAAACTGAAATCCAGAAGTCTCCCGGGAAAATCGGGGGATTCAGTAAGTAAGCCGCTGAGCCGCATCAGAGTGATCAAAGAGCTGCATGCGGCTCCGGAGCCGCGGGTTGCCGACCCCTGTACTAGCACTACAATATTTCTATCAGGAACAGGAAAGAGTGACCCCAAAATGCAGAGAACAGCAGGCGGAGTGCAGGTAAAAGTATAATTCAAGTACAAAACCTAGTGCAGCTGGGTAGTGCACACAAACAAAGAAACCATGTACAGACGCTTGTGGAAATCACACATGAATACCTTAAGACAGTGGTTCTTAACCTGGGTTGGATGGAACCCTAGGGGTTCGGTGAGTCGGGCTCAGGGGTTCGGCGGAGGTCGAGACACACCCGACTCATCGTGTAAATAAAAACTTCTCCCTATCGGGCGTATTACGGATACGACAACAGCAGAAGTCAGACTGATTTGCAGGTGTGTAATTTGTTGTGAGTTCATGCACCGTGTTGGTTTTGTTCTTTGAACAAGGTGATGTTCATGCACGCTTCACCAGTAATAAAACATGGTAACACTTTAGTATGGGGAACATATTCACCATTAATTAGTTGCTTATTAACATGCAAATTAGTAACATATTGGCTATTAACTATAACTAATTAGATTACCATAGTAACTAATTAGATTAGCGTAGTAACTAATTAGATTACCATAGTAACTAATCAGATTAGTGTAGTAACTAATTAGATGACCATAGTAACTAATTAGATGACCATAGTAACTCGTTAGAAGACCATAGCAACTAATTAGACGACCATAGTAACTAATTACATTACCATAGTAACCAGAGGTGTGGACTCGAGTCACATGACTTGGACTCGAGTCAGACTCGAGTCATGAATTTGATGACTTTAGACTCGACTTGACAAAATGTAAAAAGACTTGCAACTCGACTTAGACTTTAACATCAATGACTTGTGACTTCACTTGGACTTGAGCCTTTTGAATTGACATGACTTGACATGACTTGCTACTTTCCCCAAAACCCAAAGATGAAAAAGTTATTCGGGAGCGCTCCGTATTTTTCATTGTGTACTTGTCTATCAGCGTTGCGTGTGTCAGCTGGTGTGCTCTCAGTACAACAGCCAATCAAATTAGATCTACTTTGTTTTCATCACACAGCATTCATCCAATCAAATTGCAGGACAACCAACGAAGAAGACATGTCCAAACCACACGCCAGTGAACAAAAAATGATACCTAAAATAATTTCGTTTGGGTATAAAAATTACGAGGTGGTCAACACAAAACGGTTTGCAGTATGCAACACATGCGGTTCGAAAATTACTGATGGAGAGGCAACAACTTCCAACTTCGTCCGGCATTTGAAGTTGCACAAAGAACGGTAAGTTTTGAATGTAAGATAACGTTTATTGGCTAAGTAACGTGACTTTTATTTGCTGTGTAGTTAAATCAGTGAGGCTGTAAACTCACTGCTAACGTTATAACGTTATTGCAAACACGGGAATCTGTTGCAGTTCACTACCTTATTCATACTTTTTGTTCAGTGATTTTTTTCAAGCAGGGTTACGTTAGTCAATATATCACACGTAACGTTAGACGGCGGTCAGCAGCACCGCGTATTTTAGCCACCTAAAAAAAGACAAAAATAGTAAAATAAAGGTCAGTTAAAATGTATACTATATTATGAATATGTGTACCGTTTTAGCTAGCTTTCTGACATACTGTTGGTTGTTTACCTCAGTGGTCCCCAACCACCGGGCCGCGGCCCGGTACTGGTCCGTGGATCGATTGGTATCGGGCCGCACAAGAAATAATTTTTTTTCTTTTCTTTTTTTAATTAAATCAACATAAAAAACACAAGATACACTTACAAGTAGTGCACCAACCCAAAACAACTCTCTCCCCCCTTTTGTTCTGGGCATTGAACATGAAGACTCTTCCTTCACTGTTCCGAGTGGCCATGAGAGTCTTGGCAGTGCCTGCCTCCAGTGCTCCAGTGGAGCGAGATTTCAGCCATGGTGGCATCATACTACGCCCCCATCGTGCACAAATGACTGACAGACTCTTGGCTAATTTGGTCTTTTGCAAATGCAATGCAGCATAGGGCCCTGACATATAAAAAGTACAACTTTTTTGTTATGTTCACGTATATGTCATGTTTTTTCAATGTTAACACTTTTGTACAAATAAGTACATTTGCACTTTATTTTTCAATGTGTTTGTTCTGTAAAGGAATGAGTTAATGTTTAAAATGACTGGTTAATAGTGCTATTATAAAGTGCAATGTCAGCACAATTTTCTTTCCTGCAATTTAAAATGCACTTGTTTTAATAAATAAATACAGCGTTTGAAAAGCATACACAATCTGTGTTAATATATTAGTCTGTGGTTAAAAGGACTTGAAAGGACTCGAAACTCAAAATGCAGGACTTAGGACTTGACTTGAGACTTTCCAGTCTTGACTTTGGACTTGACTCGGGGCTTGCCTGTCTTGACTCGGGACTTGACTCGGACTTGAGGGCAAAGACTTGAGACATACTTGTGACTTGCAAAACAATGACTTGGTCCCACCTCTGATAGTAACTAATTACATGACCGTAGTAACTAGTATATCATGCAAAAGCGCAGATTCCAATCATTGAAATACTTTGCATTAGGGCTGCAACAACTAATCGATTAAAATTGATTATAAAAAATAGTTGGCGATTAATTTAGTCATCGATTCATTGGATCTATGCTATGCGCATGCGCAGAGGCTACTTTTTATTTATTTATTTATTTATTTTTTTATAAACCTTTATTTATAAACTGCAACATTTACAAACAGCTGAGAAACAATAATCAAAATAAGTATGATGCCAGTATGCTGGGGTTTTTTTTATCAATAAAATACTGGAAAGGACAGAAATGTAGTTTGTATTTTTTATCCGATTATTAATCGATTAATCGAAGTAATAATCGACAGATTAATCGATGATCAAATTAGTTGTTAGTTGCAGCCCTACTTTGCATAGTTCAAGACTTAATTTTGTTTTGCATATAAGCTGTTAATACATCTGTTTAAACTGCAGTGTTTTTATTGTTTCTTTGCACTTTTGTTTAAGAAGGTCTTAACTTGATCGTCAGTTAAGTAATGTACAACTCGACCTCTGCCTACATGTTCAATATTGAAGTGCAACTTTGTTTGTCAATACTTTATTATTATTTTATTTATTGTTATGGTTGTGTATATTTGAGGCCCCCCACCCCCACCACCTATCTCCTCCTTAAGACGTTTTATTCCTTTTGGTTGTAGTTATTCAAGTGCAAAATTTTGCTAACAAATTATATTTTATCGTTATTATTTGTTTGTTAAATTCAACTTGGAGATTTACACGTTTTCATTCCAATTACAATGTTAAAATACACGAGAAATGCAAGTTTATTGCATTAATGCATTATTATTATGTGTTATCATTACATCAATGGTTAATTTGGTGTCATAAAAATAATGGTGAAGTCAATTATATTTATATAGCGCTTTTCTCAAATTAGTAACATATTGGCTATTAACTAATTATTATTAAGTACTTATTAATGCCTTTTTCGGCATGGCCTTATTATAACCCTAACCCTCTAACCCTGGCCCTAACCCTCTAACCCTAACCCTAACCAAATAACTCTAAATCAAGTCTTTGTTACTTAGAATATGTTCCCCATACTAAAGTGTTACCAAAAACATATAACTTTGTCCTGAATTTGAAAAAATACAACATTTAATTTTTCACTAAAGAAGGGTTTGGTGAATGCGCATATGAAACTGGTGGGATTCGGTACGTCCAACGAGGTTAAGAACCACTGCCTTAAGAGAAAGCGATTGCAGCTATTTAGGATACAACACTTCTCAGACGGCAAGAGAACTTTCCAATGTCCAGGTCAGCTGTGATTCTACTTACCGAAAAACTTCATTCATTTGTCGAAGGAGTGACAACGAGAGTGCGTGGATGTGATAAAATAGGTATTACCTGACCGTCGAGGGAAGACTACGGAAAACGGCGAATGCTTTTGGACTGGCAAAGCGGACTGTATCAGTTATTGTCCGCCATGTATGTCACAGACTCAACGTCTAGGTCCAGAGTATATAAAGTCACCAAAAAGGAATGGACGATGAAGGTGAAGGCAAAAGAGTGAGGAGTGTCCTGACCACATATTTAGATCCCTAGATTGATTGATGTAAAATGGTATTTATCACATTGTTTACTTTCACATGTCCATTAAAGATTTGATTAATTTATGATGTCTCAGGTGTGATTCACTACCATAGGGCCCCACAGCACACTGGATTCCAGTTCATTGAAATACCACAACACTGGATATTGTTCAGATAAGTTACATTTATTTTAAGAACTTGCACACAAAGCAACACTGGAGGTGACTATGACGTGGGCATTTCCCGTGCATGCGTACTAGGTCGCGTTGCGCCGGCTGACGGAGGGGGGGAGGGGTTGTTAAACGACCATTGTGTGTGTGTGGACAAGGATAAGGTTAGGTGGGATTTATCCTGGATAACCTCAGGGTGTACCCCGCCTTCCGCCCGAATGCAGTTGATATAAGCTCCAGCACCCCCCGCGATCCCGTAAGGGACAAGTGGTAGAAAATGGATGGGATGGAACCTCAGTCGACAAAGTGTAAATGGGGCCTTAAAAATAATATTGATCTCGAGCAGGGGTGTCCAAACTATGGCCCGCCGCCGTCTTCAATTTGGCCCGCAAGACGTCATGAGATTAATGAAGAATCTGGCCACATTTTAAAAGCCAATTTATATTGTCACTATCTTGTAAACAGCATGAGTTATTAGTGCTTTAGACCACTTTTTTTAATGCTTTGAATGGAAAAGAAGTGCAGCATTTACAGATATGACCCAATACGAACAACCTTACCTAGTCATGACGCAAAAAAAAATAATAAAAAAAAATCGAACCAACACGAAATGCCAACAGACATTGTCACACGTAACACAATATAACACAATTTGTGGATATTGTAAAAATCGTCCATGCACCATAAAAAAAAATCATAATTACACGCATTACAAAGCAGGATGCAAATCACTCGCCACAGTTATCCATGTTTGGCGCATTTTAGCTGCTTGATATTTCTGATTGATTACAAAACTTTAAGGAGGTCGTCACAGAAGTAAACAAGGTAGGAGTCCAATTTTCACATACTCCTAATATCCATATATATAAATATACACACACACATTTATGTGTGTATATATATATATATATATATACACACATAAATATACATATATATATACATATATATATATATATATATATATATATATATATATATATATATATATATATATATATATATATATATATATATATATATATATATATATATATATATATATGTATGTGTGGGGAAAAAAATCACAAGACTACTTCATCTCTACAGGCCTGTTTCATGAGGGGTTCCCTCAATCATCAGGAGATTGAGGGAACCCCTCATGAAACAGGCCTGTAGAGATGAAGTAGTCTTGTGATTTTTTTCCCCACACATACATATATTGCGCTCTACTACGGTATCGAGCACTATTTTTTGGATAACCTTATTAAGACATATATATATATATATATATATATATATATATATATATATATATATATATATATATATATATATATATATATATATATATATATATATATATATATATATATATATATATATATAAATATATATATATATATATATATATATATATATATATTTATGTGTGTGTGTGTATATATATGTACATTTATATATATATGTGTATATATGTATATTTATGTGTGTGTGTGTATATATATATATATATATATATATACACACATAAATATACATATATATAAAAATATACATATATACACATATATATATACATATATATATAAATATACATATATACAAATATATACATATATATATATATATATATATGTATATATATACATATATATGTATGTATGCGTATATATGTATATTTATATACATATATATATGTATATATATATATATGTATGTATGTGTATATATGTATATTTATATACACATATATATATATATATGTATATATATATATGTGTATATATATGTATATTTATATATACATATGTATATATGTATATTTATGTGTGTATATACATATATTTATATATATATATATATATATATATATATATATATATATACATATATATATATATATATGTTTAAATATATATATGTATATATGTGTATATATATGTATATTTATATATACATATATATGTATATGTAAATATATATATATATATATATATATATATAAATATATATGTTTAAATATATATATATGTGTATATATATGTATATTTATATATATATATATGTATATATATATATATATATATATATATGTAAATATATATATATATATACGTATATATATGTGTAAATATATATATATGTGTATATATGTATATTTATATATATATATATGTATATATATATATATATATATATATATATATACATATATATGTGTATATATATATATATATATATATATATATATATATATATATATATATATATATATATATATATATATATATATATATATATAGTTATAGTTATAGTTATAGGTATAGTTACTAGTTAGTTTGGACACCCTTGATCTAAAGATTTGAGTGTTGAAAGTAAAAAATAATGATATATATTGATATATGACATATATTTAACACTTTATTGAGTGAGGGCCTTTTGAATCCCTAAAAACTGTCGTTATTCAAAAAATAATAATGAATCAAAGGCAATGTTGTTATGATTTTTTTTACCTGTTTATGGCTCCAAATACTACTATCAAATATTCCATTTTGAAAAATTTGGGGGGGGGGAATATTTATATTTTGTTTTTTTGCCATAAAAAAACAAAAAAAGGACAAATCTGAAGTTTATGGATTTATGGATATTTTAGTGTTGAAATAAAAAGATAGTAAAACAATTGATATGATAATATTAATATAATATGGGTACCCTTTTGGGTAAAAATTGATCGCAGCCCTAATGGTTACAATAAATATTGTATTGGTTTTGAAAATGAAAAATATCAAAATGACCCCAACATGCTTTTATTTTTTTCTCCGTCTGATCTACTGATCCCTGGTCCGCACCATCCTTTGTTATTAAAGTCATTAGGATTGTGTGACGGGAACTACTAAAACATTACAACACGGCGGCACTGCCCCCTGCAGGGTCAAATGAAAACATGTGTTCCTCTTTTTCTTTGCAGTCCACGAGTCTGATAGAGCTGGGGAACCCTTCCCAGAGTCTGGAGAACGTGTGTCGCTGGGCCTTTCTGCAGCAGAAACAGGACACCGGGGACGCCGAGTATCACGACCACGCCATCTTCCTCACGCGGCAGGAATTTGGACCCACGGGCATGCAGGGTAATAATGGACATCGAAAGGAACGTATGATGCATCCAAACAGAGTCGCCTTTCCCTTCCGCCGCCTCCTGCAGCATAGTGCAGTGTGGGGCCGGCGGTTTTGCGTGCATCAGAGTGCACGCTAACAGGCGGGCCCTAGGGAGAGGCCATCTAAAGGCAGTGGCCGAGCTACACACAAGCCCTTTAGCTGCCCTTGGGCTCAGCCTTTTGCAGCAGAAAAATCAATAGAGGGAACAGGGCCAGGAACCGCTCCGCAATTAGAGGCAGCACAGGACTCGCAGGGAGATGAAGACGCTCCAAGGCGCTTTTAGGTTGAGACGCACAAACGTACACACGCACGGGTTTGTGTTTGTGTTTGACTGAGAGCGACAAAGCACTTTACGTACGCCGCTAATGCAGTTTTAGTAGGGATGTCCGATAATGGCTCTTTGCCGATATCCATACTTGCCAACCTTGAGACCTCCGATTTCGGGAGGTGGTGGGGGGGCGTGGTCGGGGTGGGACGGGGGCGTGGTTGGGGGCGTGGCTAAAATGGGAGGGGTATATTTACAGCTAGAATTCACCAAGTCAAGTATTTCATATATATATATATATATATATATATATATATATATATGTATAAGAAATACTTGACGTTCAGTGAATTCTAGCTATATATATATATATATATATATATATATATATATATATATGTATATATATATATTTTTTATTTTTTTTATTTTTTTTTTATTATATATATATATATTTTTTTTTTATTATATATATACAGGTAAAAGCCAGTAAATTAGAATATTTTTGAAAAACTTGATTTATTTCAGTAATTGCATTCAAAAGGTGTAACTTGTACATTATATTTATTCATTGCACACAGACTGATGCATTCAAATGTTTATTTCATTTAATTTTGATGATTTGAAGTGGCAACAAATGAAAATCCAAAATTCCGTGTGTCACAAAATTAGAATATTGTGTAAGGCTAGTACAAAAAAGGGATTTTTAGAAATGTTGGCCAACTGAAAAGTATGAAAATGAAAAATATGAGCATGTACAATACTCAATACTTGGTTGGAGCTCCTTTTGCCTCAATTACTGCGTTAATGCGGCGTGGCATGGAGTCGATGAGTTTCTGGCACTGCTCAGGTGTTATGAGAGCCCAGGTTGCTCTGATAGTGGCCTTCAACTCTTCTGCGTTTTTGGGTCTGGCATTCTGCATCTTCCTTTTCACAATACCCCACAGATTTTCTATGGGGCTAAGGTCAGGGGAGTTGGGCGGGCCAATTTAGAACAGAAATACCATGGTCCGTAAACCAGGCACGGGTAGATTTTGCGCTGTGTGCAGGCGCCAAGTCCTGTTGGAACTTGAAATCTCCATCTCCATAGAGCAGGTCAGCAGCAGGAAGCATGAAGTGCTCTAAAACTTGCTGGTAGACGGCTGTGTTGACCCTGGATCTCAGGAAACAGAGTGGACTGCTGCACAGCAGGCCAGCAGTTAGCCGAGTCCGGAATCCATGTTGAGGCACTGAGTGACGTGCCTCAACTGGCTGCTGATCACCGCACCGTCTCTTCTCAGTATTTGAACGGCAAATGTGAAAATTCAGCAATTTTGAATAAAAATAATCTAAAACTGGTTAAGTTAAATGGAAATTAACTTTATAGTATAATCACTGGATACATATAACAATTTAATTAATTTTTTTCCTTTTTACATTTTTTTTCTTTCCATGATGGCAGGTGACCTGCCTCTAGTGACTGCACGTCACTGATAGTAACTAATTACATGACCATAGTAACTAATTAGATGACAATAGTAACTAATTCTCTACCAACCGAGCTATACCGCCCTAATGGCAGTAATATTTTTTATTGGCAATAATTCGTAGGTAAAGCAAAATGTGTTAATATTTGCAACCTCAATTAAAGTGAATATATTTGCATTGGTGACTACACTAAATGATCAACAATCAGGGGACGCCTCGTGGGAGACATTGTGGCTGTCTACAGTCATTCCCGTCGAGTTTGATCATGTTTATCATTGTGGTTGGACTGTAGGTTCTAGTGGTGGAGATTGACACTAAATAGGGGGAACTATTAAAAGCACATGATGCATGCATTTATCTTTACAGCTACCATAAAAAGACAAATAGAAATAAAATAATTCCACAACGTTTTAATTGTTTTGTTATTGGTCTTAATGCTGTGCAGGTTATGCCCCAGTGACGGGCATGTGCCATCCGGTGAGGAGCTGCACTTTGAACCACGAGGATGGTTTCTCCTCGGCCTTTGTGGTGGCCCATGAGACCGGACATGTGTGAGTGTTTTGCTGTAAAGTTCACTACACTTTGGACTCCATGGTCACTTCGGTCTGAATCTAAGAGAATCTTCCGTTCCTCTCCTCCCACTCATCCCCAATCTGTCTGCTTCATCTTTTCCCCTCCATTTCACCCGGGTCCTCCCTCCGCCCTTTCCGATGTTTCTCTGCAGGCTGGGCATGGAGCATGATGGCCAGGGGAACCGCTGTGGAGACGAGGTGCACATGGGGAGCATCATGGCTCCATTGGTTCAGGCTGCCTTCCACCGTTTCCACTGGTCCAGATGTAGCATGCAAGAGCTGGGACGCTACCTCCAGTGAGACACATGACTTGTATTATGTTGCATCCTACTTTTTTAAATCACTATTTTGCACAATGATTCAAATATTGGTCATGGACAGTTGTGGTTCACACCGGTGAGCGCCGGTTCGGCTTTAGGTATAGAAAACGGAAAGACTGATCAGACTATTGATAGTGTTTACTGCAGCTATTGTTTTTGTGTCATAGGTTTCATTTAAGCAAACACCCAGGCTTAATATATATATTCTTATTTTAAAAAGTAGTTTTGCATGCAATGTTACCATTATGAACTAAATAGCATGAGCATAAACAATACTAATTTGAACTACAAACCCCATTTCCATATGAGTTGGGAAATTGTGTTAGATGTAAATATAAACGGAATACAATGATTTGCAAATCCTTTTCAACCCATATTCAGTTGAATATGCTACAAAGACAACATATTTGATGTTCAAACTCAGAAACATTTTTTTTTTGCAAATAATCATTAACTTTAGAATTTGATGCCAGCAACACGTGACAAAGAAGTTGGGAAAGGTGGCAATAAATACTGATAAAGTTGAGGAATGCTCATCAAACACTTATTTGGAACATCCCACAGGTGTGCAGGCACATTGGGAACAGGTGGGTGCCATGATTGGGTATAAAAGTAGATTCCATGAAATGCTCAGTCATTCACAAACAAGGATGGGGGCGAGGGTCACCACTTTGTCAACAAATGCGTGAGCCAATTGTTGAACAGTTTAAGAAAAACCTTGCTCAACCAGCTATTGCAAGGAATTTAAGGATTTCACCATCTACGGTCCGTAATGTCATCAAAGGGTTCCGAGAATCTGGAGAAATCACTGCACGTAAGCAGCTAAGCCCGTGACCTTCGATCCCTCAGGCTGCACTGCATCAACAAGCGACATCAGTGTGTAAAGGATATCACCACAAGGGCTCAGGAACACTTCAGAAACCCACTGTCAGTAACTACAGTTAATCGCTACATCTGTAAGTGCAAGTTAAAACTCTCCTATGCAAGGCGTAAACCGTTTATCAACAACACCCTGAAACGCTGTCGGCTTCGCTGGGCCTGAGCTCATCTAAGATGGACTGATACAAAGTGGAAAAGTGTTCTGTGGTCTGACGAGTCCACATTTCAAATTGTTTTTGGAAACTGTGGACGTCGTGTCCTCCGGACCAAAGAGGAAAAGAACCATCTGGATGGGTATAGGCTCAAAGTGTAAAAGGCAGCATGTGTGATGGTATGGGGGTGTATTAGTGCCCAAGACATGGGTAACTTACACATCTGTGAAGGCGCCTTTAATGCTGAAAGGTACATACAGGTTTTGGAGCAACATATGTTGCCATCCAAGCAACGTTACCATGGACGCCCCTGCTTATTTCAGCAAGACAATGCCAAGCCACGTGTTTAATCAACGTGGCTTCATAGTAAAAGAGTGCGGGTACTAGACTGGCCTGCCTGTAGTCCAGACCTGTCCCCCATTGAAAATGTGTGGCGCATTATGAAGCCTAAAATAGCACAAGGGAGACCCCCGGACTGTTGAACAACTTAAGCTGTACATCAAGCAAGAATGGGAAAGAATTCCACCTGAGAAGCTTAAAAAAATGTGTCTCCTCAGTTCCCAAACGTTTACTGAGTGTTGTTAAAAGGAAAGGCCATGTAACACAGTGGTGAACATGCCCTTTCCCAACTACTTTGGCACGTGTTAATTATTATTTGCAAAAAAAAATAAAGTTTATGAGTTTGAACATCAAATATCTTGTCTTTGTAGTGCATTCAATTGAATATGGGTTGAAAAGGATTTGCAAATCATTGTATTCCGTTTATATTTACATCAAACACAATTTCCCAACTCATATGGAAACAGGGTTTGTACATTGTCGATCTGTCCCGAGCTTCACTTCCAGTCTTTTTCCACTCTCTGCTGCTGTGATCAATATCCCAATTGTGTCACTCACACACTCTTTCCCCAAATTCACTCCATCCATGTCCCTGTGTCTCCCAGTTCCTACGACTGTCTCCGTGACGACCCCTTCGACCACAACTGGCCGTCGCTGCCTCAACTCCCCGGGTTGCACTACTCGATGAACGAGCAGTGCCGCTTCGACTTCGGTGTGGGCTACGCCATGTGCACTGCGGTAAGTTTCAACTTTCAACTTTATTCACAATACCATATTTCAATTACAACAGTAGTGAATATCCCTTTAAGGATGGTGGTAAGTGAAAGGCTCACCCCAAATAAGCGAGAAGAAGCTTTTGGCAGGGGGGTCCAGAGGACAGTATATGCATGGAATGCTAAAACATGGTGGCAAGCACAAAAACGCTACATACACATACATACATACATACATTCAACCACGCACAACCCAACAGTAGTCTACCCCACATGAGGCATTAGAGATAGGTGGTTAATAGGTAAGATGAATACAGCATCCTGAGGCTCTCATCAAGCCGGTTCCAGATCTTTGGTGCAGTACAAGCTAGTAGACCATGTCTACCTGATATCATGTCAAAGTTACGAGTGTCGTGGGCATGCTGGGGACGATAGATAGGAACCAAGCTACAGAGCCTGAGATTCAGCCTGTGGATGACTTGATACGTTAGACAAGCATTGTGATAAATATTGAACTCTGTCAGTCTTAAGCAGTGACGTGCGGTGAGGTTGATGGCTGGTGAGGCACTGACTTCATCACAGTCAGATTTACAAACATATGAACCCTAAAGAGTATCTTATTCACCATTTGATTGGCAGCAGTTAACGGGTTATGTTTAAAAGCTCAAACCAGCATTCTTCCCTGCTTGGCACTCAGCATCAAGGCTTGGAATTGGGGGTTAAATCACCAAAAATGATTCCCGGGCGCGGCGCCGCTGCTGCCCACTGCTCCCCTCACCTCCCAGGGGGTGAACAAGGGGATGGGTCAAATGCAGAGGACAAATTTCACCACACCTAGTGTGTGTGTGACAATCATTGGTACTTTAACTTAACTTTAACTTTACACATACAAACTGTAGCACACAAAAAAGCACATTTAATTAAAAAAACGTTATTATGGTCTTACCTTTACTTATAAAATAAGTCCATGAGCCGCTGTTGTGCTGATTAATGAACCCCCTGACGAGAGTGTTATATCAACTAAGCCCTCACTTCAACTTTCCACGTGCAAGATTGAATCTATTTAAAAAAGTGTAACCGAGGGTTTATAAATGTCGCCTATACTGTATGAAACTACAAAATAACAAACACGGAGGCTCCAGTTTACACGAGGACCACTTTATTTACCTTCTTTCAAAAACCTCCGCAACGTGTCATCACTTCCGCTCTAAGCGCCTTCAAAATAAGAGCTCAAGGCATATATTGTATAACAGCACATAACAGGAACTTAACATCACAAAGAGGAAAGCCCATGAAAATAGGTTACAAAAGTTATTTAATAAGAAGCCAAAAAGTGCAAAAACAATAAAGTTCTTGTTGGAGGAGTTTGTGAATTAGGTACATCTGCAGTCTGCAGGTGTACCTAATGTTGTGGCCCAGCAGTCATTCGCAACTCCTCCAACACCAACATTATTGTTTTTACACTTTTTGGCTTCTTATGAAATAACTTTTTTAAATAGATTCAATCTTGCACGTGGAAAGTTTAAGTGTGGGCTTTAGTTCATATAACAATTCTACGGCGGGGGTGCAGGAGGCGTGGCTACTGGAGCCTAGGCCAGTGCGTCTTTTGCAGCCGTTTTATGATCGCTCAGCACAAGAGATACTTTACACACATACAGTTGTTGACAAAATACACTGTACATTATATACCTCAGCTAACTAAACTATGGAAATGTATAATATAATTCATATAGCAATACGGTCTCACTGCACAACAGGCCAGCAGTTAGCCGAGTCCGTCCATGTTGAGGCACTGAGTGACGTGCCTCGACTGGCTGCTGTTCACCGCACCGTCTCTTCTCAGTATTTGAACGGCAAATGTGAAAATTCAGCGATTTTGAATAAAAATAATCTAAAACTGGTGAAGTTAAATGGAAAATAACTTTATAGTATAATCACTGGATACATTTAACAATTTAATATATTTTTTTTTCTTTTTTCTTTTTTTTTCTTTCCATGATGGCAGGTGAGGCCCCGCCTCACCTGCCTCTAGTGACTGCACGTCACTGGTCTTAAGAGATGATAAATATGGAATAGATGTGGAGTGGGGGCATTAAACTTGGACCATGACAGGGCCCGTATGATTTTCTTTTGCATGGGTTCTAATTTGTGAAGGTAGCTAGGGAAGGTGTTACACCAGTTGACATTACAGTCGTTCAGATGTGGTTCAAAGAGAGTTTTGTATCGAGTAAGTAGAGCAGGGGTGCTCATTACGTCGATCGCGATCTACCGGTCGATCTCGGAGGGTGTGTCAGTCGATCACCAGCCAGGCATTAAAAAAATAGTCCTAAAAATGAGCGATCATAAATCTTCACTATGACGTCACTTTCGTCACTTGATTGACATTCACGGCACCCGAGGGTCTTCTGAGATGACGCTGGCTGCTGCCAGCTCATTAAAATTACCGACTGGAAGGCGAGAAACACTTTATTTCAACAGACTCTGGCGCCGTACCTGTCGTCAAAACTCCAAAGACCGACTGCACAGTTGCACAATAAAAGCTCTGCTTCATCCTGCCTGCGCTACCAAAATAAGAGTCTCAGAAAGCTGGCGTGCACAAGCCAGCAAGCTACGGAGTTTGCCGACAATGTATTTCTTGTAAAGTGTATACAAAGGAGTACGGAAGCTGGACAAATAAGATGCCAAAAACCAACCACTTTCATGTGGTATTGGACAGAAAGGAGGACTTTTTTCTCCTCCATTCGAAAATGCAGACGTTTTTAGCACCACTGTCTGATTCCAATCAATGCAAGTCATCAGAATCAGGTAATACACCAACTTATATTCTTGTCTTCATGAAAGAAAGGAATCTATTTGTAAACATGCTTGTATTATCTTTAAACACCTTAACTTGTTAATAATATTAACTATATATGTTAAACATGCTTGCATTATCTTTAAACACCTTTAACTTGTTAACAATATTAACTATATGTGTTAAACATGCTTGCATTATCTTTAAACACCTTTAACTTATTAACAATATTAACTATATGTGTTAAACATGCCTGTATTATCTTTAAACACCTTAACGTGTTAACAATATTAACTATATGTGTTAAACATGCTTGCATTATCTTTAAACACCTTTAACTTGTTAACAATATTAACTATATGTGTTAAACATGCTTGTATTATCATTAAACACCTTTAACTTGTTAACAATATTAACTATATGTATTAAACATGCTTGTATTATCTTTAAACACCTTTAACTTGTTAACAATATTAACTATATGTATTAAACATACTTGTATTATCATTAAACACCTTTAATTTATTAACAATATTAACTATATGTGTTAAACATGCCTGTATTATCTTTAAACACCTTAACTTGTTAACAATATTAACTATATGTATTAAACATGCTTGTATTATCTTTAAACACCTTTAACTTGTTAACAATATTAACTATATGTATTAAACATACTTGTGTTATCATTAAACACCTTTAACTTGTTAACAATATTAACTATATGTATTAAACATGCTTGTATTATCTTTAAACACCTTTAACTTGTTAACAATATTAACTATATGTATTAAACATACTTGTATTATCATTAAACACCTTTAATTTATTAACAATATTAACTATATGTATTAAACATTCTTGTATTATCATTAAACACCTTTAATTTATTAACAATATTAACTATATGTGTTAAACATACTTGTATTATCATTAAACACCTTTAATGTATTAACAATATTAACTATATGTGTTAAACATGCTTG
Source organism: Nerophis lumbriciformis (assembly GCF_033978685.3). Lineage (NCBI taxonomy): Eukaryota > Metazoa > Chordata > Actinopteri > Syngnathiformes > Syngnathidae > Nerophis > Nerophis lumbriciformis. The sequence goes on along the minus strand of NC_084583.2, from coordinate 19,097,899 downwards.
CATTATTATTAAACACCTTTAACTTCTTAACAAAAACATATATTTCATAAATAAGTAAATATAAATTATATATATGAATGAGGTAGATCCCCACGACTTGATCAATTGAAAAGTAGCTCGCCTGCAGAAAAAGTGTGAGCACCCCTGAAGTAGAGCATAAAGAGGAAGATAATGACGAAGGTGAAAGAACAGGCCAACATATTTGGATAATCAGATGGCTAATGTGACATTTGAAATTGTGGTATTCGTCAATGATGAATTTTGTGGAGTTCACTGAATGTATTTCCTGCCCATTGATGTTGATATGGCAGTGCTCAGTATTTGTCCGTTTTTTTGTTAGAACAAAAATAAAATAACATTTGTTTTATTAACATTAAAGGCCTACTGAAACCCACTACTACCGACCACGCAGTCTGATAGTTTATACATCAATGATGAAATCTTAACATTGCAACACATGCCAATACGGCCGGGTTTAGCTTACTAAAGTGCAATTTTAAATTCCGCGCGAAATATCCTGCTGAAAACGTCTCGGTATGACGACGTCAGCGCGTGACGTCACGGATTGTGGAGGACATTTAGGGACAGCATGGTGGCCAGCTATTAAGTCGTCTGTTTTCATCGCAAAATTCCACAGTATTCTGGACATCTGTGTTGGTGAATCTTTTGCAATTTGTTCAATGAACAATGGAGACAGCAAAGAAGAAAGCTGTAGGTGGGAAGCGGTGTATTGCGGCCGACTGCAGCAACACAAACACGGCCGGTGTTTCATTGTTTACATTCCCGGAAGATGACAGTCAAGTTTTACCATTGGCCTGTGGAGAACTCTCCAGAACACCTGAATAGACCTTACCGGACGCCGGATAGTCGAACCTCGGATTCAGGAGGAACAGTGTGGTTTTCGTCCTGGTCGTGGAACTGTGGACCAGCTCTATACTCTCGGCAGGGTCCTTGAGGGTGCATGGGAGTTTGCCCAACCAGTCTACATGTGTTTTGTGGACTTGGAGAAGGCATTCGACCGTGTCCCTCGGGAAGTCCTGTGGGGAGTGCTCAGAGAGTATGGGGTATCGGACTGTCTAATTGTGGCGGTTCACTCTCTGTATGATCAGTGCCAGAGCTTGGTCCGCATTGCCGGAAGTAAGTCGGACACGTTTCCAGTGAGGGTTGGACTCCGCCAAGGCTGCCCTTTGTCACCGATTCTGTTCATAACTTTTATGGACAGAATTTCTAGGCGCAGTCAAGGCGTTGAGGGGATCTGGTTTGGTGGCTGCAGGATTAGGTCTCTGCTTTTTGCAGATGATGTGGTCCTGATGGCTTCATCTGGCCAGGATCTTCAGCTCTCGCGGGATCGGTTCGCAGCCGAGTGTGAAGCGACTGGGATGAGAATCAGCACCTCCAAGTCCGAGTCCATGGTTCTCGCCCGGAAAAGGGTGAAGTGCCATCTCCGGGTTGGGGAGGAGATCTTGCCCCAAGTGGAGGAGTTCAAGTACCTCGGAGTCTTGTTCACGGGTGAGGGAAGAGTGGATCGTGAGATCGACAGGCGGATCGGTGCGGCGTCTTCGGTAATGCGGACGCTGTATCGATCCGTTGTGGTGAAGAAGGAGCTGAGCCGGAAGGCAAAGCTCTCAATTTACCGGTCGATCTACGTTCCCATCCTCACCTATGGTCATGAGCTTTGGGTTATGACCGAAAGGACAAGATCACGGGTACAAGTGGCCGAAATGAGTTTCCTCCGCCGGGTGGCGGGGCTCTCCCTTAGAGATAGGGTGAGAAGCTCTGCCATCCGGGAGGAGCTCAAAGTAAAGCCGCTGCTCCTCCACATGGAGAGGAGCCAGATGAGGTGGTTCGGGCATCTGGTCAGGATGCCACCCGAACGCCTCCCTAGGGAGGTGTTTAGGGCACGTCCGACCGGTAGGAGGCCGCGGGGAAGACCCAGGACACGTTGGGAAGACTATGTCTCCCGGCTGGCCTGGGAACGCCTCGGGGTCCCACAGGAAGAGCTGGACGAAGCGACTGGGGAGAGGGAAGTCTGGGCTTCCCTGCTTAGGCTGCTGCCCCCGCGACCCGACCTCGGATAAGCGGAAGAATATGCATGGATGGATGGATGGCTGTAAAGAACTGGGACAACAGAGACTCTTACCAGGAGGACTTTGAGTTGGATGCGCAGACGCGGTACCGTGAGTACGCATGCAGCTGCGGCTTCCAAACATTTGATCGCTTGCCCGTACGTGCGTGCCGCTACGTGCATGTCACGTACGTAACTTTGGGGACTTTGGGGAAATATATGTGCTGTATGAACTTTGGGGAGGTGAACGGTACTTTGGGCTGTGGGATTGAGTGTGTTGTGCAGGTGTTTGAGTTGTATTGGCGGGTTATATGGACGGGAGGGGGGAGGTGTTTGTTATGCGGGATTAATTAGTGGCATATTAAATATAAGCCTGGTTGTGTTGTGGCTAATAGAGTATATATATGTCTTGTGTTTATTTACTGTTTTAGCTGAATATCAGGTCCCACCCGCCTCTCACAGCATCTTCCCTATCTGAATCGCTCCCACTGCCCTCTAGTCTTTCACTCTCCCTTTCCTCATCCACAAATCTTTCATCCTCGCTTTCTCGGTCCGAATCGCTCTCGCTGCTGGTGGCCATGATTGTAAACAATGTGCAGATGTGAGGAGCTCCACAACCTGTCACGTCACGCTACTCGTCTGCTACTTCCGGTACAGGCAAGGCTTTTTTTATCAGCGACCAAAGGTTGTGAACTTTATTGTCCTAAATCCTTTGAGCAAAAATATGGCAATATCGTGATATGATCAAGTATGACATAGAATGGACCTGCTATCCCCGTTTAAATAAGAAAATCGCATTTCAGTAGGCCTTTAAGTGAGAGCTTACTGCATTCG
>NC_084583.2:19072500-19087500 GCF_033978685.3 Nerophis lumbriciformis | reverse complement strand
AAAACATATATAAGTCACACTGGATCTCGGCCAAACTAGGAAAAAAAACTGCGACTTATAGCCCGAAAAATACGGTATATATATAGATATATATTATGTATAAATATATATATGTATATATATATATATATATATATATATAAAAATGTTATATGTTTTATATATATATATATATATATATATATATATATATATATATATATATATATATATATATATATATATATATATATATAAAAAAGTTATGTTATATATATATATATATATATATATATATATATATATATATATATACCGTATTTTCCGCACCATAAGGCGCCCTGGGTTAAAAGCCGCGCCTTCAATGAACGGCATATTTCAAAACTTTGTCCACCTATAAGCCGCCCGGTGTTGTAAGCCGCATCTAACTGCGCTAAAGGAATGTCAAAAAAACAGTCAGATAGGTCAGTCAAACTTTAATAATATATTAAAAACCAGCGTTCTAACAACTCTGTTCACTCCCAAAATGTACGCAAATGTGCAATCACAAACATACGTATATCAACATGGACAGAGCTGCGTGAAAAAAGCCACCCGGCCTCTTCGCGTAAACTTAAACTTACCTTAACCACTCGCTCATCTTTTCTTCATCCATCCCTTCGAGTTAGCTTTTATGATGACGCCGGCTGGAAAGGTCTCTTTTGGCAAGGTCTTCCTTTTGAATATCACCATGGGTGGAAGTTTCTGGCCATTAGCATGGCAAGCTAGAACCACAGTGAAGGATGACTTCTCATTCCCTGTGGTGCGAATATTCACCGTACGTGCTCCCGTTGTATCCACAGTGCGGTTCACAGGAATATCAGTTGCTGTGAAATAGTAATCCGTGTGCGGATGGAGAGATTGCGTCTTTTCATGAACCGGATCCCTGTCGTTTAGTAGGAGCCATTTTGTGGTCTTTACAGATGTAAACACACAAAGGAAATGAAACGTACGGTAATATCCGCGCGCTTTTTCTTCTTCTACGCAGGCGGGTGGTTGCTTACAGTAGAAGAAGAAGCGCTTCCTGTTCTATGGGGGCGGGTGCTTACCTTGGCGGTTGCTTGCGTAGAAGAAGAAGCGCTTCCTGTTCTACCGGGAAAAAAGATGGCGGCTGTTTACCGAAGTTACGAGACCGAAACTTTATGAAAATGAATCTTAATATTTATCCATATATAAAGCGCACCGGGTTATAAGGCGCACTGTCAGCTTTTGAGAAAATTTGTGGTTTTTAGGTGCGCCTTATAGTGCGGAAAATACGGTACTTAAATTTCAGTGAATTCTAGCTATAAATATACTCCTCCCCCCTTAAACCCGGCCCCCCTACTCTGCCCACCTAAACTCCCCCCCCCACAATCTCCCGAATTTGGTTGGCAAGTATGGCATAGCCATATTTTTATATTTGTGGTGAGCAAGGTGACTTTTTGAGTATCCTCGGTACTATACCGCCTCTAAAATGACCGGTTCCCCCGTCATCGTCACGTCGTGTCATTGCCGGTTTTACGAGCAGAGGAGCATGTTCGGCAGCGCAGAGTCAAGGAGTACTTACAAGCAGACACAGTGTGTAGACAAAAAAGGGAGAACGGACGCATTTTGGCTTAAAAACTAACAATAAAGGTGAAGTTATAACACTGAAACTCCCTCAGGAAGAGGTGCATTAAGACATGGGGCTAAAGTCTAGCCGGCAGTGTTTTAGCTACTTCTAAATCACTAATCCTATATATATATATATATATATATATATATATATTTTTTTTTTTTTTTTTTTTTTTTTTTTTTGAAATATATATTTATATATGTTTTTTATTTACCGTATTTTTTGGAGTGTAAGTCGCACTGGAGTATAAGTCGCACCTGCTGAAAATGCATAATAAAGACGGAAAAAACATATGTAAGTCACACTGGATCCCGGCCAAACTAGGAAAAAAAACTGCGACTTATAGCCCGAAAAATACGGTATATATATATATTATGTATAAATATATATATATATATGTATATATATATATATATATAAAAATGTTATATGTTATATATATATATATATATATATATAAAAATGTTACATGTTATATATATATATATATATATACATATATATATATAAAAATGTTATATGTTATATATATATATATATATATATATATATACATATATATATATATATATATATATATATATATATATATATATATATATATATATATATATATAAATGTTATATGTCATATATATATATATATATATATATATATAAATTTTATATGTTATATATATATATATATATAACGTATTTTTCGGAGTATAAGTCGCACTGGAGTATAAGTCGCACCTGCCGAAAATGCATAATAAAGAAGGAAAAAACATTTATAAGTCACACTGGATCCCGGCCAAACTAGGAAAAAAACTGTGACTTATAGCCCGAAAAATACGGTATATATATATATATATATATATATATATATATATATATATATATATATATATATATATATATATATATATATATATATATATATATAAAATCTCCTGATGATTGAGGGAACCCCCCCTCATGAAACAGGCCTGTAGAGATGAAATAGTCTTGTGATTTTTTATTTTTTATTTTTTTTCTCACACATACATATATTGCGCTCTACTACGGTATCGAGCACTATTTTTTGGATAACCTTATTAAGACATATATATATATATACATATATATATATATATATATATATATATATATATATATATATATATTTCTTTATATATATATATATATATATATATATATATGTATATGTGTGTATATATATATATATATATATATATATATATGTATATATATTTATATATATATATATATGTATTTATATATATTTATATATTTATATATATATATTTATATATATATTGATTTATATATATATATATATTTTTATTTATTTATATATATATATATATTTATTTATATATATGTATATGTGTGTATATATATATATATATATATATATATATATATATATATATATATATATATATATATACATACATAGATAGATAGATAGATAGATAGATAGATAGATAGATAGATAGATAGATATATCGGACCCCAGACACATTTTTTTTCTCTAAATTTGGCCCCCCGAGTCAAAATAATTTCCCAGGCCCGGTATGTTCTATCTACAAATCACGAGTAAAAAGATTCCTGGATCATGTGATGTTCCACCAGACCAGCCAACGGAGGCCGCACCTGCGTGGGGGCGACGTACCAGTTCCAGATGTGCAACACCAACCAGTGCGAGGACATCTACAGCGACACGCGAGAGGAGCAATGCCACGCTTGGGACCCTCGCTTCGAGCAGCCCAGCAACAAGCACTGGCTGCCCTACGAACACCCTGACGGTGAATATTCACACGCCGCCCGGGAGGAAGTCATGTGGTCAAATAATGATGCACTGTTAAATGAAATGTATTTTTTTTAAAAAGAAGATTTAACACATGGTTTCTTTGCACATGGTAGTTAGAGGCTTATATAAATGTTATGTTCTCGTCCACATCTGGCTGAGATTGAGTAAAGCTTTGAGGTGTGACTACACCCTCCCATAAAAAACACGCAACGTCTTTGGAAAGCTCTTTAAAAAACAAAACCTTCTCTCCCGCTCTCCACATGCACTGATGTCATCTGACCCTGGCTGACCTTGTCCTCTTCCAGCTCTTTCTGCTTGCATGTAGCCACTGTCGCTAGCACAAAAGACTGGCCGTTTTCATTATCAGTCTGTTCCAAAGGCTCCAAATCCTGGGAAAACCGAAGCAAATGTTCCCAAAGGAAACATTTTAAAACCAATTCGTCCTTTCCAAACTCCAAAAAAACACTTTTTATAGAGAAAACAATGTAAAATCTTAACCAGGGATGTGCTGATCGAGCAGTATCGGACGAGTTTGTAATCCAATGAATGCCTTTTAATCACAAACGCTAATCCCCTCTGACTGACACTATTTATGTATTTATTTATTTATTTATTTTAGTTAGTTGCTACTTTCAGTACAGGCCAAAAGTTTTGGCCACGCCTTCTTATTCAATGTGTTTTCTTTATTTACATTGTATATTGTCACATCAAAACGATGAATAAACACATGTGGAGTTACGTACTTAACATATATATATATATATATATATATATATATATATACATATATATATATATATATATATATATATATATATATATATATATATATATATGTATATATATATTAATGTATATATATGTATATATATATAGATATATAGATATAATATATATATGTATGTATATATATATATATATATATGTATGCATATATATATGTATATATATATATATATATATATACATACATATATATGTATATATATACATTTATATTTGTATATATATACACGTATATATACATATATTAATGTATATATATATGTATATATATATATATATATATACATATATATAGGTATATATATATATATATATATATATATATATATATATATATATATATATATATATATATATATATATATATATATGTCTTAATAAGGTTATCCAAAAAAGTGCTCGATACCGTAGTAGAGCGCAATATATGTATGTGTGGGGAAAAAAATCACAAGACTATTTCATCTCTACAGGCCTGTTTCATGAGGGGGGGGTTCCCTCAATCATCAGGAGATTTTAATGGGAGCATTCACATACCATGGTTTATATAGGGCACAGAGTGGGTGGGTACAGGCTGGCGTAGGGGCGTGGTGATTGGCTCATGTGTTGCCTAGGAGGTGTTTCCGTCTGTGGCGGCATGCTGTTACAATTTCGCTGCGCTTGTTGAGGGATGACAGGTCTGGACGGTAAATAATAAACAGTTTCTCTTTCAAGCATAGGTTGCATCTTTTATTACCACTATTGTAAGGTGTGCTGGATGCAAGAATTTGCCATGTTATTGAATATTCAACATTATTGTCTTTGAGGTCCCAAATGTGTTTGCTGAGTTCTGTGGTATTCCGCAGGTTTTGGTTCCTGAAAGAAGCCTTGTGATTGTTCCATCTGGTTTTGAATTCTCCCTCGGGTTAATCCTACATATGTGTCGGATGTGTTAATGTCCTTGCGTATTACCTTAGATTGGTAGACAACTGATGTTTGTAAGCACCCCCCGTTGAGAGGGCAATCAGGTTTCTTTCGACAGTTACAGCCTTTGTTGGTTTTGGAGTCGCTCTGTCCGGGGGCCGACGGCTCATTTGCAATTGTTTTGTTGTGGTTTGAGATGATTTGTCGTATATTGTTCATACAGCCGTATATTGTTCATACAGCTGTAGCTCAATTTGATGTTGTTCTTGTTGAATACTTGAATAATCACCACGCCCCTACGCCAGCCTGTACCCACCCACTCTGTGCCCTATATAAACCATGGTATGTGAATGCTCCCATTAAAATCTCCTGATGATTGAGGGAACCCCCCCTCATGAAACAAGCCTGTAGAGATGAAATAGTCTTGTGATTTTTTTTCCCCACACATACATATATATATATATATATATGTGTGTGTATATATATATATATATGTATATATATATATATATATATATACACATATATATATATATACATATATATATATACCTATATATGTTTATAAAATGTATATATACATATATATACATTATATATATAATATAATATATAATGTATATATACACGTATATATATATATGTATATATATGTGTGTATATATATATATATATATATATATATATATATATATATATATATATATATATATACGTATATATATATATACACACATATATATACATATATATATATACGTGTATATACATTTTATATACATATATAGGTATATATATATATGTATATATATATATATATGTGTATATATATATATATATATATACATATATATATATATATACACCTCCCAGACTTAGACAAACTTTATTGATCCACAAGGGAAATTGTTCTTCAGTATTTCATCTATCTTTAGCAAGTAACATTATCACTGGAGGACGAGGCTACACATGTTACCCGCCGAGAGCAGGCTATACCAAGCTAATAACTAAGCGAGCTGGAAACAAAACGAAGGAATAAGTCCTTTGTCAAGTTTAAGACGTGTAGATGAAAACCGCGTTGCATCAGAAAGTAAATCAAAGGAAATGAATAAGTGAATAATGGAAGTTTAGAGAGCGATTAATATAACAAAAACTGTTTTGCAGCCAGAAGTACACAACACAGGGCGGTCCATCCATAAATTGGTGGCGTCGATACAAAGGGTAGGATCGATACTAGAGGGATTAGATCAATAAAATAAATATTTACACATTCAGGGACTTTGTTTTGATCAAACAATTGTATGTAACTAAAGAGAACAATGGACTAGTTTGATTGTTGTGTTAATATTGTTAAACTGTCAATAGCACTCACCAAAAATACAATTAAAAATGCACATTTAATACATGTGATTGATATCGGTGGTGGTTTCGGCTGATATCATTCATGGATTGGAATCTACTGTATAAACATCTGATCGGAACATCTCGATAAAATACTTATAAATGCAAAACTAACATTTACCTTCACTGGCGGGTGAAGGCGTGGTGCGTTCAGGGACGCTCTGGAAACTAAAGATCTTGGAGGCTTTTTTTTTGCAGCCCCCATTCGATAAAATATCTAATCCTTTTTTTGATTGTACTAAAACCGGTGTAGTGGATGAAAGTCCAGACATGTTTTGCCCAAAAAGTGAATCATAATAATAGAACACCTCCATATTATTTGGACATGTAGGAATGAGGCGTTCACTGTCTTCCTGGCCTCCACTAAAGGGCAGCTCCACAGAGAAGTGCTGAGCTGTCACCGTATCAAACCAGAGGCCTCGCCACACACTCTCCTCTGTTGCCAAATTGTCGTCCTCCCTTCATTACTTCTAAATGCCAGCACTGTGAACCCCAATGCTCTAAATAATTCATTAGAAGAAGTAGTGTAAACTTAAAAAGTTGTTAAAAGTTGTGCTTACTTAAAAATGTCGAGTCTGAGTAACATTTTCCTTCTTTTTAAATTTACAAAACTTGTTATTTTTAATTAATATTTACTTGTTTGCAGATTATGTAACCGCTACTTAAAATAATGAACTCACAGTTACTTAAAACTCAGTGGATTAAACATAATTGTGTCTTATTTTGAAAGAACAAATCATTAAACCGGATTTAAGAATAAATTAAGAATGAATCAATCGCATTATAGATTTGTATTGTTATTTATTATATTCTGTGTGTGTATATATCAATTATTACATGCACATGCGCGCACGCACACACACACACAGGAAGTGCTTTTATTTTGTAGCATGTGCGTGCACTTCCTCTTCAGGCAGCACACACGAGGAGGAACATTTTTCATTTGGCTTCATTGTTAAGTTTAATTCAATTAATTAATTCAAAATAATTAATTAGAATTAGTAGTGTAATCTTTAAAAGTTGTACATAAAAATGTTGCGTATGAGTAACATTTTCCTTCTTTTTAAGTTGACTAAACTTGTTGTTTTTAATTAATATTAACTTGTTTGCAGATTATGTAACCGCTACTTAAAATAATTAACTCACAGTTAGTTAAAACTCAGTGGATTAAACATAATTGTGTCTTATTTTGAAAGAACAAATCATTAAATCGGATTTAAGAATACATTAAGAATGAATCAATCACATTATAGATTTGTATTGTTATTTATTATATTCTGTGTGTGTGTATATATCAATTATTACATGCACATGCGCGCACGCGCACACACACAGGAAGTGCTTTTATTTTGTAGCATTTGCGTGCACTTCCTCTTCAGGCAGCACACACGAGGAGGAACATTTTTGAGTTGGCTTCATTGTTAAGTTTAATTCAATTAATGAATTCAAAATAATTAATTAGAATAAGTAGTGTTATCTTTAAAAGTTGTACTTAAAAATGTTGCGTATGAGTAACATTTTCCTTCTTTTTAAGTTTACTAAACTTGTTGTTTTTAATTAATATTAACTTGTTTGCAGATTATGTAACTGCTACTTAAAATAATTAACTCACAGTTACTTAAAACTCAGTGGATTAAACATAATTGTGTCTTATTTTGAAAGAACAAATCATTAAATCGGATTTAAGAATAAATGAAGAATGAATCAATCTCATTATAGATTTGTATTGTTATTTATTATATTCTGTGTGTGTGTGTGTGTGTATCAATTATTACATGCACATGCGCGCACGCACACACACACACAGGAAGTGCTTTTATTTTGTAGCATTTGCGTGCACTTCCTCTTCAGGCAGCAGACATGAGGAGGAACATTTTTCAGTTGGCTTCATTGTTAAGTTTAATTCAATTAATTAATTCAAAATAATTAATTAGAATTAGTAGTGTAATCTTTAAAAGTTGTACATAAAAATGTTGCGTGTGAGTAACATTTTCCTTCTTTTTAAGTTTACTAAACTTGTTGTTTTTAATTAATATTAACTTGTTTGCAGATTATGTAAATGCTACTTAAAATAATTAACTCACAGTTACTTAAAACTCAGTGGATTAAACATAATTGTGTCTTATTTTGAAAGAACAAATCATTAAATCGGATTTAAGAATAAATGAAGAATGAATCAATCGCATTATAGATTTGTATTATTTATTATACTCTGTGTGTGTGTGTATATATAAATTATTACATGCACGCACACACACACAGGAAGTGCTTTTATTTTGTAGCATGTGCGTGCACTTCCTCTTCAGGCAGCAGACACGAGGAGGAACATTTTTGAGTTGGCTTCATTGTTAAGTTTAATTCAATTAATGAATTCAAAATAATTAATTGGAATAAGTAGTGTTATCTTTAAAAGTTGTACTTAAAAATGTTGAGTGTGAGTAACATTTTCCTTCTTTTTAAATCTACTAAACTTGTTATTTTTAATTAATATTAACTTGTTTGCAGATTATGTAACTGCTACTTAAAATAATTAACTCAGTTACTTAAAACTCAGTGGATTAAACATAATTGTGTCTTATTTTGAAAGAACAAATCATTAAATCGGATTTAAGAATAAATTAAGAATGAATCAATCGCTTTATAGATTTGTATTGTTATTTATTATGCTCTGTGTGTGTGTGTATATATAAATTATTACATGCACATGCGCGCACACACACAGGAAGTGCTTTTATTTTGTAGCATGTGCGTGCACTTCCTCTTCATTGTTAAGTTTGATTCAATTAATGAATTCAAAATAATTAATTAGAATTAGTAGTGTTATCTTTAAAAGTTGTACTTAAAAATGTTGAGTGTGAGTAACATTTTCCTTCTTTTTAAATTGACTAAACTTGTTGTTTTTAATTAATATTAACTTGTTTGCAGATGATGTAAATGCTACTTAAAATAATGAACTCACAGTTACTTAAAACTCAGTGGATTAAACATAAGTGTGTCTTATTTTGAAAGAACAAATCATTAAATCGGATTTAAGAATAAATGAAGAATGAATCAATCTCATTATAGATTTGTATTGTTATTTATTATACTCTGTGTGTGTGTGTATATATATAAATTATTACATGCACATGCGCGCACACACACACACACACAGGAAGTGCTTTTATTTTGTAGCATGTGCGTGCACTTCCTCTTCAGGCAGCAGACACGAGGAGGAACATTTTTGAGTTGGCTTCATTGTTAAGTTTAATTCAATTAATTAATTCAAAATAATTAATTAGAATAAGTAGTGTTATCTTTAAAAGTTGTACTTAAAAATGTTGAGTGCTAAACTTGTTGTTTTTAATTAATATTAACTTGTTTGCAGATTATGTAAATGCTACTTAAAATAATGAACTCACAGTTACTTAAAACTCAGTGGATTAAACATAATTGTGTCTTATTTTGAAAGAACAAATCATTAAATCGGATTTAAGAATAAATGAAGAATGAATCAATCGCATTATAGATTTGTATTGTTATTTATTATATTCTGTGTGTGTGTGTGTATATATCAATTATTACATGCACATGCGCGCACACACACACACAGGAAGTGCTTTTATTTTGTAGCATGTGCGTGCACTTCCTCTTCAGGCAGCACACACGAGGAGGAACATTTTTGAGTTGGCTTCATTGTTAAATTTAATTCAATTAATGAATTCAAAATAATTAATTGGAATAAGTAGTGTTATCTTTAAAAGTTGTACTTAAAAATGTTGAGTGTGAGTAACATTTTCCTTCTTTTTAAATTTACGAAACTTGTTATTTTTAATTAATATTTACTTGTTTGCAGATTATGTAACCGCTACTTAAAATAATGAACTCACAGTTACTTAAAACTCAGTGGATTAAACATAATTGTGTCTTATTTTGAAAGAACAAATCATTAAACCGGATTTAAGAATAAATTAAGAATGAATCAATCGCATTATAGATTTGTATTGTTATTTATTATATTCTGTGTGTGTGTGTATATATAAATTATTACATGCACATGCGCGAACGCACACACACAAACAGGAAGTGCTTTTATTTTGTCGCATGTGCGTGCACTTCCTCTTCAGGCAGCACACACGAGGAGGAACATTTTTGAGTTGGCTTCATTGTTAAGTTTGATTCAATTAATTAATTCAAAATAATTAATTAGAATTAGTAGTGTAATCTTTAAAAGTTGTACATAAAAATGTTGCGTATGAGTAACATTTTCCTTCTTTTTAAGTTTACTAAACTTGTTGTTTTTAATTAATATTAACTTGTTTGCAGATTATGTAAATGCTACTTAAAATAATGAACTCACAGTTACTTAAAACTCAGTGGATTAAACATAATTGTGTCTTATTTTGAAAGAACAAATCATTAAATCGGATTTAAGAATAAATGAAGAATGAATCAATCGCATTATAGATTTGTATTGTTATTTATTATACTCTGTGTGTGTGTATATATAAATTATTACATGCACATGCGCACACACACGCACACACAGGAAGTGCTTTTATTTTGTAGCATTTGCGTGCACTTCCTCTTCAGGCAGCAGACACGAGGAGGAACATTTTTCAGTTGGCTTCATTGTTAAGTTTAATTCAATTAATTAATTCAAAATAATTAATTAGAATAAGTAGTGTTATCTTTAAAAGTTGTACTTAAAAATGTTGAGTGTGAGTAACATTTTCCTTCTTTTTAAATTTACTAAACTTGTTGTTTTTAATTAATATTAACTTGTTTGGAGATTATGTAACTGCTACTTAAAATAATGAACTCACAGTTACTTAAAACTCAGTGGATTAAACATAATTGTGTCTTATTTTGAAAGAACAAATCATTAAACCGGATTTAAGAATAAATTAAGAATAAATCAATCGCATTATAGATTTGTATTGTTATTTATTATATTCTGTGTGTGTGTGTATATATAAATTATTACATGCACATGCGCGCACACACACACACAGGAAGTGCTTTTATTTTGTAGCATGTGCGTGCACTTCCTCTTCAGGCAGCACACACGAGGAGGAACATTTTTGAGTTGGCTTCATTGTTAAGTTTAATTCAATTAATGAATTCAAAATAATTAATTGGAATAAGTAGTGTAATCTTTAAAAGTTGTACTTAAAAATGTTGCGTATGAGTAACATTTTCCTTTCTTTTTAAGTTTACAAAACTTGTTATTTTTAATTAATATTAACTTGTTTGCAGATTATGTAATTGCTACTTAAAATAACTCACAGTTACTTAAAACTCAGTGGATTAAACATAATTGTGTCTTATTTTGAAAGAACAAATCATTAAATCGGATTTAAGAATAAATGAAGAATGAATCAATCGCATTATAGATTTGTATTGTTATTTATTATACTCTGTGTGTGTGTGTGTATATAAATTATTACATGCACATGCGCGCACACACACACACACACACACAGGAAGTGCTTTTATTTTGTAGCATGTGCGTGCACTTCCTCTTCAGGCAGCACACACGAGGAGGAACATTTTTGAGTTGGCTTAATTGTTAAGTTTGATTCAATTAATTAATTCAAAATAATTAATTAGAATAACTAGTTTAATCTTTAAAAGTTGTACTTAAAAATGTTGCGTATGAGTAACATTTTCCTTCTTTTTAAGTTTACTAAACTTGTTGTTTTTAATTAATATTAACTTGTTTGCAGATTATGTAACCGCTACTTAAAATAATGAACTCACAGTTACTTAAAACTCAGTGGATTAAACATAATTGTGTCTTATTTTGAAAGAACAAATCATTAAACCGGATTTAAGAATAAATTAAGAATGAATCAATCGCATTATAGATTTGTATTGTTATTTATTATATTCTGTGTGTGTGTATATATAAATTATTACATGCACATGCGCGCACACACACACACACACACACACAAGAAGTGCTTTTATTTTGTAGCATGTGCGTGCACTTCCTCTTCAGGCAGCACACACGAGGAGGAACATTTTTTAGTTGGCTTCATTGTTAAGTTTGATTCAATTAATTAATTCAAAATAATTAATTAGAATAACTAGTGTAATCTTTAAAAGTTGTACTTAAAAATGTTGAGTGCTAAACTTGTTGTTTTTAATTAATATTAACTTGTTTGGAGATTATGTAAATGCTACTTAAAATAATGAACTCACAGTTACTTAAAACTCAGTGGATTAAACATAATTGTGTCTTATTTTGAAAGAACAAATCATTAAATCGGATTTAAGAATACATTAAGAATGAATCAATCACATTATAGATTTGTATTGTTATTTATTATACTCTGTGTGTGTGTGTGTGTGTGTGTGTATATATAAATTATTACATGCACGCACACACACACAGGAAGTGCTTTTATTTTGTAGCATGTGCGTGCACTTCCTCTTCAGGCAGCAGACACGAGGAGGAACATTTTTAAGTTGGCTTCATTGTTAAGTTTAATTCAATTAATTAATTCAAAATAATTAATTAGAATAAGTAGTATAATCTTTAAAAGTTGTACTTAAAAATGTTGAGTGCTAAACTTGTTGTTTTTAATTAATATTAACTTGTTTGCAGATTATGTAAATGCTACTTAAAATAATGAACTCACAGTTACTTAAAACTCAGTGGATTAAACATAATTGTGTCTTATTTTGAAAGAACAAATCAATAAATCGGATTTAAGAATAAATTAAGAATGAATCAATCGCTTTATAGATTTGTATTGTTATTTATTATACTCTGTGTGTGTGTATGTACTAGAGATGCGCGGTTTGCGGACACAACCGCGGAGTCCGCGGATTATCCGCGGGTCGGGCGGTTGAAATAAAAAAAAGTTAGATTTTATCCGCGGGTCGGGTCGGGCGGTTGAAATTAAAAAAAATTAGATTTTAAATAGATTCAGGCGGGTGGCAGTTAAACCAATTGGGAAATATATATACATAGTTAAATGTTGTTACCCACATACGAAAAACGAGCAGGCACCTGCAGCATATGCCACAACAGAAGAAGAAAAAAAAAAGAGATGGCAGCAAACGTGGTACGCGACAAACTAAAAAAGGGAATACTAAAGACCAGGGGGAAAAAAGGCCAGAAAAGTTCAGCGTGGACTTGTTTTTATGAGGTTGTAAATCAGGATGATAGTAATGCTGGCTACGTGATTTGCAAGAGCTGCGACGCTGTTTATGTCTACGACAGTCACAAAACCAGGACATCTAACATGGTGCATCACATTTGTGCAAAACCCCGAATCTCCACAAACACCCTGAGCATGAGCAGTTTCGTCCGCCGTGATCCCAGCGTGACAGCGTGGCACGCATTGAATGTCTCTGCAGCATTGGATCAGTCTCCTTTCTTTAACAGGCAAAAGCTTTATAACCTCACTAATGCCTTGCATCGTCTATATTAGATATATAACAACGGGCGGGTGGCGGATGGAGGGCGGGTGCGGTTTTGATTACATGTTAGTTCGGGTGGATGGCGGATGGTTGACGACTTTTGTGATGCGGTTGCGGATGAAATAATTGCCTATCCGCGCATCTCTAGTATGTATATATAAATTATTACATGCACGCACACACACACACACACACAGGAAGTGCTTTTATTTTGTAGCATTTGCATGCACTTCCTCTTCAGGCAGCAGACACGAGGAGGGACATTTTTGAGTTGGCTTAATTGGTCAATTTAATTCATTTATAATTTGAAAGTACATTTAACATAAACTCCAAATATTTACGATCCGTTATACTCAAATATTTGAGTTTATGAACTCCAAACATGTGGCACTTTTTTGAGTTCTGCTTACTTATTCGGGTTTACTGTGCATATTTTCCAGCAAGGCGCTCGTGAGTCTCAAATGACTTCTCAGATGAATTCCATTCACAGCCTGTCATCTCCAGAAGAACAGGGCCGGCCCGTGGCATAGGCCGTATAGGCAAATGCTAAGGGCGCCGTCCATCAGGGGGCGCCACGCCAGTGCCACAAATGTTGGAGAAAAAAAAATAAAATAAAAAGTTGGTACTATTATTTCTAAATACAAAAAAATAATCCCATGTTAATTAAAATGCAAAGTAAAGCCTATTTAATAGAAACATTATTTGTTACAACATTACGCCCCTCCCCCCCGCACGGTGCGCCCCCTCCCTTCCCGTATCATGACTCTTTTTGGACGTCACCACATCAAAAAATCAACACAAGATGTCAAAACGGCCAAAACTGTCAGGTGCCCAGGGAAGAAAAAAGAGAAAAGAAGAGGAGGAGAAACGAGAAAAGACAGAGGTAGCAGGTAGGTAACGTTAGCCTACATGAAATTATTTGTCTGTTACAGAATGTGATAGTAACCTGGCTTTTTAGCATTAAGCTAATGTTACATGATTCGGCAATTGCTAATCAATAAATAGCTAGTTCTGTTTTAACGGCGGGTTAATTTTGTGGAGGGGGCTAAATTGTTATGGAAAATAATAATGTAACGTTAGGTAATTACAGTAC
>NC_084583.2:18880000-19065000 GCF_033978685.3 Nerophis lumbriciformis | reverse complement strand
GGTTTGGAACTTGGGAAAGTGTTGGTTTGAATGTCCAGGATGAGTGGAATGTGTTGATGTTGGAATAGGTTGAAAAAAATTGTGCAACTTGGAAAAATGTCCCATTCATTTCAGTGGGAACTTCCTGGAAATTTGGGAATTTTGGGAAAAGCGGGATTTTTTTGGAAAGTGATTAGGAGCATGAATGAGCTGAATTGGTTGGTGTTGAAATTGTTTAAATCGGTCAAGAACTGTTGAAGTAGAATGGTTTGAATAGGTCGAAAAATGTGGAAATGGTGGAAGTTTGAAAAATGGCCAATTAAATTTGAATGGGAAAAATGCCCCAATGGTTTGAATGTTGAAGAGTTTGAATTTCCAGGAAAAACGGAATTTGGTTTGGAACTTGGGAAAGTGTTGGTTTGAATGTCCAGGATGTGTTGATGTTGGAATAGGTTGAAACATTGTGGGAATTGTGCAACTTGGAAAAATGTCCCATTCATTTCAGTGGGAACTGCCTGGAAATTTGGGAATTTTGGGAAAAGATGGATTTTTTTTAAATGAATGAGCTGAATTGGTTGGTGTTGGAATTGTTTAAATCGGTCAAGAACTGTTGAAGTAGTAACATGTTGAATTGACAATTGGTATTAGGGAATTCCTGGAATTTAGGGAAAACCAGGAATTTTTCAAGTTCAAAAAACAACTTTGTTTTTTTTGTTACAACCAGTAAGCCATTAACCAAGAGTCTTCCCTCAATAACCTCAGAATTATTGCTTATTAGTACTAAGTAATGAAGTTGTTGTATATGATTCTCCCTTTAATACCACTTAATGAATATGGTCTGTTCTTACATAACAAAACATACCTAACCCTAACCCTAACCCTATCCCCTAACTCTAAATTAAATGTTTGTTACATAGAATATGTTCCCCTAGTGTCCAAATAACTCTAAATTAAGTATTTGTTACTTAGAATATGTTCCCCATACTAAAGTGTTACCAAAAAATTATATTTAACTAGATAAGGGAATTCCTGTAGGAATTGCGTGTGAACGCTCCAATGCTGAAGTTGAACTGAAATGCTGACAGAATGTAGTATGAATGTAAGAATAGTTTGAATGTTGAAGAGTTTGAATTTCCAGGAAAAAACGGGATTTGGTTTGGAACTTGGGAAAGTGTTGGTTTGAATGTCCAGGATGAGTGGAATGTGTTGATGTTGGAATAGGTTGAAAAAATTGTGCAACTTGGAAAAATGTCCCATTCATTTCAGTGGGAACTTCCTGGAAATTTGGGGATTTTGGGAAAAGCGGGATTTTTTTGGAAAGTGATTAGGTAGCATGAATGAGCTGAATTAGTTGGTGTTGAAAGTTTTTAAATCGGTCAAGAACTGTTGAAGTAGTAACATGTTGAATTGACAAATGGTATTAGGGAATTCCTGGAATTTCAGGAAAACCAGGAATTTTTCCAGTTCAAAAAACAACTTTGTTTTTTTGTCCTGATTAAGAGGAATGTTTTGACGGTGGAACGGTTGAAATGCGTTGAAAAATGTGGAAGGAGTAGTCGCCAGAAAAAAGGGTGGAAATAGGGCTGTGGAAAAGCAGGTATTCTGGAAGATCCTGGAATTTTTTGGAACTTATAAAAATGGAAGTTTGAATTTCCAGAATGGTGGAATGTGTTGAAGGTAGAATGGTTTGAATAGGCTGAAAAATGTGGAAATGGTGGAAGTTTGAAAAATGGGCAATGCATTTTGAATGGGAAAAATGCCCCAATGGTTTGAATGTTAAAGAGTTTGAATTTCCAGGAAAAACGGAATTTGGTTTGGAACTTGGGAAAGTGTTGGTTTGAATGTCCAGGATGAGTGGAATGTGTTGATGTTGGAATAGGTTGAATAGGTTGAAAAAATGTGGGAATTGTGCAACTTGGAAAAATGTCCCATTCATTTCAGTGGGAACTTCCTGGACATTTGGGAATTTTGGGAAAATCAGGATTTTTTGGAAAATGATTAGGTGCATGAATGAGCTGAATTGGTTGGTGTTGGAATTGTTTAAATCGGTCGAGAACTGTTGAAGTAGTAACATGTTGAATTGAGAAATGGTATTACAGAATTCCTGGAATTTCGGGAAAACCAGGAATTTTTCCATTTCAAAAAACAATTTTGTTTTTTTGTCCTGATTAAGAGGAATGTTTTGACGGCGGAACGGTTGTAATGAGTTGAAAAATGTGGAAGGAGTAGTCGCCAGAAAAAAGGGTGGAAATAGGGCTTTGGAAAACCAGGAATTCTGGAAAATCCTGGAATTGTTTTGAACTTGTAAAAATGGAAGTTTTAATTTCCAGAATGGTGGAATGTGTTGAAGGTCGAACGGTTTGAATAGGTTGAAAAATGTGGAAATGGTGGAAGTTTGAAAAATGGCCAATTAATTTTGAATGGGAAAAATGCCCCGATGGTTTGAATGTTGACGAGTTTGAATTTCCAGGAAAAACGGAATTTGGTTTGGAACTTGGGAAAGTGTTGGTTTGAATGTCCAGGATGAGTGGAATGTGTTGATGTTGGAACAGTTTGAATAGGTTGAACAAATGTGGGAATTGTGCAACTTGGAAAGATGTCCCATTCATTTCAGTGGGAACTTCCTGGAAATTTGGGAATTTTGGGAAAAATTGATTTTTTTTATATGAATGAGCTGAATTGGTTGGTGTTGGAATTGTTTAAATCGGTCTAAAACTGTTGAAGTAGTAACATGTTGAATTGAGAAATGGTATTACAGAATTCCTGGAATTTCGGTAAAACCAGGAATTTTTCCAGTTCAAAAAACAACTTTGTTTTTTTGTCCTAATTAAGAGGAATGTTTTGACGGTGGAACGGTTGAAATGCGTTGAAAAATGTGGAAGGAGTAGTCGCCAGAAAAAAGGATGGAAATAGGGCTGTGAAAAAGCAGGCGTTCTGGAAAATCCGGGAATTTTTTGGAACTTGTAAAAATGGAAGTTTGAATTTCCAGAATGGTGGAATGTGTTGAAGGTAGAATGGTTTGAATAGGTCGAAAAATGTGGAAATGGTGGAAGTTTGAAAAATGGCCAATTAATTTTGAATGGGAAAAATGCCCCAATGGTTTGAATGTTGAAGAGTTTGAATTTCCAGGAAAAACGGAATTTGGTTTGGAACTTGGGAAAGTGTTGGTTTGAATGTCCAGGATGAGTGGAATGTGTTGATGTTGGAACAGGTTGAATAGGTTGAAAAAATGTGGGAATTGTGCAATTTGGAAACATGTCCTATTCATTTCAGTGGGAACTTCCTGGAAATTTGGGAATTTTGGGGAAAAGATGGATTTGTTTTTAAATTAATGAGCTGAATTGGTTGGTTTTGGAATTGTTTTAATCGGTCTAGAACTGTTGAAGTAGTAACATGTTGAATTGAGAAATGGTTTTAGGGAATTCCTGGAATTTTGGGAAAACCAGGAATTTTTCCAGTTCAAAAAACAACTTTGTTTTTTTGTCCTGATTAAGAGGAATGTTTTGACGGTGGAACGGTTGAAATGCGTTGAAAAATGTGGAAGGAGTAGTCGCCAGAAAAAAGGATGGAAATAGGGCTATGAAAAAGCAGGCGTTCTGGAAAATCCTGGAATTTTTTTGAACTTGTAAAAATGGAAGTTTGAATTTCCAGAATGGTGGAATGTGTTGAAGGTAGAATGGTTTGAATAGGTTGAAAAAAGTGGAAATGGTGGAAATATGAAAAATGGCCAATTAATTTTGAATGGGAAAAATGCCCCAATGGTTTGAATGTTGAAGAGTTTGGATTTCCAGGAAAAACGGAATTTGGTATGGAACTTGGGAAAGTGTTGATTTGAATGTCCAGCATGAGTGGAATGTGTTGATGTTGGAACAGTTTGAATAGGTTGAAAAAATGTGGGAATTGTGCAACTTGGAAAAATGTCCCATTCATTTCAGTGGGAACTTCCTGGAAATTTGGGAATTTGGGGAGAAGATGGATTTGTTTTTAAATTAATGAGCTGAATTGGTTGGTTTTGGAATTGTTTTAATCGGTCGAGAACTGTTGAAGTAGTAACATGTTGAATTGACAATTGGTATTAGGGAATCCCTGGAATTTCGGGAAAACCAGGAATTTTTCAAGTTCAAAAAACAAATTTGTTTTTTTGTCCTTATTAAGAGGAATGTTTTGACGTTGGAACGGTTGAAATGCGTTGAAACATGTGGAAGGAGTAGTCGCCAGAAAAAAAGGGTGGAAATAGGGCTTTGGAAAACCAGGAATTCTGGAAAATCCTGGAATTTTTTGGAACTTGTAAAAATGGAAGTTTTAATTTCCAGAATGGTGGAATGTGTTGAAGGTAGAATGGTTTGAATAGGCTGAAAAATGTGGAAATGGTGGAAGTTTGAAAAATGGCCAATTCATTTTGAATGGGAAAAACGCCCCAATGGTTTGAATGTTGAAGAGTTTGAATTTCCAGGAAAAACGGAATTTGGTTTGAAACTTGGGAAAGTGTTGGTTTGAAAGTCCAGGATGAGTGGAATGTGTTGATGTTGGAACAGTTTGAATAGGTTGAAAAAATGTGGGAATTGTGCAACTTGGAAAAATGACCCATTCATTTCAGTGGGAACTTCCTGGAAATTTGGAAATTTTGGGAAAATATGTTTTTTTGTTTTTTTTATTAATGAGCTGAATTGGTTGGTTTTGGAATTGTTTTAATCGGTCTAGAACTGTTGAAGTAGTAACATGTTGAATTGACAAATGGTATTACAGAATTCCTGGAATTTCGGTAAAACCAGGAATTTTTCAAGTTCAAAAAACAAATTTTTTTTTTTATTCCTGATTAAGAGGAATGTTTTGACGGTGGAACGGTTGAAATGCGTTGAAAAATGTGGAAAGTGTAGTCGCCAGAAAAAAAGGTGGAAATAGAGCTTTGGAAAACCAGGAATTCTGGAAAATCCTGGAATTTTTTTGAACTTGTAAAAATGGACGTTTAAATTTCCAGAATGGCGGAATGTGTTGAAGGTAGAATGGTTTGAATAGGCTGAAAAATGTGGAAATGGTGGAAGTTTGAAAAATGGCCAATTCATTTTGAATGGGAAAAACGCCCCAATGGTTTGAATGTTGAAGAGTTTGAATTTCCAGGAAAAACGGAATTTGGTTTGGAACTTGGGAAAGTGTTGGTTTGAAAGTCCAGGATGAGTGGAATGTGTTGATGTTGGAACAGTTTGAATAGGTTGAAAAAATGTGGGAATTGTGCAACTTGGAAAAATGACCCATTCATTTCAGTGGGAACTTCCTGGAAATTTGGGAATTTTGGGAAAAGATGGATTTTTTTTTAAATGAATGAGCTGAATTGGTTGGTGTTGGAATTGTTTAAATCGGTCAAGAACTGTTGAAGTAGTAACATGTTGAATTGACAAATGGTATTAGGGAATTCCTGGAATTTCGGGAAAACCAGGAATTTTTCCAGTTCAAAAAACAACTTCGTTTTTTGTCCTGATTAAGAGGAATGTTTTGACGTTGGAACGGTTGAAATGAGTTGAAAAATGTGGAAGGAGTAGTCGCCAGAAAAAAAGGGTGGAAATAGGGCTTTGGAAAACCAGGAATTCTGGAAAATCCTGGAATTTTTTTGAACTTGTAAAAATGGAAGTTTGAATTTCCAGAATGGTGGAATGTGTTGAAGGTAGAATGGTTTGAATAGGCTGAAAAATGTGGAAATGGTGGAAGTTTGAAAAATGGCCAATTCATTTTGAATGGGAAAAACGCCCCAATGGTTTGAATGTTGAAGAGTTTGAATTTCCAGGAAAAACGGAATTTGGTTTGGAACTTGGGAAAGTGTTGGTTTGAAAGTCCAGGATGAGTGGAATGTGTTGATGTTGGAACAGTTTGAATAGGTTGAAAAAATGTGGGAATTGTGCAACTTGGAAAAATGTCCCATTCATTTCAGTGGGAACTTCCTGGAAATTTGGGAATTTTGGGAAAATATGTTTTTTTGTTTTTTTTTAATTAATGAGCTGAATTGGTTGGTTTTGGAATTGTTTTAATCGGTCTAGAACTGTTGAAGTCATAACATGTTGAATTGACAAATGGTATTAGGGAATTCCTGGAATTTCGGGTAAACCAAGAATTTTTCCAGTTCAAAAAACAACTTTGTTTTTTTTGTCCTGATTAAGAGGAATGTTTTGACGGTGGAATGGTTCAAATGCGTTGAAAAATGTGGAAAGTGTAGTCGCCAGAAAAAAGGATGGAAATAGGGCTGTGAAAAAGCAGGCGTTCTGGAAAATCCTGGAATTTTTTTGAACTTGTAAAAATGGAAGTTTGAATTTCCAGAATGGTGGAATGTGTTGAAGGTAGAATGGTTTGAATAGGTTGAAAAAAGTGGAAATGGTGGAAATTTGAAAAATGGCCAATTAATTTTGAATGGGAAAAACACCCCAATGGTTTGAATGTTGAAGAGTTTGAATTTCCAGGAAAAACGGAATTTGGTTTGGAACTTGGGAAAGTGTTGGTTTGAAAGTCCAGGATGAGTGGAATGTGTTGATGTTGGAACAGTTTGAATAGGTTGAAAAAATGTGGGAATTGTGCAACTTGGAAAAATGTCCCATTCATTTCAGTGGGAACTTCCTGGAAATTTGGGAATTTGGAGAAAATATGGATTTGTTTTTAAATGAATGAGCTGAATTGGTTGGTTTTGGAATTGTTTTAATCGGTCTAGAACTGTTGAAGTAGTAACATGTTGAATTGACAAATGGTATTACAGAATTCCTGGAATTTCGGTAAAACCAGGAATTTTTCAAGTTCAAAAAACAAATTTGTTTTTTTATTCCTGATTAAGATGAATGTTTTGACGGTGGAACGGTTGAAAAATGTGGAAAGTGTAGTCGCCAGAAAAAAAGGTGGAAATAGGGCTTTGGAAAACCAGGAATTCTGGAAAATCCTGGAATTTTTTTGAACTTGTAAAAATGGACGTTTAAATTTCCAGAATGGTGGAATGTGTTGAAGGTAGAATGGTTTGAATAGGCTGAAAAATGTGGAAATGGTGGAAGTTTGAAAAATGGCCAATTCATTTTGAATGGGAAAAACGCCCCAATGGTTTGAATGTTGAAGAGTTTGAATTTCCAGGAAAAACGGAATTTGGTTTGGAACTTGGGAAAGTGTTGGTTTGAAAGTCCAGGATGAGTGGAATGTGTTGATGTTGGAACAGTTTGAATAGGTTGAAAAAATGTGGGAATTGTGCAACTTGGAAAAATGACCCATTCATTTCAGTGGGAACTTCCTGGAAATTTGGGAATTTTGGGAAAAAGTTTTTTTTATTAATTAGCTGAATTGGTTGGTGTTGGAATTGTTTTAATCGGTCTAGAACTGTTGAAGTCATAACATGTTGAATTGACAAATGGTATTAGGGAATTCCTGGAATTTCGGGTAAACCAGGAATTTTTCCAGTTCAAAAAACAACTTTGTTTTTTTGTCCTGATTAAGAGGAATGTTTTGACGGTGGAATAGTTGAAATGCGTTGAAAAATGTGGAAAGTGTAGTCGCCAGAAAAAAAGGTGGAAATAGGGCTTTGGAAAACCAGGAATTCTGGAAAATCCTGGAATTTTTTTGAACTTGTAAAAATGGACGTTTAAATTTCCAGAATGGTGGAATGTGTTGAAGGTAGAATGGTTTGAATAGGTCGAAAAATGAAGTTTGAAAAATGGCCAATTCATTTTGAATGGGAAAAATGTCCTGGAAAACCTGGAATTCTGGGAAATCTCGGAATTTTTGCAGTTTTTCAAGGGAAAGCTCGCGATTCCTGAATAGGCTGAACAGTTTGAAGTTGGAACGGTTTGAATCGGGTGAAAAATGTGGAAGGTAGAACGTGCCAAAATCTGGACAAGAAGAAGAAGAATAAATAGATGAATTTTGGTGTAGAAAAGCATTATTTTGTTCAATTATTTCATCAATTGTTTCATCATTTCAGGTTTCCTCAAAGTCCTTGAAATCCCCAGAGGAGCACGCCACTTACTGATCCAAGAGCTGAAAGCAACCACTCACATTTTTGGTAGGAGTTCAATGCACTTTGCGTCCGTGTTATTATTATTATGTGTTTTTATCTCCGTGTGTTTTGCAGCTGTGAAAAATGTGGCTTCCGGACTGTTTTTCATAAACGGGGAGAACGAATATCCCGAATCCAGATCGGTCATCGAAAAGGGAGTGGAGTGGGAATATGAAAACGACAACAACAAAGAGACGCTCCAAACCACGGGTCCTCTCACACACGGAATTTTGATCATGGTACCTACTAAGAACTGCTGTCCATTTGAGTGATGGTGAAAGAGTCCCATCACGGGTGTTGTTGTGTCTCTCCAGGTGAAATTACTTGGAGATGAGGATGTGAACTTGTCTTATAAGTACATGATGAACATGGACAGTGATTCCTTCATCCAAAACAACATTCTGGTGGAGGACAGTGCCTATGAGTGGGCCCCCAAGAGATGGTCCGACTGCTCCAAGCCCTGTGGTGGAGGTACCAAGGCCAAGTGCTGCCCGCTCTGTTTTGTTTACGTCAGCGCATCCATACCCACTGTCAATGTGTTGTGCAGGGAAACGGTACTTGCGGTACGGCTGCAGGAGAAAAGTGGACAGTAAGATGGTCCACAAGAGTTTCTGTAACAAGTCCAACATGAAACCCAGAGGAGACACCCAAGACTGCAACCAGAAGCCCTGCCCTCCACCCATGTATGCACACTACCAAACACATACATGTGTACACACAAATTGCACTGCACAATGATACACTAGGGTTATTTTCCATTTAGCTTCACCAGTTTTAGATTATTTTTATTCAAAATCGCTGAATTTTCACATTTGCCGTTCAACTACTGAGAAGAGACGGTGCGGTGATCAGCAGCCAGTTGAGGCACGTCACTCAGTGCCTCAACATGGACGGACTCGGCTAACTGCTGGCCTGCTGTGCAGTGAGACTGTATTGCTATATGAACTATATTATACATTTCCATAGTTTAGTTAGCTGAGGTATATAATGTACAGTGTAGTTTGTCAACAACTGTATGTGTGTAAAGTATTTCTTGTGCTGAGCGATCATAAAACGGCCTGCACCCCCCGCCGTAGAATGCACGGCAACCCCTGACGGGAGTGTTATATCAACTAAAGCCCACACTTAAACTTTCCACGTGCAAGATTGAATCTATTTAAAAAAGTTATTTCATAAGAAGCCAAAAAGTGCAAAAACAATAATGTTGGTGTTGGAGGAGTTGTGAATGACTGCAGGGCCACAACATTAGGTACACCTGCAGACTGCAGGTGTACCTAATTCACAACTCCTCCAACACGAACATTATTGTTTTTGCACTTTTTGGCTTCATATTAAATAACTTTTGTAACCTATTTTTATGGGCTTTCCTCTTTGTGATGTTAAGTTCCTGTTATGCGCTGTTATACAGTATATGCCTTGAGCTCTTATTTTGAAGGCGCTAAGAGCGGAGGTGATGTCACGTTGCGGAGGTTTTTGAAAGAAGGTAAATAAAGTGGTCCTCGTGTAAACTGGAGCCTCCGTGTTTGTTATTTTGTAGTTTCATACAGTATAGGCGACATTTATAAACCCTCGGTTACACTTTTTTAAATAGATTCAATCTTGCACGTGGAAAGTTGAAGTGAGGGCTTTAGTTGATATAACACTCCCGTCAGGGGGTTCATTAATCCAGCACAACAGCGGCACATTTATAAGTAAAGGTAAGACCATAATAACGTTTTTTTAATTAAATGTGCTTTTTTGTGTGCAACAGTTTGTATGTGTAAAGTTAAAGTTAAGTTAACACTTAAGACCTTCAGTGTATCAGTATGTGGAATTAAATGATAGAATGGATTAATAAACAATGTACTAATATGATCCACTTCAAGAAACTCTTCAAAGTGTTTACAAAGTACAAAGAAGAAGAACCATGATAAACTTTCTGAATTTATTTCATCCATCCATTCATTCATTCTCAAAATAATCTTACTCCTCTCATCATATGGAATATGACTTGCTTCACCAATTATTATGTATTTATTTATTTTTATTGTGATTGCTTATGGAGTATATTCTGAATAAATTGAGAACAGGAAGTGAACACAAGTTTTAGCAACTGTTATGTAAAAGAAAAGGGGTAGGATTAAATAAGCTCTGCTTCTTCCTACTCCTTTTCCAACATGTGATGTATCATGTTGTACACTGCAAAAAGTCATAGCCTTTTATTAATTCCGGTAAAGAATACCTACCGGAATTAATAAAAGGCCATCGATGCTGTCATCTAGCAAAGCTGAATTTGACCAAGCAACCCCCCCGTACCAAAAAGCCCTTGATGAAAGCGGATACAATTTCACCCTCACCTATGAACCCACGCCAGGAAACCAGCCAAAAAAGAACAGAAAACGAAACGGCATCATCTGGTACAACCCCCCCATACAGCAAAAACGTCTCAACTAACATTGGACACAAATTCCTCAATCTGATTGACAAACACTTTCCCAAAGACAACACCCTAAGAAAAGTATTCAACAAGAACAACATTAAATTGAGCTACAGCTGTATGAACAATATACGACAAATTATCTCAAACCACAACAAAACAATTGCAAATGAGCCGTCGTCCCCCGGACAGAGCGACTCCAAAACCAACAAAGGCTGCAACTGTCGAAAGAAACCTGATTGCCCTCTCAACGGGGGGTGCTTACAAACATCAGTTGTCTACCAATCTAAGGTAACACGCAAGGACATTAACACATCCGACACATATGTAGGATTAACCGAGGGAGAGTTCAAAACCAGATGGAACAATCACAAGGCTTCTTTCAGGAACCAAAACCTGCGGAATACCACAGAACTCAGCAAACACATTTGGGACCTCAAAGACAATAATGTTGAATATTCAATAACATGGCAAATTCTTGCATCCAGCACACCTTACAATAGTGGTAATAAAAGATGCAACCTATGCTTGAAAGAGAAACTGTTTATTATTTACCGTCCAGACCTGTCATCCCTCAACAAGCGCAGCGAAATTGTAACAGCATGCCGCCACAGACGGAAACACCTCCTAGGTAACACATGAGCCAATCACCACGCCCCTACGCCAGCCTGTACCCACCCACTCTGTGCCCTATATAAACCATGGTATGTGAATGCTCCCATTAAAATCTCCTGATGATTGAGGGAACCCCCCCTCATGAAACAGGCCTGTAGAGATGAAATAGCCTTGTGATTTTTTTCCCACACATACATATATATATATATATATATATATATATATTTACAGCCCGGCCTCCGACCAAAAACATTTTTTATTGTCATTTTGAAGAATTGATCTGAATGTGCATGAACTATATCGTTCAAAATAGTTAGAAATGTCACATGTTAAATGTTTAAATATTAACTGTCAGTTTACTGTACTGTGCCAACTGTACTACTATATGAGTACCTATTTTCTATTGTTTCATTCAAAATAAAACAGCCATTTGGCTGTCATCTGTTTTAATTATGAGACACAATTGTGTCAAAGTCATGATTTTTTATTTCATGCTTGAAATAAGAAATGATTACTTTAAAAAAGTAGTTTTATACTTGTGAGTGTTGATGACACAGCTTTGCAACAGTTGATATTCTAGTTTCAAGCATGTTTTACTCAATATAGGTCATCAAATCTCAGCAACAAGCTGTAATATCTTACTGAGATCATTTAGGAGCAAAACACTTAAAACAAGTAAAACACTCTAACATAAAATCTGCTTAGTGAGAAGAATGATCTTATCAGACAGAAAAATAAGCAAATATCACCCTAATTTGATATATTTAGTTTTTGCAGTGTTGTATGCTTGCATGTTCGAAGTAAACTGAAACTCAACTCAAGTCATGACTAGTTAGACATATTTTATAGAAATATTTATTACTAAACACGGAGAATGTCTGCAACTTGCGGATGACGGAGCAGTTAGCGGACAATGAGGAAGCCTTTTGTGGTTTTTCTCTCTGTAATTATAGCAAATGATTGTTATTATTGGTTATAATGAATAAAGTAATTTGTAATCTCAGTAATCTGAGTTTATTTGAATTTTTAACACGTGTTAATCTTCCCTCCCCAGCTGGGTGACTGAGGAATGGCAGAACTGCAGTAAGACGTGTGGAAAGACCGGCATGCAAGTCCGCTTGGTCAGCTGCGTCCAGCCGTCAGACGACAACACCACCAGAACTATTCATAATAAATACTGCAACGACGACCGTCCGGAGACCCGCAGACCCTGCAACCGAGACCCCTGTCCAACCCAGTGGCGGGTCGGACCATGGTCACAGGTACCGAACACCTCGAATACGGACAGTCGTCAGTACGAGTGGCTCGTTTATATTTTGTGTTCATGTTTACTCCTAAAGCAGATTTTAGAAAAAGGCTCTGCTTACCTTGTTTTATGTTTGGCCACTCGTGAGTCTGTCCAGAAGAATGTAAGAGGTGTCCAATTCTCAGCGTGTCGCCCGGACGAGCCCCCAAATTGTTGCGTTTTGGACCAGTTGTTCCCCCCAGGGAATTCAAGTCACAAGTCGCTCCCAAGCTCTTTACGACACTTAAAACTGAGTTGAAAAACCACCAGAGACAGAATAGGTCTTTTGTAATATATTGGCAAAGCTTTGCAGATATACATTTGAGACCAGTCCAGCATAGAACATTCTATCGCGCCGCCAAAATGGTCTGTCAATGTTCCCGCAGACAAGCGAGCTAAACCCCCTATCGACCCTAGCTTCCCTGGCCTGCTGACATCAACTCCAAAACTGGACAGATCAGCTTTCAGGAAAAGAGCGCGGATGAGGGTATGTCTACAGAATATATTAATTGATGAAAATTGGGCTGCCTGCACTCTCAAAGTGCATGTTGTTGCCAAATGTATTTCATATGCTGTAAACCTAGTTCATAGTTGTTAGTTTCCTTTAATGCCAAACAAACACATACTAATCGTTGGTTAGAAGGCGATCGCCGAATTCGTCCTCGCTTTCTCCCGTGTCGCTGGCTGTCGTGTCGTTTTCGTCGGTTTCGCTTGCATACGGTTCAAACCGATATGGCTCAATAGCTTCAGTTTCTTCTTCAATTTCGTTTTCGCTACCTGCCTCCACACTACAACCATCCGTTTCAATACATGCGTAATCTGTAGAATCGCTTAAGCCGCTGAAATCCGAGTCTGAATCCGAGCTAATGTCGCTATAGCTTGCTGTTCTATCCGCCATGTTTGTTTGTGTTGGCATCACTGTGTGACGTCACAGGAAAATGGACGGGTGTATATAACGATGGTTAAAATCAGGCACTTTGAAGCTTTTTTTTAGGGATATTGCGTTATGGGTAAAATTTTGAAAAAAACTTCGAAAAATATAATAAGCCACTGGGAACTGATTTTTAATGGTTTTAACCATTCTGAAATTGTGATAATGTTCCCCTTTAATAGCGTCGCGATGGTAACACAAAATGGTCCCAATTTAAAGTACCGCCATTGGTGCGAATCGCCCCTTTCCGACGGTATAACATATGTGGGGGTTCGTTGGCCGGTTCGTCCCGTATTAAGTTTAAGAGAAACGTACGGAACACGGAAGAAGGAGAATAAAGTTAGAAGTATGTGCAATAACATACCTGCCAACTACTCCGGTTTTCCCGTAATTAGTACGGTTTTCATCAACCTATTCCGGGTTACGGTTGCAGTGATAAAAAATACGGTTTTTCATTAATTTAAAAAAAAAAAGGGTGAAAACTACGCGAATTGCACCTTGTGCAGACAAGATTTTTCGATCGGACACGGAGGAATTAGCGATGTAAAAGACCACGTTGGGACAAAAAAACACAAGTCTAATGCCGTTGCTAGCGATACAAGTGGAAAACTTTCAACGTTTTTCGTCGCCCAAACAGATTCTTTGGATGTGATAAATGCCGAAGTTTTATTTACGGAGGCAATAATTGAGCATGGACTTCCAATCGCACTGGCTGATCACATGGGACAGTTAAATGTTTGTAATGCAACCTTTAAAAATCATTACACGGTGATCGCGGTCCCAAAAATAAACTTTTCTTGCATGATAATGTCCAGAAAAATTCGCTTTATATTACTATAGAGTCCTTTTAACGAATGAGTTTGATGGTTTATCACAAACCTTAAATGAAAGAAGTCCTTTGTTCTCCTGCACCATGCATGCACTTTGGCCTTGCTTCGTGTTTGGTGCGCAATCCTGTCGGCTGTATTTCACAGCACGACATACTGTTAAAAGTGTTTATACTATTTATGCTTTCAAGTCCAAGTTGAAGAAATCTTGTTAAATGTTGACAGCATAACTACCAAAATACAGAAGTATGTCCTTAATATTTTTGCAGTGCTATTTCTGTTGAAAAGTTCAAATGATTACATTAGAGATGTGATGTGCCACTTTTCAAGTGTCTGATGGCTTAAATTCATTTTCATTAATTTTTCATATTTTGAATTCTTTTGAAAGGCTTACAAAAAAACGACATTTGAATTGTAATTCCATGCTATTGACAGGACTATTAATTTTAATGAAGTTAGCTTACCATGTTTACAGTATGATAATTGTGATAGAAATGTGAATTTTAGGCACAGAATATTGTTTACAATTGAACAAGGCAGTAGATTATACAAGCTTGGACAGAAAGTTAATAATGACACCAATTTTTTTTTTTAATGGAATTGTTTAGTACTGTTTTACCATTTGTTTACTGTAAAAAGTGTTTATACTGTTTATACTTTCAATCAACAAATTGAAGTCTTGTGAAAGGTTGACAGGATAACTGGCATTAACTGTCAAAATAATTTCAAACTATTGAAGTTAGCTTACAGAATAAACATGCCAATCAACCCATATGATTTTTGCTGTAATATTTTTGTTTTGAAAAGTCACTGTGACTGATAGAAAAGTGATGGTTTTAGCAACATTTTAACCTGTCTGAATGCTAATAATCATTTTGCGTCGGGGGGCGAAGCCCTGAACCCTCCACCAGGACTTTGTCCTGGACCTACCGGGGCCTGCGGCCCTTGGACCCTGGCTACTAGGTTTTTCTGATTTCAAAAGTTGGCAGGTATGCATTAATAATATGGGCTGCTTGCAGCATGTGAATGGGCGCTGGCATTGCAGCAGGCCCATAATTAATGATTCCTACTTTGCGGTAATCCATTTATTGTGTCTGGAAGCAATTAACCGCAATAAACCTTGAAGTAAAAATGACTGACGAATATCCTCCGTTTGGCCCCGCAGTGCTCCGTGACCTGTGGCAACGGGACTCAGCAGAGGCAGGCCGTGTGCCACACCCGAGACAACACCATCGGCCTGTGTCTGGACAGCAAGCCCGACACCATCAGAATGTGTCGGCTGGATCCATGCTCCAGTGAGTGGCGGGGGAACCTCCGACCTTTCATTGATTGATTGATTGAAGCTTTTATTTGTAGATTGCACAGTTCAGTACATATTCCGTACAATTGACCACTAAATGGTAACACCCCAATAAGTTTTTCATCTTGTTTAAGTCGGGGTCCACTTAAATTGATTCATGGTACAGATATATACTATCATCATAATACAGTCATCACACAAGATAATCATCAGAGTATATACATTGAATTATTTACATTATTTACAATCCGAGGTGTGGAGGTTTGGTTGATATCAACACTTCAGTCATCAACAATTGCATCATCAGAGAAATGGACATTGAAACAGTGTGGGTCTGACTTGGTAGGATATGTACGAGTAGTGGACATAGAGATAGAGATCAGAGAGTATAAGAATAAGAATCTACATTTAATTATTTTTATTTGATTATTTACAATCCGGAGAGGTAGGATGTGGAAGGAAGTTTGTTAGTTTAGGGTTGAAGTTGCCTGGAGGTGTTCTGTTTGAAGGAGGATAGAGATGCCCTTTCTTTTACACCTGTTGGGAGTGCATTCCACATTGATGTGGCATAGAAAGAGAATGAGTTAAGTCCTTTGTTAGATGGGAATCTGGGTTTAACGTGGTTAGTGGAGCTCCCCCTGGTGTTGTGGTTATGGCGGTCATTTAGTTAAGGAAGTAGTTTGCATACTTGCCAACCTTGAGACCTCCGATTTCGGGAGGTGGGGGGTGGGGGGTGGGGGCGGGGGCGTGGTCGGGGGTGTGGCGGGGGCGTGGTTGGGGCGTGTTTAAGATATATATGTATATATATATATATATATATAAGAAATACTTGACTTTCAGTGAATTCTAGCTATATATATATATATATATATATATATATATATATATATATATATATATATATATATATATATATATATATATAAAATAGATACTTGAATTTCAATGTTCATTTACAAACTACAACTCACAAACACTTTAGAGTTAGGCTCCACCATCAGAAAGTGTACTTAAACTTATAAAGATCACATGGATATTATTCAGTGAGTTGATTCACCAAAACTAACCTGTTATACAGGAGGAAAAAGCACACAGGACGTTTCAATTGTTCACAGACTGGTCGCGCTCATCAGAATGACAAGACACTTCCGGTCTGCAGGTGATAGCATTCAATTGGGAAGAAACGCCCTACTGCCCCCTACTGACCAATGTGAATACTGATAAATGTGTAATGACAGCTCCAAAAACGAATTCAAACCACAAAATAAAATAAATAAATCAACACAAAAATGTGACACATTATGGGTGGGTCACATATGCATGTACAGTAGATGGCAGTATTGTCCTGTTTAAAAGTGTCACAACATTGCTGTTTACGGCAGACGAACTGCTTTACGGTAGACACTGTTGTTGTGTGTTGTCAACACTTCACTCAGGTCCGCCTGAATTTCGGGAGTTTTTCGGGAGAAAATTTGTCCCGGGAGGTTTTCAGGAGAGGCGCTGAATTTCGGGAGTCTCCCGGAAAATCCGGGAGGGTTGGCAAGTATGAGTTTGACATGTACTTCGGTATCAGGGAGGTGTAGCGGATTTTATAGACCAGGCTCAGTGCAAGTTGTTTTACTCCGTCCTCCACCCTGAGCCAGCCCACTTTGGAGAAGTGGGTAGGAGTGAGGTGTGATCTGGGGTGGAGGTCTATAAGTAATCTGACTAGCTTGTTCTGGGATGTTTGGAGTCTAGATTTGAGGGTTTTGGAGGTGCTAGGGCAGTGGTTCTTAAATGGGGGTACGCGTACCCCTGGGGGTACTTGAAGGTATGCCAAGGGGTACTTGATTTTTTTTAAATATGCTAAAAATAGCAACAATTCAAAAATCCTTTATAAATATATTTATTGAATAATACTTCAACAAAATATGAATGTAAGTTCATAAACTGAACATCAAATCAAGTAGGCTATTCCAGTCATTACAATGCAACAATGCAATATTCAGTGTTGACAGCTAGATTTTTTGTGGACATGTTCCATAAATATTGATGTTAAAGATTTCATTTTTTGTGAAGAAATGTTTGGAATTAAGTTCATGAATCCAGATGGACTCCAAAACTGGACAGATCAGCTTTCAGAGGGCACTTTAAGTTGAGGATTACTTCTATGTGTAGAAATCTTTATTTATAATTGAACCACTTGTTTATTTTTCAAAAAGTTTTTAGTTATTTTTATATCTTTTTTTCCAATAGTTCAAGAAAGACCACTACAAATTAGCAATATTTTGCACTGTTATTGTCACCACAGGGACTGTGGCGTGGTTTGTTCTCCCGAGGTGCAAAAGATTTGGACCATACATGGCGTGAAGGGGAGTACATGATTTATTTAAACACTATAACTACAAAAAAAAAGGATCAAACAAAAGGCGCGCACAGGGGCGGAAGTACAAAACTTGACTATAAACACAAAACTTGCACAAAGGCAGAAACTATGAACAATTAAACAAAACTTGCAAACTATGGCATGAATAAAGAAAACTTACTTGGACGAGAAACCGGCATGAAAAAAGAGCAGCAAGGGTCTTAAGGGTGTGTGGAGAGTGTACAGAAGCATAAATGCGGGATGTCGCCAGAAAGACAAACTGAAAACAATGAACTTAAATACTACAGACATGATTAACGAAAACAGGTGCGTGACTCAAAACGTGAAACAGGTGCGTGACGTGACAGGTGAAAACGAATGGGTTGCTATGGTGACAAACAAGAGTGCACAATGAGTCCAAACGTGAAACAGGTGAAACTAATGGAAGCCAGAAACTAAAGAGTCCAATAACTAAACAAAACAAAACATGACTAATACAAAACATCATACTTGCCAACCCTCCCGAATTTTCCGGGAGACTCCCGAAATGCAGCGCCTCTCCCGAAAACCTCCCGGGACAAATATTCTCCCGAAAATCTCCCGATTTTCAGCCGGAGCTGGAAGCCACGCCCCCTCCAGCTCCATGCGGACCTGAG
Source organism: Nerophis lumbriciformis (assembly GCF_033978685.3). Taxonomy (NCBI): domain Eukaryota; kingdom Metazoa; phylum Chordata; class Actinopteri; order Syngnathiformes; family Syngnathidae; genus Nerophis; species Nerophis lumbriciformis. The sequence continues at coordinate 19,046,633 of NC_084583.2, read as the reverse complement.
TGAGGACAGCCTTTTTTCATGACGGGAGGACAACAGGGTGACAAGGACTAAATCATCCAGACTAGAGATAAATTGCATTATTATGTTTATCTTACCTAAAAATAAATATATTTATTAAATAAAAAATAAAAAAAATAAATACATGTTTACTATATTTTGCTAAAAACATCAAAATTTATTTTATCTTTATTTGTATTTTTTCCTGACTCCTTATTACATCCAGCCATAGAATTATACATTAAAATAAACATATTTAAAATAATTGATTTTAAATGATCATAATAATTCATTTAAAATGACCATATTTAATTAATAAAATAATTGCTTGTTTATCAACAACTTTAGCATTTTATTCATTACATTTTGAAACTCTCAGAAGCCAAGTTATGTTATATTCCTTAATATTTATTTATGCAAGTTTGAAGTATCAATTATCTAAACACAGTTTTGTTTGCATATTTTCAGGATGTAGACATCTATATATCTATATATAAATATATATATATATGTATGAAATACTTGACTTGGTGAATTCTAGCTGTCAATATACCCCTCCCCTCTTAACCACGCCCCCAACCACGCCCCGCCCCACCCCCGACCACGCCCCCAACCCCCCACCTCCCGAAATCGGAGGTCTCAAGGTTGGAAAGTATGCAAAACATGGTCACACAGACATGACAGTTATACAATTTAATAAATCAGAAACTGATGACATAGTGCTGTATTTTACTTCTTTATCTCTTTTTTTTCAACCAAAAATGCTTTGCTCTGATTAGGGGGTACTTGAATTAAAAAAATGTTCAAAGGGGTTACATCACTGAAAAAAGGTTGAGAACCACTGCCCTAGGGTACCAGGAGGTGCATGCGTAATGGAAAAAGGGTTGAACGAGAGTTCCCGCTAGAATCCTCATGGTGCTTTTCTTGACCAGAGAGGAGATTCTGTAGAGAAATTTCATTCGTTGGTTGACCTTTTTGATTACCTTGGTTGCCATTTTATCACAGGAAAGATTAGCCTCTAGAATGGAACCTAGGTAGGTGACCTCAACTTTCCTGGTGATCATACTTGCCAACCTTGAGACCTCCGATTTCGGGAGGTGGGGGGGAGGCGGGTGGGGGTGGGCGTGGTCGGGGTGGGACGGGGGCGTGGTTGGGGGCGTGGCTAAAAGGGGAGGAGTATATTTACAGCTAGAATTCACCAAGTCAAGTATTTCATAGATTATATATATATATATATACATATATATATATATATATATATATATATATATATATATATATATATATATATATATATATATATATATATATATATATATATATATATATATATATATGTCTTAATAAGGTTATCCAAAAAATAGTGCTCGATACCGTAGTAGAGCGCAATATATGTATGTGTGGGAAAAAAATCACAAGACTACTTCATCTCTACAGGCCTGTTTCATGAGGGGTTCCCTCAATCATCAGGAGATTTTAATGGAAGCATTCACATACCATGGTTTATATAGGGCACAGAGTGGGTAGGTACAGGCTGGCGTAGGGGCGTGGTGATTGGCTCATGTGTTACCTAGGAGGTGTTTCCGTCTGTGGCGGCATGCTGATACAATTTCGCTGCGCTTGTTGAGGGATGACAGGTCTGGACGGTATATAATAAACAGTTTCTCTTTCAAGCATAGGTTGCATCTTTTATTACCACTATTGCATCCAGCACACCTTACAATAGTGGAAACACCTCCTAGGTAACACATGAGCCAATCACCACGCCCCTACGCCAGCCTGTACCTACCCACTCTGTGCCCTATATAAACCATGGTATGTGAATGCTTCCATTAAAATCTCCTGATGATTGAGGGAACCCCTCATGAAACAGGCCTGTAGAGATGAAGTAGTCTTGTGATTTATTTCCCCACACATACATATATATATATATATATATATATATATATATATATATATATATATATATATATATATATATATATATATGTATTTTATTATATATGTATATATATTTATTTTATTTTATTATATATATATATATATATATATATATATATATATATATATATATATATATATATATATATATATATATATATATATATATATATATATATATATATAAATAAAATAAATACTTGAATTTCAGTGTTCATTTATTTACACATATACACACACCTAACACTCATCTACTCATTGTTGAGTTAAGGGTTGAATTGTCCATCCTTGTTCTATTCTCTGTCACTATTTTTCGAACCATGCTGAACACCCTCTCTGATGATGCATTGCTGTGTGGCACGCACAAAAAGTGCTTTCATCAAATGCACTAGATGGCAGTATTGTCCTGTTTAAGAGTGTCACAACATTGCTGTTTACGGCAGACAAACTGAACTGCTTTACGGTATACAAAAACGTGACTGCTCTTGTTGTGTGTTGTTGCCGCGCTGGGAGGACGTTAATGAAACTGCCTAACAATAAACCCACATCCATCATTCTACAGTTATAACGTTATTGGGCAGGTATGCTATTTATGTTGTGGGTTAGCGGACTCAGGTCCTCATGGACCTGAGTCCGCCCGAATTTCGGGAGATTTTCGGGAGAAAATTTGTCCCGGGAGGTTTTCGGGAGAGGCGCTGAATTTCGGGAGTCTCCCGGAAAATTCGGGAGGGTTGGCAAGTATGATGTTTTGTATTAGTCATGTTTTGTTTTGTTTAGTTATTGGACTCTTTAGTTTCTGGCTTCCATTAGTTTCACCTGTTTTGGACTCATTGTGCACTCTTGTTTTGTCACCATAGCAACCCATTCGTTTTCACCTGTCACGTCACGCACCTGTTTCACGTTTTGAGTCACGCACCTGTTTTCGTTAATCATGTCTGTAGTATTTAAGTTCATTGTTTTCAGTTTGTCTTTCTGGCGACATCCCGCATTTATGCTTCTGCACACTCTCCAGGGTTGGCAAGTATGCTGGTGATAACAATGTCACTCATTTTTATAGTGAAGTCCTTGACTTTCTTTGTTCTAGACTGGGATTTGTAAGGCTAACTTCACCCTTTTTTTCCCCGTTGCAGAGGGCTCATCGGACTTCAACAAGAACGGCAACATCCTGATCCAGTGGCTGTCCCGCCCCAGCTCCAACTACCACAAGAGCTCCTCACGTAAAACCTCCCTCTATAGTTCCCAGCCCGGCCTCCACGGCGGCAGCCGCAACCGCATGTCTGTTTTCTGCTGGGCCCTGCCCCTCTCTGTCCTCCTGTCTCAGCAGGGCCGCCCCAGGCTGGCCCCCTGAACCCTACGCCCCGTGCCTGTGCCCGCATCCAAGAGCGAGCGGCAAAGCTTTTGCTTCTCTTTTTGGGGAGGAGGGTAGGGGGTGACGATGTTCTCTCTCTCTCTCTCTCTCTCTATCTCTCTCTCTCTCACTCACCATGTCTGAGACTAGGCTCTGACTAGGGGAGGTCTCTGGCTCCTGTGTGTGCTAGCTGGTTCTCTCTTGCTCTGTCTCTCTTGCTATCTCTCTCTCCTGTGTGGAGCATTGTCGTTGTAACCCGCTGGCCAGTGGAAAACTCTTTGAAGATCAACAAAAAAAAAACAACAAAAAAAAATTGATACGGGAAGTGGCGCAGCGAAGGGGTTTTGACGGGGGGGGGGGCACCTCAGAGAGCGTGCCGGAGCCCTCCTCCGCCTGGCATTTGGCGACCGTGTTTTGCGCGATGCTACGTGTTGTCATGGGTTACCACTTCGGCGATGCAGTCGTGCTCGTTCCTTTTTATGGCGCACTGTCATTGTGAGAAGACACAGGTGTGAACATTAACAGAAAAGGTATACAAATACATCTATATATATATATATATACCGTATTTTCCGCACCATAAGGCGCCCTGGGTTATAAGCCGCGCCTTCAATGAACGGCATATTTCAAAACTTTGTCCACCTATAAGCCGCCCCGTGTTATAAGCCGCATCTAACTGCACTAAAGGAATGTCAAAAAAACAGTCAGATAGGTCAGTCAAACTTTAATAATATATTAAAAACCAGCGTGATGTGGGCGCGCATGGAGTCGTATATCAACATGGACGGAGCTGCGTGAAAAAAGCCACCCGGCCTCTTCGCGTAAACTTACCTTAACCACTCGCTCATCTTTTCTTCATCCATCCATCCCTTCGAGTTAGCTTTTATGATGACGCCGGCTGGAAAGGTCTCTTTTGGCAAGGTCTTCCTTTTGAATATCACCATGGGTGGAAGTTTCTGGCCATTAGCATGGCAAGCTAGAACCACAGTGAAGGATGACTTCTCATTCCCTGTGGTGCGAATATTCACCGTACGTGCTCCCGTTGTATCCACAGTGCGGTTCACAGGAATATCAAAAGTCAGTGGAACCTCGTCCATGTTGATAATGTTCTCTGGCCGGATCTTTTTTTCAGCTATCTTGTTTTTACAATATGCACGGAAAGTAGCCAGCTTTTCTTGAAAGTCTTTAGGCAGTTGCTGTGAAATAGTAGTCCGTGTGCGGATGGAGAGATTGCGTCTTTTCATGAACCGGAAACCTGTCGCTTAGTAGGAGCCATTTTGTGGTCTTTACAGATGTAAACACACAAAGGAAATGAAACGTAATATCCGCGCGCTTCTTCTTCTTCTACGCGGGCGGGTGGTTGCTTACAGTAGAAGAAGAAGCACTTCCTCTTCTACGGGGAAAAAAGATGGCGGCTGTTTACCGTAGTTGCGAGACCGAAACTTTATGAAAATGAATCTTAATATTAATCCATATATAAAGCGCACCGGGTTATAAGCCGCACTGTCAGCTTTTGAGTAAATTTGTGGTTTTTAGGTGCGGCTAATAGTGCGGAAAATACGGTATATATATATATATATATACACATATATATATATATATAAAAAGAAGTTTTAAAAATATATACATATACGAAAGCTTTATTGTGAATGTGATCTTGTCACAATGAGGACATCTTTGCTAAAGTGCTCATCTCACATCCTGGTTCCATTTGGGGATGAGAATGGCGTCTCATTCCACGTTCCATTCTCAGAATTTACGGGAACTCAGCACAGGGACAGGAAGTGACATGCATTTTTTTTTTTTTTTTTTTTTTTGGGGGGGGGACTGTGAGGTGAATAGCCTTGAAGCAAAGCCTGATTTGAAGAAGAGAAAAAAAAAATCAACAGGGTAGTTTGACCACTTGTTGGTTGCTTCCCATGTCACCTCATCATCAGCCATCCTCTCTTTGACTGTTATACTAAAGTTCAATAAATGCAGCTTATTTGTGCTTGCAGACTTTAAACAAATAAATATATTTGTATTCATATAAATATATATACCTATAAGTCAAAAATCTCTATGAATAACAATAATATGAATAATGTTTTACCATGACTAAGCAGCTTAAACCTTTGGACTGCTATTGATCGCTCAGATCCCGACTGTTATGTGTATTATTTTTTTATATTGATTTTACATGAAGACGGAGTATTATTTCATAAAGGTAAGGAGTTTTTGAGGGGGAAGGGGAAGTTAGACCTATATTATGCAGGACTTGGTCAGTTAGTTGCCTCTCCATTTGGCTTTTTTTTCCCCCACGCTTTTTCTTTAAGGCTCACGTTTGCCATTCACATTTGCATTCTTGGCGGACTATGTGTGTGTGTGTGTGTGTGTGTGTGTGTGCGAACGGGTGTTTGTCTTGTGAGTATCCAAACCGTGTGTCTGCATTTGGGCTTCTCACACTGCGATCAGCTACAGAAATACCTCATAAACTTCTTTGTTGAGAGTGTCCCAGCTGTATCATGTTTTTTTCCTTCCTTTTTTGGGATGAACATTACCCACATGAACAATGCCTTATCTTGGATTGAATGTAACGGCATTTATCTGTGAAAGAGATGGCTTTACTCATTCAAAGTTTCACTTGGAATAGAGGCAGCTTCAAAACCAACTTTAAACTCACACCCGCCAACCGTCAAACCTACCAAGGAGATGTCGGACCAATGTCTGACTACAGGGAAGGGTTTACAAAGGGCCTAGGGTATTGACACATGCTACATCTAGAAAAAAAAAAAAATACACACTCAACACTTCAGACTTGTCATTGTATTGTGATCACATATTTCTGTTGTGACTATGTAGCCAGCTATCCAAGGTTTCCTCCTGCTGGAGTCGGACTATAAGAGACCAAGCCAGATCTAGCAGTGCGATACTGTATATAACATTGGTGTTGACTGTATTTAAAAATGTTCATGACTGTTATCTTCTATAATATTCTATACTATGGGTAACTGTTTCGTGGCTTCACTGGCCTGCTGCGTGGGGCTGGCTAACGTTTGGTTAACGTTGAAGAAACATTCAGATGGACTATGTGCACTGCGTCTATATGCACTTTGATTTATCAGGGAAATTTTATTAATGTTTTGTAAATGTTTCATATGACACTTAAACGTGCCATTCCAGTTTTTACATCATCACGGAAGTCATGGATTTCATTTGGACAGCAACTATCATTTATGCGTTAGTTTCATTTGATTTCAAATTATGTTCAATCAATACCCAGATTGGTTGATTTGCAGTATTGAAGTGTTTTACCAAAGTGACTGTGAACTTGTAACTTTCGATACAGTTGAATTATTTTTCTTAAGAAAAGAATATATCTATATATTGAGCAAGGGGCGGCGTGCATCTCATTGTTTTAAGTTCCTGTCATTCTCAAACAGCAAAGTTGTATCAATAAAAATGTTTTGAAAAGTGTCCGCTTTTTCTCACCGGGAGTTTTTCATACGGATGTCCCATTTTCGAAAGGTCAAAGTCAAAAAGTGAAGAAAAAAAAAAAGGTCAAACAAAAAATTAGACTGGCAACATTTCTATTTCAAATTTTCTAGACTTTCTCTGGATTTCTCTTCTTCACGTTTTTGGGTGTTCCTCTTTTTTCCTCCCCGCATCCTCTGCTGCTGGCCTGGCTTTACACCTGTTCTCTGCACGGTGTGGAACTACACACTTATGCATACACTGGCAATATAGTTTCAGCTCTTTGTTTGTTTGTTTTTTTTCTTTCACAGGCCACCGTTGTCATGGAGACCGCTCGGTGTTCTGTCGTATGGAGGTGTTGACGCGCTACTGCTCTCTACCAGACTTTCAGCGTCTGTGCTGCAAGACCTGCGGCAATGTCACAGTCACAGAGTCTCGAGCCAACTTCACAACCACCCCCATCACTTCCACGCGACGCAGCGTCACAGGGCGTCCGCCCACCAGCCTCAGTCATTTGTTCACTGCTACCCAGCCTTCTAAAGCTGTAATCACTGCCACTCCAGATGTTACCACCATGACTCATACTCCCACATTCATTCTTACAAGCCATCAGTCCACCTTGACCTCACTGGGTGCCACAGAAATAATCGCCACCCACACAAAAGGAGCTACCATATCACCTGTTATCCCAACCACATCAGTTGCTACAAACGTTCCCAGAACTACTGCGAAAACCCTTCCTTTGCCTGCCCCAGGAACAGACCAGAGTTTACATCCAATGCCACAGAGCACTACAGGTTATCCAACTACCACTTTCTTTCCCACAAAGTTCACTCCAACCAACAGTACGAGCATTAACAGTACCAAAACCCCACTACACACCAAGCCCCACAAAAATGTTGTACCAAAGAAAAGTACCCCAAAAGTAAGTTCACCCAAAAAATATCCACACAAAAAGGAGAATGTGCCAAAGTCCAATCTCCAAAAGAACACTACCCCAAAAAAGAGTACATCAACCAGCAAAAAGACAGCCAACTTGCCTCCTAAAAAGACTACACCAGTCAAAACGACAACCAAAAAGACTACACCAGTCAGAAAAACGCCCAAAAAGATTACACCAGGCAAAATAACTCCTAAAAAAACTACACCAGTCAAAACAACACCCAAAAAGGCTACACCAGTCAAAACAACTCCCAAAAAGACAACACCAGTCAATATGACTCCTAAAAAGACTATGCCAGTCAAAACAACACCCAAAAAGGCTACACCAGTCAAAACAACTCCCAAAAAGACTACACCAGTCAATATGACTCCTAAAAAGACTATGCCAGACAAAACAACACCCAAAAAGACTACACCAGTCAAAACAACTCTCAAAAAGACTACACCAGACAAAACAACTCCCAAAAAGACTACACCAGTCAAAACAACTCTCAAAAAGACTACACCAGTCAAAACAACTCTCAAAAAGACTACACCAGACAAAACAACTCCCAAAAAGACGATGCCAGGCAAAACAACGCCTAAAAAGACTACACCTGTCAAAACAACTCCCCAAAAATTGAAACCGACCGAGACAACTCCTGAAAATAATGAACCTGATAACACAACGACCAAAAAGCCTATGCCAGCTCACACACAACCCAAAAAGATAGTCAACGCCTCCCCAAAGAAGTCTCCCCCGGTTAAGAAGCCTACTGAGAAAAAAAGCAAACCCACTCCTAAAAATAAGACTGCTTTAAAGTCATTACCCCCAAAAAATGCAAAAGTTTCAAAGCAAACCCAAACAAAAACAAGCCTGAAAAAGACCTCAAAAATCGCACAAAGAGTTAGCGTAACCGTTCAGGCTAAACGTAATGAAAGTCGAATCCCAGTGGGACAAACGACAACAGCTTCATATCACATTACATGGACGACTCCAATCACAAGCACGGAGCTCCCATCCTCTAGTCCTTCGACCACGAGTGTCTATAGTACTACCACAAGCCTGCCTTTACCTTGCTCAACAATCAACACCACGGACATCACTCAAAAGTCAGCAAGTACAGATGAAGCTCTTTTGTGGCAAGAAGACAACGCTCGCTTGGGAACCACAACCTCAAGCGATCTTCGAGACGTCAGTGAAAACCCATCATACACAGATGTCCCAATGAGCAGCAGCGGGGAAGTCACTGTCAGCCGTGAAGCTATTCTGAGTGGCGACGGCATCACTGTGTCTTACAACGTTGCGGATGCGGCAAGCGACACCACGGTGCTGGATGGCGGCTTCACTGTGATGATACCAACCATCCACAACGAAGATGTGACAGATCTGACTTCCTTGCCCTGGCTGGACCTTTCCGAGTACATTCCTGTGACCACCCCTGTGACGCCTACAACCTCCGACCCTGCTTCCTCTCTCGCCCACACGACTGAAAAACCTACCGCCGGGACTCCCGTGTTCTCTACGGTGAGCCCTCAGCAAGGGGTAAAAGACAACAATGACATCGACGCTCTGTACCACAGGATCACCAGCGTGGACGCTGACATTTCTCAGAACAACCTGATCCCAAAGCGACGCGTCAACCTGAGGGAAAAGACGAGGAATAAACGTATTCAGGAGCTTCTGGAGGAGAAGCGGAACCTTCTCCTTAGGATGAGGAGAGGCCATGCAGAGCGATAGAGCACAACTTTCTCAGTTCTCTTATAGAGACGACCATTTTTACAGACTTCTTCAAAACTTCACTGTATTCCCTCTTATCGGGGATTCAGCAACAAACTGTCACTATTGAAACAGTCAACAAAGACCTTTGTGAAGTCGTAGCTTTGGCAACAAACGAGACAATCCAGAAACTAGCACACATATACCTAGTTCAGGGGTCGGCAACCCGCGGCTCCGGAGCCGCATGCGGCTCAGCTGCATTCTTGCCAACCCTCCCGATTTTTCCGGGAGACTTCCGGATTTCACTGCCTCTCCCAGGGCAAACATTCTCCGATTTTTCACCCGGACAACAAAATTGAGGGCGTGCCGTGATGGCACTGCATTTTGCGTCCTCTACAACCTGTCGTCGCGTCCGCTTTTTCACCTAAGAAACAGCGTCCCAGTCACATTTTGTATGCGGCGTCTGCTCACACACTAAGTGACAGCAAGGCATACTTGTTCAACAGTCATACAGATCACGCTGACGGTGGCCGTATAAACAACTATAACACTCTTACTGATACGCGCCACACTGCGAACCCACACCAAACAAGAATGACAAACACATTTCGGGAGAACATCCACACCGTAACACAACATAAACACAAGAGAACAAATACCCAGAATCCCATGCATCCCTAACTCTTCCGGGCTACATTACACACCCTGCTACCACCAAACCCCGCCCACCTCAATCTACGCACGGGGGGGTGGGGGGGTGTTGTTGATGTGTGGGGGGGCAGGGTTGTATAAAGTAGCCCGGAAGAGTTAGGGATGCATGGGATTCTGGGTATTTGTTCTGTTGTGTTACGGTGCGGATGTTCTCCCGAAATGTGTTTGTCATTCTTGTTTGGTGTGGGTTCACAGTGTGGCGCATATTAGTAAGAGTGTTAAAGTTGTTTATATCGCCACCCTCAGTGTGATCTGTATGGCTGTTAACCAAGTATGCATTGCATTCACTTATGTGTGTCTGCAGAAGCCTCATATAACATGTAACTGGGCTGGCAAGCTGTTTGTTCAAGCTGTAGAGGGCGCTAAAGGTAGTGACATCACGGCACGCCCTTATTATTGTTGTTTGGGTGAAAATCAGCATACATTCAAGAGAATAGTTTCCCTGAAATTCGGGAGTCTACCGGAAAAATCGGGAGGGTTGGCAAGCGTGACGCTGTCAAGTGCCCTTCATATAAAACTCGCGGGCCGCACTAACATTACATTTCCATATTAAGGTGCGGGCCGCGTGTCTTAGACCCCTGGTTTATACAGTGGGGCAAAAAAGTATTTAGTCGGCCACCAATTGTGCAAGTTCTCCCACTTAAAATGATGACACAGGTCTGTAATTTTCATCATAGGTACACTTCAACTGTGAGAGACAGAATGTGAAAAAAAAATCCAGGAATTCACATTGTAGGATTTTTAAAGAATTTATTTGTAAATTATGGTGGAAAATAAGTATTTGGTCAATAACAAAAATTCAACTCAATACTTTGTAATATAACCTTTGTTGGCAATAACAGAGGTCAAACGGTTACTATAGGTCTTTACCAGGTTTGCACACACAGTAGCTGGTATTTTGGCCCATTCCTCCATGCAGATCTTCTCGAGAGCAGTGCTGTTTTGGGGCTGTCGTCGAGCAACACGGACTTTCAACTCCCTCCACAGATTTTCTATGGGGTTGATTGAGGTCTGGAGACTGGCTAGGCCACTCCAGGACTTTCAAATGCTTCTTACGGAGCCACTCCTTTGTTGCCCGGACGGTGTGTTTGGGATCATTGTCATGCTGGAAGACCCAGCCATGTTTCATCTTCAAAGCTCTCACTGATGGAAGGAGGTTTTGGCTCAAAATCTCACGATACATGGCCCCATTCATTCTTTCCTTAACACGGATCAGTCGACCTGTCCCTTTAGCAGAAAAACAGCCCCAAAGCATGATGTTTCCACCCCCATGCTTCACAGTAGGTATGGTGTTCTTGGGATGCAACTCAGTATTTTTCTTCCTCCAAACACGACGAGTTGAGTTTATACCAAAAAGTTCTATTTTGGTTTCATCTGACCACATGACATTCTTCCAATCCTCTGCTGTATCATCCATGTGGTCTCTGGCAAACTTCAGATGGGCCTGGACATGCACTGGTTTAAGCAGTGCCTGGCACTGCAGGGTTTGATTCCCTGTCGGCGTAGTGTGTTACTGATGGTAACCTTTGTTACTTTGGTCCCAGCTCTCTGCAGGTCATTCACCAGGTCCCCCCGTGTGGTTCTGGGATTTTTGCTCACCGTTCTCATGATCATTTTGACCCCACGGGATGAGATCTTGCGTGGAGCCCCAGATCGAGGGAGATTATCAGTGGTCTTCTATGTATTCCATTTTCTGATAATTGCTCCCACAGTTGATTTTTTTCACACCAAGCTGCTTGCCTATTGTAGATTCACTCTTCACAGTCTGGTGCAGGTCTAAAATTATTTTCCTGGTGTCCTTCGACAGCTCTTTGGTCTTGGCCATAGTGGAGTTTGAAGTCTGACTGTTTGAGGCTGTGGACAGGTGTCTTTTATACAGATAACGAGTTCAAACAGGTGCCATTAATACAGGTAACGAGTGGAGGACAGAAGAGCTTCTTAAAGAAGAAGTTACAGGTCTGTGAGAGCCAGAGATCTTCCTTCTTTGAAGTGACCAAATACTTATTTTCCACCAAATACACAAATAAATTCTTTAAAAATCCAATGATCCCAAACACACCGTCCGGGCAACGAAGGAGTGGCTCCGTAAGAAGCATTTGAAAGTCCTGGAGTGGCCTAGCCAGTCTCCAGACCTCAACCCCATAGAAAATCTGTGGAGGGAGTTGAAAGTCCGTGTTGCTCAACGACAGCCCCAAAACATCACTGCTCTCGAGAAGATCTGCATGGAGGAATGGGCCAAAATACCAGCTACTGTGTGTGCAAACCTGGTAAAGACCTCTAGTAATCGTTTGACCTCTGTTATTGCCAACAAAGGTTATATTACAAAGTATTGAGTTGAATTTTTGTTATTGACCAAATACTTATTTTCCACCATAATTTACAAATAAATTCTTTAAAAATCCTACAATGTGAATTCCTGGATTTTTTTTTCACATTCTGTCTCTCACAGTTGAAGTGTACCTATGATGAAAATTACAGACCTCTGTCATCATTTTAAGTGGGAGAACTTGCACAATTGGTGGCTGACTAAATGCTTTTTTGCCCCCACTGTACATAGCACAAAGCAAAAAAAAACTTTGTATGCAGTGTTATTTCATTTTAAATTTCAAAAGAGTTTTGTGGCTCCCATTGTTTTCTTTAATTTGTGGAAACGGGTCAAAATTGGCTCTTTGAGTGGTAAAGGTTGCCGACCCCTGACCTAGTTAAAGGAGCACTTTACAAAAGCAAACTTGTTACTCCTCAAAATCATCCACAATGGTGACCCATAACTTGACAAGGATGTAAGACAGTACTATTAATACACCTATTTTGATACAACTACAAAGACAAATACCTCATGGTACCGCTAATGTTGCCACTGTGAGACATCATCAGTGTGTCTCCTCCCCAAACCTGTGGAGAACACTTTAAATTGAATTACAAACTCAATTTAGTTGAGTTTGTGATTCCCCAGGCACGTCTTCCTATGAGGAAGCAGTGCCTGGGGAATCTGTGGTGGACTCTTCTATTTCTGGGGCTGAGGTTGCTGAGGTAGTTAAAAAGCTCCTCGGTGGCAAGGCCCCGGGGGTGGATGAGATCCGCCCGGAGTTCCTTAAGGCTCTGGATGCTGTGGGGCTGTCTTGGTTGACAAGACTCTGCAGCATCGTGTGGACATCGGGGGCGGTACCTCTGGATTGGCAGACCGGGGTAGTGGTTCCTCTCTTTAAGAAGGGGAACCGGAGGGTGTGTTCTAACTATCGTGGGATCACACTCCTCAGCCTTCCCGGTAAGGTCTATTCAGGTGTACTGGAGAGGAGGCTACGCCGGATAGTCGAACCTCGGATTCAGGAGGAACAGTGTGGTTTTCGTCCTGGTCGTGGAACTGTGGACCAGCTCTATACTCTCGGCAGGGTCCTTGAGGGTGCATGGGAGTTTGCCCAACCAGTCTACATGTGCTTTGTGGACTTGGAGAAGGCATTCGACCGTGTCCCTCGGGAAGTCCTGTGGGGAGTGCTCAGAGAGTATGGGGTATCGGACTGTCTGATTTTGGCGGTCCGCTCCCTGTATGATCAGTGTCAGAGCTTGGTCCGCATAGCCGGCAGTAAGTCGGTCACGTTTCCAGTGAGGGTTGGACTCCGCCAAGGCTGCCCTTTGTCACCAATTCTGTTCATAACTTTTATGGACAGAATTTCTAGGCGCAGTCAAGGCGTTGAGGGGATCCGGTTTGGTGGCTGCAGGATTAGGTCTCTGCTTTTTGCAGATGATGTGGTCCTGATGGCTTCATCTGGCCAGGATCTTCAGCTCTCGCTGGATCGGTTCGCAGCCGAGTGTGAAGCGACTGGGATGAGAATCAGCACCTCCAAGTCCGAGTCCATGGTTCTGGCCCGGAAAAGGGTGTAGTGCCATCTCCGGGTTGGGGAGGAGACCCTGCCCCAAGTGGAGGAGTTCAAGTACCTCGGAGTCTTGTTCACGAGTGAGGGAAGAATGGATCGTGAGATCGACAGGCGGATCGGTGCGGCATCTTCAGTAATGCGGACGCTGTATCGATCCGTTGTGGTGAAGAAGGAGCTGAGCCGGAAGGCAAAGCTCTCAATTTACCGGTCGATCTACGTTCCCATCCTCACCTATGGTCATGAGCTTTGGGTTATGACCGAAAGGACAAGATCACGGGTACAAGCGGCCGAAATGAGTTTCCTCCGCCGAGTGGCGGGGCTCTCCCTTAGAGATAGGGTGAGAAGCTCTGTCATTCGGGGGGAGCTCAAAGTAAAGCCGCTGCTCCTCCACATCGAGAGGAGCCAGATGAGGTGGTTCGGGCATCTGGTTAGGATGCCACCCGATCGCCTCCCTCGGGAGGTGTTTAGGGCACGTCCGACCGGTAGGAGGCCACGGGGAAGACCCAGGACACGTTGGGAAGACTATGTCTCCCGGCTGGCTTGGGAACGCCTCGGGATCCCCCGGGAGGAGCTGGACGAAGTGGCTGGGGAGAGGGAAGTCTGGGCTTCCCTGCTTAGGCTGCTACCCCCGCGACCCGATCTCGGATAAGCGGAAGAAGATGGATGGATGGATGGAATTTAGTTCTGCTACTTTTTTTTATGTTGCTTGTTCCAGAGTTGCATGCTTTGGGATTTCTCATCCCCCAATAAGTTGGGGTGTTGCTAAACACATGGTGCTTGGAACATAAGACAAAAGCTATTGTTGGGAAAACAAAAGGCTTCAGGAGTTAGAAAAATATTTGTGGCATGTTTTTTATTAGTATTATTTGTATTGTGGTCAGTGAACAAAGGTGCTTTGTGGTCAGTGATGCTAAAAGTGTTATTTGTATGTACAGAGAATATAGAGATAATATAACATACTAAAAAAAAAAAAAAAAGGCCTCCTTATGGTAGCTTTGTACGCAAAGAAGCTTTGGATCGATCATTTTTAAATTGTTTATCCATTTCTAACTGGAAACAACCGCTGAAGCACCGACAGATCTAGCTGTACAATATCTGTACATATCAAAAAGAACTTAATGTTTAATATTTATTAAAGTTTAAGTGCCTGTGGTATTTTGCAATGTATCAGTGTTGGGTCATTCTTGTTCCTGTGTAAAAAAAAAAAAAAAACTTTTCATTCTTGATTTCTGACGCCACTAAGGACGCGGTAAAGAAATGCAGGTTATGTCACTCAGAGAGCAAAGATGTGGAACTTTGCTGTAATGAGCATTGTGATATATGATATCACTGTTATCGAATCCACTTTATATCAATGATGGTATGATCCTTATACAAACCCCGTTTCCATATGAGTTGGGAAATTGTGTTAGATGTAAATATAAACGGAATACAATGATTTGCAAATCATTTTCAACCCATATTCAGTTGAATATGCTACAAAGACAACATATTTGATGTTTTTTGCAAATAATCATTAACTTTAGAATTTGATGCCAGCAACACGTGACAAAGAATTTGGTAAAGGTGGCAATAAATACTGATAAAGTTGAGGAATGCTCATCAAACACTTATTTGGAACATCCCACAGGTGAGCAGGCAAATTGGGAACAGGTGGGTGCCATGATTGGGTATAAAAGTAGATTCCGTGAAATGCTCAGTCATTCACAAACAAGGATGGGGCGAGGGTCACCACTTTGTCAACAAATGCGTGAGCAAATTTTTGAACAGTTTAAGAAAAACCTTTCTCAACCAGCTATTGCAAGGAATTTAGGGATTTCACCATCTACGGTCCGTAATATCATCAAAGGGTTCAGAGAATCTGGAGAAATCTCTGCACGTAAGCAGCTAAGCCCGTGACCTTCCATCCCTCAGGCTGTACTGCATCAACAAGCGACATCAGTCTGTAAAGGATATCACCACATGGGCTCAGGAACACTTCAGAAACCCACTGTCAGTAACTACAGTTGGTCGCTACATCTGTAAGTGCAAGTTAAAACTCTCCTATGCAAGGCGAAAACCGTTTATCAACAACACCCAGAAACGCCGTCGGCTTCGCTGGGCCTGAGCTCGTCTAAGATGGACTGATACAAAGTGGAAAAGGGTTCTGTGGTCTGACGAGTCCACATTTCAAATTGTTTTTGGAAACTGTGGACGTCGTGTCCTCCGGACCAAAGAGGAAAAGAACCATCCGGATTGTTATAGGCGCAAAGTGTAAAAGCCAGCATGTGTGATGGTATGGGGGTGTATTAGTGTCCAAGACATGGGTAACTTACACATCTGTGAAGGCACCATTAATGCTGAAAGGTACATACAGGTTTTGGAGCAACATATGTTGCCATCCAAGCAACGTTACCATGGACGCCCCTGCTTATTTCAGCAAGACAATGCCAAGCCACGTGTTACATCAACGTGGCTTCATAGTAAAAGAGTGCGGGTACTAGACTGGCCTGCCTGTAGTCCAGACCTGTCTCCCATTGAAAATGTGTGGCGCATTATGAAGCCTAAAATAGCACAAGGGAGACCCCCGGACTGTTGAACAACTTAAGCTGTACATCAAGCAAGAATGGGAAAGAATTCCACCTGAGAAGCTTCAAAAATGTGTCTCCTCGGGTCACGCTGCTTCTTTCTCTGTCTGGGTGTGTTAATTCGGGATAGTACAACCTGACCATATAAGGAGATGTTTATGTGGGAAGACAACAGATGTATACCATGACTTGTAGGTTGACGTTAAGATAAACATGGAATCTCTCCTCCAGGATAGAGTTTTAACTTTTGCATTCCGAAGCCTGGTTTTATTGCTTCTTCTTGTGAGAGAGCTAATTCCAGTCCACATGCGAATGTCCAACTAAGGCTCCTTAATTTATTATGGGCTCAACCATTATTTACTTAAACCTGGTGGTTCGCTCTCTCCAAGTGGAATATAAACCATTCACCATATCAGTGACGTGCAGTCACTAGAGGCAGGTGAGGCAGGGCCTCACCTGCCATCATGGAAAGAAAAAAAATGTAAAAAGAAAACATTTTTATTAAATTGTTATATGTATCCAGTGATTATACTATAAAGTTATTTTCCATTTAACTTCACCAGTTTTAGATTATTTTTATTCAAAATCGCTGAATTTTCCCATTTGCCGTTCAAATACTGAGAAGAGACGGTGCGGTGAACAGCAGCCAGTTGAGGCACGTCACTCAGTGCCTCAACATGGATTGCGCAATGACTCGGCTAACTGCTGGCCTGCTGTGCAGTGAGACCGTATTGCTATATGAATTATATTATACATTTCCATAGTTTAGTTAGCTGAGGTATATAATGTACAGTGTATTTTGTCAACAACTGTATGTGTGTAACGTATTTATTGTGCTGAGCGATCATAAAACTGTTGCGAAGACGCACTGGCTGAGGCTCGCGTAACCCCGCCTCCTGGTGCCGGTTAAGGCACCTCCGCCGCAGACTGCACCCCCAGACGAGAGCGCCACACCAACCAAAGCCCACACCCAAACCCTCCACGTGCAAGACCGAATCCACCCAAAAAAAGTCACTTAACAAAAAGCCAAAAAGTGCAAAAAACAACAATGCTCGCCCCGGAGGAGCCGTGAACGACTGCAGGGACACAACATTAGGTACACCTGCAGACTGCAGCACGGATTTCATATTTCATTCATTCACAACTCCTCCAACACGAACACCAGTGTTCCCGCACTTATAAGTAAAGGTAACACCATAATAACGTTTTTTTTTATTAAATGTGCTTTTTTTTTGTGCTACAGATTGTATGTGTAAAGTTAAAGTTAAGTTAAAGCAGGGGCGTCACTAGCTTTTAAGGACAGGGGGGGCTTTGCCCCCAGGAGATGCACAAGATGCGAGTGAATGTTACGCACGAGCACAAAACTTCACAAACGGCAAACAAAGACTTAGAAATGATTCATTGTTATTTTTTATTTTTTTTTTAAATGCACGGGACGAAATGAAATGCACCCCGGGACGATGGCTTTTAACCATATATTTTCTTTTTCTTTTTATGTATTTATTAGGGCCCGCATGGCCCATTGCATAAGGACTCCCTTTGGGAGTCCTTATGCAATGGGCCATAAGGACCTATTGAATTTGTAAGGTTTTATTCTTTATTCTTTATTCTTCCGCCGCCACATTAAACTGTAATTTGACCCACTTAACATGCTTCAAAACTCACCATATTTGACCCACACATCAGGACCTGCGAAAATTGCCTTTTTTTTTAAAAACCGAACCACAAAACTCAAAATTGCGCTCTAGCGCCCCCTAGGAAAAAAAAAACTAGACTACCTGTAACTCCCACTAGGAAGGTCAAAGAGACATGAAACAAAAACCTCTATGTAGGTCTGACTTAGACCTACATTTCATAATAGTACATTGTTGGGCTAAAATCAACAGGAAGTTGGCAATTCCCCCTTCAAGACAAAAAAGTACTAAAAACAGTAACTTTTGCCTCTTTGAGCTGTAATTTGACCCCCTTAACACGCTTCAAAACTCACCAAACTGAACGCACACATCAGGACTGTCAAAAATTGCGATCTTATAAAAAAACCTAACCCCAAATCTCAAAATTGCGCTCTAGCGCAATTTTTGAATAAAACGCAGAAAAAACTGCTCCTCGGAAGAAAAAAATGACAAAACTGCCTGTAACTCCCACTGGGAAGGTCGGAGAGACATGAAACAAAAACCTCTATGTAGGTCTAACTTAGACCTACATTTCATAAATTGACAACCCCCAGCAAAAATCAACAGGAAATTTGCTATTCCCCCTTCAAAACAACATTTTTGTAAAAAACGGTCACCTTTCTTCAAACATTATCTCCTCTGAGCGCGTTTGTTGTTTCGGCTTCAAACTAACACAGGAGAGAGATTGAACCCTTCTGATTAAAAGTTGGCGAAAGAGTTTTGATACCTGCTCCGGTTTTGATTTTATGACCCTTCAAAGAACCTCTGCGCTGATGCTGCTGTTTTTTCAAGATGGCTGCTTAAAAGCAGGAAGCACCAGCGTGCCCACACAATGCAGACAAGGTAGGTACACTAGACAAAAGTATTGGGACAATTCGGACTAAAAGTAGACAAAAGTATTGGGACACTTATGACTACCACTGGACAAAAGTATTGGGCCACTTGGGACTAAAACTGGACAAAAGTATTGGGACACTTAGGACTACAACTTGACAAAAGTATTGGGCCACTTGGGACTAAAACTTGACAAAAGTATTGGGACACTTGACTACAACTTGACATAAGTATTGGGACACTTCGGATTACCACTGGACAAAAGTATTGGGACACTTAGGACTAAAACTGGACAAAAGTATTGGAACACTTACGACGAATACTGGACAAAGGTATTGGGACACTTCGCACTAAAAGTAGACTAAAGTATTGGGACACTTAGGACTACCACTGGACACAAGTATTGGGACACTTACACTGGACAAAAGTATTGGGACACTTGGGACTAAAACTTGACAAAAGTATTGGGACACTTAGGACTAGCACCTGCCAAATACGCGGGCCCGACCAATGCTGCTTGCAGCTTTAATTCATTTTACATTTTATATTAAATGTCTTGGTTTTTCCTCCCTCCGAAAATCCTATTAAATGTTTAACAAGCCATCCTATAATAATAAAACAGCTATTAATGTAACAATACAATAAAACAAATATATTTAATGATGTTGTTTTCATTATTTTAACAATAGGCTTATGTATATTACTTTATATAGATTCTACAAGAAACACAAAACTTAAAAAAAAGAAATGATTTACAATTGCGCACACAAGGTTTTGTGCAGCTTCACTCATTGTAAAGGAAGATAATGTGCTCCGTACACCTGCAGGACCGCAAGCAAGGTCGCAGAGGAAAATGCGGGCTAGAATTTGAGCGACGTGGGCATTTTCTATATGAACAAGTGGAATGGATTGGATACCGACGCACGAAAAGGGGCTCTCTACCTTACGCTACGAAGTGAGGGGAAACTGAGTGAATAATAACAGGTTATATGATTATTTATTTAAACTTTTTTATTTATTTTTTTATTTTTTTTTTTATTAAATCAACATAGAAAAAAAACACACGATACACTTTCAACTAGTGCATCAACCCAGAAAAAAAAAAACTCCCTCCCCTATTCACACTCACACTTCTGCAAGGGACACAACACAGTCTCTGAAGCACACTTGATTGTTTGTGCTGCTGGTCCACTAACATTTTCATTTAATTACTATTTTTTCTTTCTTTTTTCTCCCTTATGTAATTATTTTTATATTGTTTACTTTCCCTTTTATCCAAGAAAATATTTATTTATCTTATATATAAAAAATAAAAAAAATAAAAATAAAAATAAAAAAGGAAAGAAAGGACCTTATCTTCACCAGACCTGGTTGTAAATGAAATTAGCTTCGTTTAAAAGTTTTTTGTTTTTTTTAAACCAGCTCCAGTCCAGATAATGTCCAAGTCGGGTGCAGCAACACACACCTTCATTCATGTACACTGAGGAAAAAAAAAAAAAGAAAAAAAAAAAAAAAAATTTTGGAACACAACAGATTGCATATAATCTATAAACTAAATTACATTTTAAAAACAAAAACAAAAAATGTATGTACAGTCCAGCTTATGTTCAGGTCACTAAAAGTTAGGGAATACAACAACAGATAGCATATAATCTATAAACTTAATTACACTTTCAACATAAGCAGGGCCGGCCCGTGGCATAGGCCGTATAGGCAAATGCTAAGGGCGCCGTCCATCAGGGGGCGCCACGCCAGTGCCACAAATGTTGGAGAAAAAAAAAAAAAAGTTGGTATTATTATTTCTAAATACAAAAAATAATCCCACGTTAATTAAAATGCAAAGTAAAGCCTATTTAATAGAAATATTATTTGTTACAACATTACGCCCCCCCCCCCCCCCCTCTCCCCCGCACGGTGCGCCCCCTCCCTTCCCGTATCATGACTCTTTTTGGACGTCACCACATCAAAAAATCAACACAAGATGTCAAAAACGGCCAAAACTGTCAGGTGCCCAGGGAAGAAAAAAGAGAAAAGAAGAGGAGTAGAAACGAGAAAAGACAGAGTTAGCAGGTAGGTAACGTTAGCCTACATGAAATTATTTGTCTGTTACAGAATGTGATAGTAACCTGGCTTTTTAGCATTAAGCTAATGTTACATGATTCGGCAATTGCTAATCAATACATAGCTAGTTCTGTTTTAACGTCGGGTTAATATTGTGGAGGGGGCTAAATTGTTATGGAAAATAATAATGTAACGTTAGGTAATTACAGTACTCCCACCTTACATTCCTCAGGGACATTTGTATTAGATCTTTTAAGCAGGTGTTTTTTGTTTACATTGTTATTGCCTTCTGGTTAGCTAATGTTTGCCCTGCAGGTAATAGTCACTTTTCCACCCCTTTATATATTAGGTATAGTTGTAAGTAAAAAAAAAAAGGTCAAAGACAAAGCTATTCGGTTTCTTGTGAGTATATACACTTCACTGCCGATGTGGGGGGGCGCCACCTAAAATCTTGCCTAGGGCGCCTGAACATAAGCCTTTGAGGACTTCCTATCTTTTTTTTATGTTTTTTGGCATCATTATCGTTTTCAACCATGTAACTTTCTAAAGTTAAAAAAATACTGAATAAATGTTTTAAAGAAAGTAATACTAAGTGAATATCTGTTTTTGGCCTTAAAAATAAACCTTTTACCTAGTACTATAATTAAATTGATTAAATCACGATTGTCAATTAACTCTCCCAAAACTCATATTTGGGCCACTTTATAATGAATATGTCGGCATTTATTTGTAAAAAAAAAAAAGAAAAAACACCAAATTATTTAGGGGGGCTTAAGAATATTTTGGGGGGCTTGAGCCCCCCTAAAATAGGCCTAACAACGCCAATGAGTTAAAGTAGCAATGATTGTCACACACACACTAGGTGTAATGAAATTTGTCCTCTGCATTTGACCCATCCCCTTGATCACCCCCTGGGAGGTGAGGGGAGCAGTGGGCAGCAGCGGCGCCGCGCCCGGGAATAATTTTTGGTGATTTAACCCCCAATTCCAAGCCTTGATGCTGAGTGCCAAGCAGGGAAGAATGCTGGTATGAGCTTTTAAACATAACCCGTTAACTGCTGCCAATCAAATGGTGAATAAGATACTCTTTAGGGTTCATATGTTTGTAAATCTGACTGTGATGAAGTCACTGGTATAATGTATCTTTTGTTTTTCTATTTATGCCAGTGATGCATACACTTACAGGCAAAACAATACAATGATTTACCACTAGATGGCAGAATGTAGAGAATATCATGTACCTGTGTTTTCACCTGTTGCCATTCAGACAGCAGCAGAAAGTCAGTGAGTTTTCTCATGTCAAATATGTGCCTTAAAACGGAGAGTACTTTTTTTAAAGCACGTCAAGCCAAAGAAAGCAAGAGCTGACTGACCCGTGAAGACCAAGGGCCTTGATGTCAAAGAGCTGCCGAATAATGGATACATTGTGTTAATTGCTACTTTATTCTATCCCGTGGCAAACATTCAGTTTAGCATTAACACCCAAGGCTATTTTTTTCAAAGCTTCCAGCCAGTATTCAGATCTTAAAACCAGAGGTGGGTAGAGTAGCCAGAAATTGTACTCAAGTAAGAGTACTGTTACTTTAGAGATTTATTACTCAAGTAAAAGTAAGGAGTAGTCACCCAAATATTTACTTGAGTAAAAGTAAAAAGTATGTTGTGAAAAAACTACTCAAGTACTGAGTAACTGATGAGTAACATACACACACATATCATATATATATATATATATATATATATATATATATATATATATATATATATATATATATATATATATATATATATATATATATATATATGTATGTATGTGTGGGAAAAAAATCACAAGACTATTTCATCTCTACAGGCCTGTTTCATGAGGGGGGGTTCCCTCAATCATCAGGAGATGAATCTCCTGATGATTGAGGGAACCCCCCCTCATGAAACAGGCCTGTAGAGATGAAATAGTCTTGTGATTTTTTTCCCACACATACATATATTGCGCTCTACTACGGTATCGAGCACTATTTTTTGGATAACCTTATTAAGACATATATATATATATATATATATATATATATATATATATATATATATATATATATACACATACATTGATATATACAGTATATCATTTATATGTATTTATTTTGCCGTTTTTGTTTACATGTTAAAGGTGTTTTAATGAATATACATGCATGTTTAACACATATAGATTCCTTTCTTTCATGAAGACAAGAATATAAGTTGGTGTATTACCTGATTCTGATGACTTGCATTGATTGTAATCAGACAGCAGTGCTTAACGTCCACGTTTTCAAATGCAGGAGAAAAAAAGTTCCTCCTTTCTGTCCAATACCACATGAAAGTGGTTGGTTTTTGGCATCTTATTTGTCCAGCTTCCATATTCGTTTTCACACACTTTACAAGAAATACATTGGCGGCAAATTCCGTAGCTTGCTAGCTTGTTTGCGCTGGCTTTCGGAGACTCTTATTTTGAAAGCGCAGGCGCGATGGAGCGGCACTTTTATTGTGAAGACAGGAACTGTGCAGTCAGTCTTTAGGCTTGTGACGGGATGTACGTTTGAAATAAAAAAGTGTCTTTTTTTCCTTCACACTTTTGATTGATTGATTGGAACTTGTATTAGTAGATTGCACAGTACAGTACATATTACGTACAATTGACCACTAAATGGTAACACCCCAATAAGTTTTTACACGTGTTTAAGTCATGTGACCGCCTGGCTCTGTTTGATTGGTCTAACGTCACCAGTGACTGCATCTGATTGGTGGAACGGAGTGAAACGTCACCAGTAAGGCAGGCACTTTGAAGGTCTGTCTGACAGACCAAAACAAACAAAGCGTGCATTAACAGATCGATAACAATTAGTAGCGAGTAGCGAGCTGAATGTAGATAAAAGTAGCGGAGTAAAAGTAGCGTTTCTTCTCTATAAATATACTCAAGTAAAAGTAAAAGTAAGTTGCATTAAAACTACTCTTAGAAGTACAATTTATCCCAAAAGTTACTCAAGTAGATGTAACGGAGTAAATGTAGCGCGTTACTACCCACCTCTGCTTAAAACACACTGAAGTGCACACTTTTGGAGCCTTTAAGCTCTAATAAATGTCTTTGAAGCCATATCTTACATACCGCTATGAATGTATTCACTAGAGAGGAATAAAACGACCTACATGCCCTTAGCCAGAACTTTTGAAGGCCTCAAGTGAAAGAGGCCTTTCACTGTGGCCCCCTGCCTTTGTGTGGTCCATTAAATACACAAGATGTGCAACGCTCTCACACGCGGAGCATTGGTTGGACTGCGTGATACGCACCGCAGGCTTCAAAGCAATTACCACCATGGATGCTGTTCTGTCAACCCGCTCCAATTTGGCAAAACAATCCAAATCTGGACATTGGTGAAGAATGAAAAAGGCTTTACAAAAAAAAAATAAACAAAGTGTAGTCTGTCTACATCAGGACTATTAAAATCATGGCATCACTGTAAACATACATATACACATACATGTACATATACAAACCCCATTTCCATATGAGTTGGGAAATTGTGTTAGATGTAAATATAAACGGAATACAATGATTTGCAAATCATTTTCAACCCATATTCAGTTGAATATGCTACAAAGACAACATATTTGATGTTCAAACTCATAAACTTTATTTTTATGTTTTGCAAATAATCATTAACTTTAGAATTTGATGGCAGCAACACGTGACAAAGAAGTTGGGAAAGGTGGCAATAAATACTGATAAAGTTGAGGAATGCTCATCAAACACTTATTTGGAACATCCCACAGGTGTGCAGGCTAATTGGGAACAGGTGGGTGCCAGGATTGGGTATAAAAGTAGATTCTATGAAATGCTCAGTCATTCACAAACAAGGACGGGGCGAGGGTCACCACTTTGTCAACAAATGCGTGAGCAAATTGTTGAACAGTTTAAGAAAAACCTTTCTCAACCAGCTATTGCAAGGAATTTAGGGATTTCACCATCTACGCTCCGTAATATCATCAAAGGGTTCAGAGAATCTGGAGAAATCACTGCACGTAAGCAGCTAAGCCCGTGACCTTCCATCCCTCAGGCTGTACTGCATCAACAAGCGACATCAGTGTGTAAAGGATATCACCACATGGGCTCAGGAACACTTCAGAAACCCACTGTCAGTATTTACAGTTGGTCGCTACATCTGTAAGTGCAAGTTAAAACTCTCCTATGCAAGGCGAAAACCGTTTATCAACAACACCCAGAAACGCCGTCAGCTTCACTGGGCCTGAGCTCATCTAAGATGGACTGATACAAAGTGGAAAAAGTGTCTTGTGGTCTGATGAGTCCACATTTCAAATTTTCTTTGGAAACTGTGGACGTCGTGTCCTCCGGACCAAAGAGGAAAAGAACCATCCGGATTGTTATAGGCGCAAAGTGTAAAAGCCAGCATGTGTGATGGTATGGGGGTGTATTAGTGCCCAAGACATGGGTAACTTACACATCTGTGAAGGCACCATTAATGCTGAAAGGTACATACAGGTTTTGGAGCAACATATGTTGCCATCCAAGCAACGTTACCATGGACGCCCCTGCTTATTTCAGCAAGACAATGCCAAGCCACGTGTTACATCAACGTGGCTTCATAGTAAAAGAGTGCGGGTACTAGACTGGCCTGCCTGTAGTCCAGACCTGTCTCCCATTGAAAATGTGTGGTGCATTATGAAGTCTAAAATAGCACAAGGGAGACCCCCGGACTGTTGAACAACTTAAGCTGTACATCAAGCAAGAATGGGAAAGAATTCCACCTGAGAAGCTTCAAAAATGTGTCTCCTCAGTTCCCAAACCTTTACTGAGTGTTGTTAAAAGGAAAGGCCATGTAACACAGTGGTGGACATGCCCTTTCCCAACTACTTTGTCACGTGTTGCAGCCATGAAATTCTAAGTTAATTATCATTAGCAAAAAAAAAACAACAGAGTTTATGAGTTTGAACATCAAATATGTTGTCTTTGTAGCATATTCAACTGAATATGGGTTGAAAATGATTTGCAAATCATTGTATTCCGTTTATATTTACATCTAACACAATTTCCCAACTCATATGGAAACAGGGTTTGTAGATCCACTATGGCAGTGGTTCTTAACCTGGGTTGGATGGAACTCTAGGGGATTGATGAGTGGGGCTCAGGGGTTCGGCGGAGGTCAAGACACACCCGACTCATCGTGTAAATACAAACTTCTCCCTGTCGGCGTATTACGGATACGACAACAGCAGAAGTCAGACTGATTTGCAGGTGTGTAATTTGTTGTGAGTTTATGCACTGTGTTGGTTTTGTTGTTTGAACAAGGTGATGTTCATGCACGCTTCATTTTGTGCACCAGTAATAAAACATGGTAACACTTTAGTATGGGGAACATATTCACCATTAATTAGTTGCATATTAACATGCAAATTAGTAACATATTGGCTCTTAACTAGTCATTATTAAGTACTTATTAATGCCTTTTTCGGCATGGCCTTATTATAACCCTAACCCTCTAACCCTAACCCTAACCAAATAACTCTAAATTAAGTCTTTGTTGCTTAGAATATGTTCCCCACACTAAAGTGTTACCAAAAACATATAAATGTGTCTTGAATTTGGAAAAAAAACATTTTATTTTTCACTAAAGAAGGGTTTGGCGAATGCGCATATGAAATTAATGGGGTTCGGTACCTCCAACAAGGTTAAGAACCACTGCACTATGGACTGGACTCTCACTATTATGTTAGATCCACTATGGACTGGACTCTCACTATTATGTTAGATCCACTATGGACTGGACTCTCACACTATTATGTTAGATCCACTATGGACTGGACTCTCACACTACTATGTTAGATCCACTATGGACTGGACTCACACTATTATGTTAGATCCACTATGGACTGGACTCTCACTATTATGTTAGATCCACTATGGACTGGACTTTCACAATATTATGTTAGATCCACTATGGACTGGATTCTCACACTATTATGTTGGATACACTATGGACTGGACTCTCACTATTATGTTAGATCCACTATGGACTGGACTCACACTATTATGTTAGATCCACTATGGACTGGACTCTCACTATTATGTTAGATCCACTATGGACTGGACTCTCACTATTATGTTAGATCCACTATGGACTGGACTCTCACTATTATGTTAGATCCACTATGGACTGGACTCTCACTATTATGTTAGATCCACTATGGACTGGACTCTCACTATTATGTTAGATCCACTATGGACTGGACTCTCACACTATTATGTTGGATCCACTATGGACTGGACTCTCACACTATTATGTTAGATCCACTATGGACTGGACTCTCACTATTATGTTAGATCCACTATGGACTGGACTCTCACTATTATGTTAGATCCACTATGGACTGGACTCTCACTATTATGTTAGATCCACTATGGACTGGACTCTCACACTATTATGTTAGATCCACTATGGACTGGACTCTCACACTATTATGTTAGATCCACTATGGACTGGACTCACACTATTATGTTAGATCCACTATGGACTGGACTCTCACTATTATGTTAGATCCACTATGGACTGGACTTTCACAATATTATGTTAGATCCACTATGGACTGGATTCTCACACTATTATGTTGGATACACTATGGACTGGACTCTCACTATTATGTTAGATCCACTATGGACTGGACTCACACTATTATGTTAGATCCACTATGGACTGGACTCTTACTATTATGTTAGATCCACTATGGACTGGACTTTCACAATATTATGTTAAATCCACTATGGACTGGACTCTCACTATTATGTTAGATCCACTATGGACTGGACTCTCACTATTATGTTAGATCCACTATGGACTGGACTCTTACTATTATGTTAGATCCACTATGGACTGGACTCTCACACTATTATGTTAGATCCACTATGGACTGGACTCTCACACTATTATGTTAGATCCACTATGGACTGGACTCACACTATTATGTTGGATACACTATGGACTGGACTCTCACTATTATGTTAGATCCACTATGGACTGGACTCACACTATTATGTTAGATCCACTATGGACTGGACTCTCACTATTATGTTAGATCCACTATGGACTGGACTCTCACTATTATGTTAGATCCACTATGGACTGGACTCTCACACTATTATGTTGGATCCACTATGGACTGGACTCTCACACTATTATGTTGGATCCACTATGGACTGGACTCTCACACTATTATGTTAGATCCACTATGGACTGGACTCTCACAATATTATGTCAGACCCACTCGACATCCATTGCATTCGGTCTCCCCTAGAGGGGGGGGGGGGGGGTTACCCACATATGCGGTCCTCTCCAAGGTTTCTCATAGTCATTCACATCGACGTCCCACTGGGGTGAGTTTTTCCTTGCCCTTATGTGGGCTCTGTACCGAGGATGTGGTTGTGGCTTGTGCAGCCCTTTGAGACACTTGTGATTTAGGGCTATATAAATAAACATTGATTGATTGATTGATTGATTGATCACTGGCAGTTTAGATGCCAAAATTTTGGTTTTTACATCATTATATTGTTTTTTTATTCTGGCAACTTAGCTGCCAGTTTTTCTACCGTAAAAACAAACGTACCGTCTTTCCATTTGCAGTAATACAGCGTTAAAAACGACAACATTAGATTTTACAGTCAAAAACTGGCAGCTCAGCCAACAGAATTTTAATGCAAAAAACAGTACCTAATTTTTCGGACTATAAGTCGCAGTTTTTGTCATAGTTTGGCCGGGGGTGCGACTTATACTCAGGAGCAACTTATGTGTGAAATGATGAACACATTATAATATTATTGATCTCATTCACGTAAGAGACTAGACGTATAAGATTTCATGGGATTTAGCGATTAGGAGTGACAGATTGTATAGCATGTTCTATATGTTATAGTTATTTGAATGACTCTTACCATAATATGTTACGTTAACATACCAGTTGGTTATTTATGCCTCATATAACGTACACTTATTCAGCCTGTTGTTCACTAGTCTTCATTTATTTTAAATTGCCTTTCAAATGTCTATTCTTGCTGTTGGCTTTTATCAAATACATTTCCCCAAAAAATGCAACTTATGTATGTTTTTTTCCTTCTTTATTATGCATTTTCGGCCGGTGCGACTTATACTCCGGAGCGACTTATACTCCGAAAAATACAGAAGTAGTTGTTTTCAATTTTACAGTATGTGCTGCAAAGAACAACATCAAATGTATTTATTTATTATTAAATGTTTATTTAGATGACAACATGTTTGGAAAGTATGATCATATACTGTAATTACCTCCCTGCTTAGCACTCAGCATCAGGGGTTGGAATTGGGGCTTGAATCACCAAAAATGATTCCCGGGCGCGGCCACCGCTGCTGCTCACATGCTCCCCTCACCTCCCAGGGGGTGATCAAGAGCGATGGGTCAAATGCAGAGAATAATTTCGCCACACCGACTGTGTGTGTGTGACATTAATTGGTACTAGGGATGTCCGATAATGGCTTTTTGCCGATATCCGATATTGTCCAACTCTTTAAATACCGATACTGATATCAACTGATACCGCTATATATACAGTCATGGAATTAACACATTATTATGTCTAATTTGGGCAACCAGGAATGGTGAAGTTAAGGTCTGTTATGATCCGCTGCCCGGATCATATTTTTGTTTTTGTTTTCAAGTCACTTGTGTTTTCAGCACCTCTTGAGTTTGTTTCTGTTGCCATGACGGCAGATTATAGTCACCTGCCTCTGGTTAGTGTCCCGGACGCGCACCTGTTGCCCGGGCACTAATCAGAGGGCTATTTAGTTTACGCGCTGGCCTCATTCGGTCTGTTGGTTTTGTTTGCTCCTACGCAACAAGTTACGCTCCTAGTTTCGCTCATAGTTTACATTTTTTGATATTAGCATCTTTGCTACCCTCTTGTTTTCCGTGCCGTGGTGCACCGCGCAGCATTTTGTTCTGCAATCAGAATAAATCATTTATATTCACCTGCAAGCCGCTTCCTGACATCCCTCTGCATCTTGAAAAGACGACCTCCGGCATCACAATGCCTCGAAGGCGTAACAAGGTCCTTTTTAAAAAAATAAAAATAAAATAAAATAAGATAAATAAATTAAAAACATTTTCTTGAATAAAAAAGAAAGTAAAACAATATAAAAACAGTTACATAGAAACTAGTAATGAATGAAAATGAGTCAAATGAAGTGTTAAAGGTTAGTACTATTAGTGGAGCAGCAGCACGCACAATCATGTGTGCTTACGGACTGTATCCCTTGCAGACTGTATTGATATATATTGATATATAATGTAGGAACCTACCAGAATATTAATAACAGAAAGAAACAACCCTTTTGTGTGAATGAGTGTAAATGGGGGAGGGAGGTTTTTTGGGTTGGTGCACTAATTGTAAGTGTATCTTGTGTTTTTTATGTTCCATCCATCCATCCATCTTCTTCCGCTTATCCGAGATCGGGTCGCGGGGTCAGCAGCTTAAGCAGGGAAGCCCAGACTTCCCTCTCCCCAGCCACTTCGTCCAGCTCCTCCCGGGGGATCCCGAGGCGTTCCCAGGCCAGCCGGGAGACATAGTCTTCCCAACGTGTCCTGGGTCTTCCCCGTGGCCTCCTACCGGTCGGACATGCCCGAAACACCTTCCTAGGGAGGCGTTCGGGTGGCATCCTGACCAGATGCCCGAACCACCTCATCTGGCTCCTCTCGATGTGGAGGAGCAGCGGATTTACTTTGAGCTCCCCCCGAATGACAGAGCTTCTCACCCTATCTCTAAGGGAGAGCCCCGCCACCCGGCGGAGGAAACTCATTTCGGCCGCTTGTACCCGTGATCTTGTCCTTTCGGTCATGACCCAAAGCTCATGACCATAGGTGAGGATGGGAACGTAGATCGACCGGTAAATTGAGAGCTTTGCCTTCCGGCTCAGCTCCTTCTTCACCACAACGGATCGATACAGCGTCCGCATTACTGAAGACGCCGCACCGATCCGCCTGTCGATCTCACGATCCACTCTTCCCTCACTCGTGAACAAGACTCCGAGGTACTTGAACTCCTCCACTTGGGGCAAGATCTCCTCCCCAACCCGGAGATGGCACTCCACCCTTTTCCGGGAGAGAACCATGGACTCGGACTTGGAGGTGCTGATTCCCATCCCAGTCGCTTCACACTCGGCTGCGAACCGATCCAGTGAGAGCTGAAGATCTTGGCCGGAGGAAGCCATCAGGACCACATCATCTGCAAATAGCAGAGACCTAATCCTGATTTAATAAAAATAAAAAAAATAAAAAACCGAAACCGATAATAAAAAAACTGATACCGATTATTTCCGATATTACATTCTAAAGCATTTATGGGCCGATAATATCGGCAGGCTGATATTATCGGACATCTCTAATTGGTACTTAAAAAAATATATATATATATCTGTTGCAATAATGAATAATATTAAAGTTTAAAATGTATACAATTTCAGGCAGTACATATATTTTTTCTGTCAAAATTAAAAAAAAATCAATTAGAGAAAATATTAAATGGGTTATACTTGTATAGCGCTTTTCTACCTTCAAGGTACTCAAAGCGCTTTGACACTACTTCCACATTCACCCATTCACACACACATTCACACACTGATGGAGGGAGCTGCCATGCAAGGCGCTAACCAGCACCCATCAGGAGCAAGGGTGAAGTGTCTTGCTCAGGACACAACGGACATGACGAGGTTGGTACTAGGTGGGGATTGAACCAGGGACCCTCAGGTTGCTGGCACGGCCACTCTCCCAACCGCGCCACGCTGTACCCAAATACTAAGCACTTTATTGACACATATCATTTCCAGGTGTCTGCGGGACAGATAAAATGATGTCGCGGGCCAGATCTGGTCCCCGGGCCTTGAGTTTGACACACATGTGTAGTAAATAAGGAAAGAACTAAAGATGGATCATCTTGACAATATTTATTCCATATAAATACATACCTGAAACACGTAAATCTCTTAATGCCAGCATTGGTTCCACCAAGCAGCACAGTTTATTCTGACGTTGTAGTGTGTAAATGTACAGACCCCGTTTCCATATGAGTTGGGAAATTGTGTTAGATGTAAATATAAACGGAATACAATGATTTGCAGATCATTTTCAACCCATATTCAGTTGAATATGCTACAAAGACAACATATTTGATGTTCAAACTCATAAATATTTTCTTTTGCAAATAATCATTAACTTTATAATTTGATGGCAGCAACACGTGACAAAGAAGTTGGGAAAGGTGGCAATAAATACTGATAAAGTTGAGGAATGCTCATCAAACACTTATTTGGAACATCCCACAGGTGAACAGGCAAATTGGGAACAGGTGGGTGCCATGATTGGGTATAAAAGTAGATTCCATGAAATGCTCAGTCATTCACAAACAAGGATGGGGCGAGGGTCGCCACTTTGTCAACAAATGCGTGAGCAAATTGTTGAACAGTTTAAGAAAAACCTTTCTCAACCAGCTTTTGCAAGGAATTTAGGGATTTCACCATCTACGCTCCGTAATGTCATCAAAGGGTTCAGAGAATCTGGAGAAATCACTGCAGGTAAGCAGCTAAGCCCGTGACCTTCCATCCCTCAGGCTGCACTGCATCAACAAGCGACATCAGTGTGTAAAGGATATCACCACATGGGCTCAGGAACACTTCAGAAACCCACTGTCAGTAACTACAGTTGGTCGCTACATCTGTAAGTGCAAGTTAAAACTCTCCTATGCAAGGCGAAAACCGTTTATCAACAACACCCAGAAACGCCGTCGGCTTCGCTGGGCCTGAGCTCATCTAAGATGGACTGATACAAAGTGGAAAAGTGTTCTGTGGTCTGACGAGTCCACACTTCAAATTGTTTTTGGAAACTGTGGACGTCGTGTCCTCCGGACCAAAGAGGAAAATAACCATCCGGATTGTTATAGGCGCAAAGTTGAAAAGGCAGCATGTGTGATGGTATGGGGGTGTATTAGTGCCCAAGACATGGGTAACTTACACATCTGTGAAGGCGCCATTAATGCTGAAAGGTACATACAGGTTTTGGAGCAACATATGTTGCCATCCAAGCAACATTACCATGGACGCCCCTGCTTATTTCAGCAAGACAATGCCAAGCCACGTGTTACATCAACGTGGCTTCATAGTAAAAGAGCGCAGGTACTAGACTGGCCTGCCTCTAGTCCAGACCTGTCTCCCTTTGAAAATGTGTGGTGCATTATGAAGCCTAAAATAGCACAACGGAGACCCCCGGACTGTTGAACAACTTAAGCTGTACATCAAGCAAGAATGGGAAAGAATTCCACCTGAGAAGCTTCAAAAAATGTGTCTCCTCAGTTCCCAAACGTTTACTGAGTGTTGTTAAAAGGAAAGGCCATGTAACACAGTGGTGAACATGCCCTTTCCCAACTACTTTGTCACGTGTTGCAGCCATGAAATTCTAAGTTAAATATTATTTGCAAAAAAATAATAAAGTTTATGAGTTTGAACATCAAATATGTTGTCTTTGTAGCATATTCAACTGAATATGGGTTGAAAAGGATTTGCAAGTCATTGTATTCCGTTTATATTTACATCTAACACAATTTCCCAACTCATATGGAAACGGGGTTTGTACTTAATCAGTTCACTATTTTGGCACCCCATCGCCTTGTTGTTGAACTCATTGTCAGTCTATACGGTGTCACCATCCTGACTTGGTGAAACATTAGATGTTCTATATCTCAGTGACAGCGGGGAGCATGCAGGCTCGAATGCGTCCTTCCCTCCAAGCGGACCTGCAGTCACAGATCCACTGGGAGACCACAGATGGCCTCTTTATGGGGCTCAGTCCCCCTTTGTCGTCTGACACACTTCCCAACGCGCCCGCCAATCCGGGCCTGTTGTGTTCAGGTGAGATGCTCGGAACGGTGCGGAGCTTGATGTCTGTCTGTAGCTCCGGGCAGCTGCTGGTGCGTTGCCGTGGGAGACCTGGGCTTGCGGTGCGGGGGATGCTGCGGGCTCTGGGCCTCTCCCGCTCAACGTCACGTTGCCTACGAATGTTTTCCGCCCCGCTTCCTGACTGGTTGTCGTGGTGTCCGTAAAGATACTCCAGAGGGTCCGCTCCATTGTGCTCTCCCCGCTGCGTACGTTCGGAGGATTTAGTCCCGCCGAGGCGTGACACAGCGTGCGAGCGCTGGTTGCGGGGTGAGGCATCGCCAGTGGGGAAGGTGGGGTGTGCCAGGTGGCAGATGGAAAGAAGGTAGTCTTGATCCACAGCATGCGGCGTGTTGGTCTCATTCAGTTCCCTCAGCGTCTCCTCGGTGCCCTCTCTGATGGTGGGCAGCAGCAGTCCTCCCTTGGAGAGCAGTTTGGACCGGAGCCGCATAGCTGAGGGAGTGGAAAACACCGGGTTTATTTCCAAAATAATTTTCTCGGAATACACCGCACATCGACATCAGCAGGGATCAGTGCTTTATCGCAGAGGCTCGAAAATGTGGTGGCCAATGGCGTGTTTTTGGAAATGGTGCGCCTCAGCTAAATATTGATTTGTGGTGCAGTTCAATCTGTGATCAAAATAATCTTTGAAAAGGTTCATTTTTTTTATAGCTTGTACTTAGGGCACAGAACTTTCCTCCAGAAGATCTTATCTATGTCCATGTCCATGTCAGATGAAACAAGAATTGAGCAGTTTAGCCACAATACCCAGCAATATGTTTGGAGGAGAAAAGTTGAGGCCTCTCATCCCAGGAACACCAATCCTACCATCATGCATGGTGGTGGTAGTATTATGCTCTGGGCCTGTTTTGCTGCCAATGGAACTGCTGCTTTAAACGGGACACACTCGTCCTGGCTTCATTGTTTGCTGCACGCAACAGATTACCTTGATATTTCTTGGCTTCTGTCATGACTTGGTCCTGGGTGTTTGCTTTTCCGGGATGCAACGGAAAGTTGGCTCGAGCGAGACGGGAATGTGAGTACATTTTTATTTAAACTACAAAAAAAGGAAGTAAACAAAAGGCGCGCACAATGGCGGAGAATAAACTATGAAACCAAATACTTGCACAAAGGCAAAAAACTATGAACAACAAAAAACACTAACTGTGGCAATAATAAAGAAAACTTACTTGGCATGGACAAAAAGGAGCAGCGTGAACGATGGACATGAAAAAAGAGTCAGAAATGTGCAGAGCATAAATGTGGGGATGTCACCAGAAAAACAAACTGAAAAACAATGAACTTAAATACTACAGACATGATTAACGAAAACAGGTGCGTGACTCAAAACGTGAAACAGGTGCGTGACGTGACAGGTGAAAACTAATGGGTTGCTATGGTGACAAACAAGAGTGCACAATGAGTCCAAACGTGGAACAGGTGAAACTAATGGGTAATCATTGAAACAAGACAAAGGAGTGAAAAGCCAGAAACTAAAAAGTCCAATAACTAAACAAAACATGACTAAGACAAAGCATGATTACACAGACATGACAGCTTCTAATTTATGCTTCCGGTGTTAGTTTGTACCTTAGCTTCATGTACGATCGGCACGTTTTCCCTTCTGCTTGTTTTCTGTTTTTGGTACATGTTTTGAAGATTAAATCATGTTCCTACCTGCACGCCTTGTCCGGAGTGGTCCATCTGCATCCCGGGGGAACGAACCCCGCAGTAAGCTTTCGACCCCCCCCCCCGCTGTGACAGTTACTGCATACGTCAGCAGACTAAATTAGGAGCCTTTGTTTGTTTACTTACTACTAAAAGACAAGTTGTCTCGTATGTTCACTATTTTATTTAAGGACAAACTTGCAATAAGAAACATATGTTTGATGTACCCTAAGATTTTTTGTTAAAATAAAGCCAATAATGCCATTTTTTGTGGTCCCCTTTATTTAGAAAAGTATCGAAAAGTATTGAAATTAGAGATGCACGGTTTGCGGACACAACCGCGGAGTCCGCGGATAAACCGCGGGTCGGGCGGGTAAAAATAGATTTTAAATAGATGCGGGCGGTTGGCGGTTGAACCAATTCGGAAATATATATACATAGTTAAATGTTGTTACCCACATACGAAAAACGAGCAGCACTCTTTGAAACAGTCAATTATTAATCAGGCACCGTGTCCCAGCAACAAGTGGCGCAAGTGAGCGCTCCTTCAGCGCAGCAGGGCACATTTTAGAGGCCAGGCGCTCTCGCATGAATCCTGGCACTGTAGATGCCATTTTATTCCTGCATAGTGCTAACAAAAAAAAAAGTAAGTAGACATACGGTTGGATATGTTAAACGAATTAGTCTACGTTACCTATAAGCTATACCAAATAAGCCCATGTCTAACCTGTATTGAGTTCGGTCAGCTGAATAATTTTGATGGTTACGTGTTGTTTGGGCGCACTACAATGCAAAGGAATTAAGGCAATTGCGTTGTTTATTGTGTTTTTTTTCTATTGGAGATATACTACTATGTGTGAATAATTATTTGGCCTCGCTTTCAAGTGAAGCGCATCTCCGATTGGCGACAATGTAAGGTTATTTAGCCTGCTTTGTTTGTCGCGACCGTCTATTTTCATTATAATTCAAGTTTGATGATAAAGTGCAGTCTGATGGGTTTGATTTCCCCCCTTCAGCTATTTGCCTTGGCCAATAAGTTGCAGGTAACTTATTATTATTATTTATTTAATTTATTTTTGTTTAAATAGAGATGACATACATATGTTATTGTATCATTTAAGTTTGTGCGCGTGATTGACAGCCTAAGGCTTATGAGGCACATTTTTTTTTTTTTTTTTAATTTCAACTTAAAAACGTATGAGCCTATGCCTAGAACATAGGCTATGTGTTTATCTTTATTTTCCTGCCTGTCGTTGACAATGGAGATTGTCTGATATTTTGTCATGGCTGCAGATCAATCAATAAAGGTTCATCTTTGTCACGAAATTGTTCACCGCTTCACTGTGCACCCCGCCCTCGTCCCTATTTGAGCATTATAACGTTAACAAGTTAATATTCATTGAAATAAATTCAGAAAATTTTTTTTACCTAACGAAAATATAGGCCTAGTCTTTCTAAAACATTGTTTTAACTTCTTAAAAGCCTCGTTCTGCTTGCTGCAACTGCGCACACAAAGTGTGAGGAACGCACTCCTGATCTGAGGGCATTGGCAACAATAG
This sequence comes from Nerophis lumbriciformis, assembly GCF_033978685.3. Classification (NCBI taxonomy): domain Eukaryota; kingdom Metazoa; phylum Chordata; class Actinopteri; order Syngnathiformes; family Syngnathidae; genus Nerophis; species Nerophis lumbriciformis. The sequence continues at coordinate 19,009,323 of NC_084583.2, read as the reverse complement.
TCAACACTTTCTTAATGGAAATGACAATAATACTATAATAATGATAAATAATATTATCACGCATTAATATCTCTTAGCCACTAATGCGTGGCACGCATTGAATGTCTCTGCTACATTGGATCAGTCTCCTTTCTTTAACAGGCAAAAGCTTTCTAACCTCACTAATGCCTTGCATCGTCTATATTAGATATATAACAACAGGCGGGTGCGGGCGGGTGTGGTTTTGATAAAATGTTGGTTCGGGTGGATGGCGGATGGTTGACGACTTTTGTGATGCGATTGCGGATGAAATAATTGCCTATCCGCGCATCTCTAATTGAAATACATTTTGGTTCCGGTACCAAAATATTGGTATCGGGACAACCCTAATGTAAACTGTCATCTGGAAAAAATCAGATAAAAAAAAAAAAAAATCAGATTTGGGCCATTTCGGTCTGCAGTGTGAACGTAGACCAAAGTGAGCCCCGTACGATCCACCGCTCGCCAGCATTACCTCGCAGCTTGAACTCCACATACTTTTGTTCTCCAACCATGGGACCAGAGGAAGTGAGTGTGAAGGACGGAGCTGAGAAGAAGAAGCGCCGTTGATTTGAGATACAAGTGCTTTGAGATACGAGCTTTGTCACAGAACCAATCAAGCTCATTAGTTGAAGTACAACTTACATTGTAGAACACGAGCATGGCCCACATCACTTCACCGTCGACCTCGCCACCTTAATCACTCGTCTTGAGAACTGTGTGGGCATTAAGGGCGCCGCCCTCAACTGGTTCCGGTCGTACCTAACCGACGGGAGTTTTTGTGTAAAAATAGACAGTTTTATGTCGTCCACAGCTCCTTTACCACATGGGGTCCCCCAGGGCTCAATCCTAGCCCCAATTATATTTGCGCTTTACCTTCTCCCCCTTGGTTCTGTTTTTAGGAAGTACGGTATTGCATTTCATTTTTATGCCGATGATTGCCGGATCTATTTTCCCATGGCACAAAATACTATGGTTCAACGTCTCATTGACTGCCTGCACGACATCAAAGCCTGGCTTTCAGTTGACTTCCTGAGCCTAAATGAAGACAAAACAGAAGTTATGTTGTTCGGTCCAAGTCGCTCTCCCTCCCCCAACGTTGACCTCGGCACTCTGACCCCGTATCTCAGCGACTGTGTCACAAACCTGGGGGTAAAGTTCCACTCAGATTTTAAGTTTGAAATACAAATCAGCAGCGTCGTACAAAAAAGCTTTTATCAACTACGCCAAATAGCGAAAGTGAAACCGTTTCTATCGAGAAATCGTTATCTGGACTGGTCTAGACTACTGCAATGCCCTGTACGTTGGCATTAGCCAGGCCTCCCTCGCCCGCCTGCAGCTCGTGCAGAACTCTGCTGCTCGTCTGCTAACACAGACCCGCAGACGTGAACACATCACCCCTATACTAGCGTCCCTTCACTGGCTCCCTGTGCGTTACCCAATACATTTTAAACTCCTACTATTTGTTTTTAAATGTCTGAACAACCTCGCTCCAACATATCTCTCCGACCTACCCCCGATCCCTAAGATCAGCCAATCAGCTGCTACTGACGGTCCCTGACACAAGGCTGAAACTTAGAGGTGACAGAGCTTTCACCACTGCTGCTCCCAAGCTCTGGAACGACCTACCCTCTGAGTGTTAGACAAGCCTCCTCTCTTCCTGTTTTTAAATCACTCTTAAAAACATACTTTTATTCCATGGCTTTTAACACTGAGTGATCTCCGTCCCACAATGCACCTGTTGTGAACCTGTTTTTTATGTTTTATTTATTTCATTTATTTATTTTTTATCGTGCTCTGTTTGTGTTGTGTTTGCTCGGTTCTCGTATTATCTTTTAACCTGCCCATTGCACAGCACTTTGGCTACCCCTGTGGTCAATTTTAAATGTGCTTTATGAATAAAGTTGAATTGATTTGATTGGGAATCAGCACCTCCAAATCCGAGTCCATGGTTCTCGCCCGGAAAAGGGTGGAGTGCCATCTCCGGGTTGGGGAGGAGATCTTGCCCCAAGTGGAGGAATTCAAGTACCTCGGAGTCTTGTTCACGAGTGGGGGAAGAGTGGATGGTGAGATCAACAGGCGGATCGGTGCCACGTCTTCAGTAATGCGGACGCTGTATCGATCCGTTGTGGTGAAGAAGGAGCTGAGCCGGAAGGCAAAGCTCTCAATTTACCGGTCGATCTACGTTCCCATCCTCACCTATGGTCATGAGCTTTGGGTCATGACCGAAAGGACAAGATCACGGGTACAAGCGGCCGAAATGAGTTTCCTCCGCCGGGTGGCGGGGCTCTCCCTTAGAGATAGGGTGAGAAGCTCTGTCATCCGGGGGGAGCTCAAAGTAAAGCCGCTGCTCCTCCACATGGAGAGGAGCCAGATGAGGTGGTTCGGGCATCTGGTCAGGATGCCACCCGAACGCCTCCCTAGGGAGGTGTTTAGGGCACGTCCGAACGGTAGGAGGCCACGGGGAAGACCCAGGACACGTTGGGAAGACTATGTCTCCCGGCTGGCCTGGGAACGCCTCGGGATCCCCCGGGAGGAGCTGGACGAAGTGGCTGGGGAGAGGGAAGTCTGGGCTTCCCTGCTTAGGCTGCTGCCCCCGCGACCCGACCTCGAAGAAGATGGATGGATGGATGATTTGATTGGATTCAGTAACATTTCTCTGATTGATTAGTGATTTATTCTGATTCTGCCGTAAACAAGAAGCCTCCATCTAAATACACCCGCCTGCCTCGTGTGGATGTTTGCTCATCAACGCCCACATCATATTTTAGTCTCCACCTCCGTCCCAAAAATAGAGCGAGCCAAAGCAAAATACCAGCCTCTCCCGGTCTCCTCCAAGGTGTAGCAGTGGTAAATTTCGAGCACACCTCCGGTTGACCGTGACTAAAAGTGGTACTGGGTGGCAGCTCCGAGCATATACAACAACTCAGCATGCTGGCGGTGATAATGAATCCACAGTCTGGGTGCGTGGTGACGGACATCTTTTGCGTTTCGGTTTCCACTCACCTGCTGGCAGGCGACCTTGGCTGATGATCTAAGTCCTGCAGTGGCGAGCTCACAGGTCAATGTGTTAGTTTGTCATGCGACGGCTGATGGCGCTTCTCCTTCAGCGCTCTCTGGCTGCTGCTGCTGCTTCCTGTGAGCAGATTGATCTTCTCCTCAACCAGCCCCTTTTTTTTCCTCCCACCCCTTACTCACGCTCCCTCTCTCTCCCCTCGCTCACTTTCGATTTGCCCTCCTTCCCTGCCTCTAAAAATAGACCCACCATTCATATCTTCACGCCGTCGTTGGACGATCGTCTTCAGAAAGACACGACGCAGACAAAGACTTCAATAAGAAATGGGGAAAATAGGGGCACGGTCTCTTTTACTGATATGTATTACATCAGTACAATCAATCAATCAATCAATCAATCAATGTTTACTTATATAGCCCTAAATCACGACTGTCTCAAAGGGCTGCACAAGCCACAACGACATCCTCGGCTCAGATCCCACATCAGGGCAAGGAAAAACTCAACCCAATGGGATGACAATGAGGAACCTTGGAGGGGACCGTGAGTGGATCTAACATAATAGTGTGAGAGTACAGTCCATAGTGGATCTAACATAATAGTGTGAGAGTCCAGTCCATAGTGGATCTAATATAATAGTGAGAGTCCAGTCCATACTGGATCTAGCAAAATATTGTGAGAGTCCAGTCCATAGTGGATCTAACATAATAGTGTGAGTCCAGTCCATAGTGGATCTAACATAATAGTGTGAGTCCAGTCCATAGTGGATCTAACATAATAGTGTGAGTCCAGTCCATAGTGGATCAAACATATATTGTGTGAGAGTCCAGTCCATAGTGGATCTAGCAAAATATTGTGAGAGTCCAGTCCATAGTGGATCTAACATAATAGTGTGAGTCCAGTCCATAGTGGATCTAACATAATAGTGTGAGTCCAGTCCATAGTGGATCAAACATATATTGTGTGAGAGTCCAGTCCATAGTGGATCTAGCAAAATATTGTGAGAGTCCAGTCCATAGTGGATCTAACATAATAGTGTGAGAGTCCAGTCCATAGTGGATCTAACATAATAGTGTGAGAGTCCAGTCCATAGTGGATCTAACATAATAGTGTGAGAGTCCAGTCCATAGTGGATCTAACATAATAGTGTGAGAGTCCAGTCCATAGTGGATCTAACATAATAGTGTGAGAGTCCAGTCCATAGTGGATCTAATATAATAGTGAGAGTCCAGTCCATACTGGATCTAGCAAAATATTGTGAGAGTCCAGTCCATAGTGGATCTAACATAATAGTGAGAGTCCAGTCCATAGTGGATCTAACATAATAGTGAGAGTCCAGTCCATAGTGGATCTAACATAATAGTGAGAGTCCAGTCCATAGTGGATCTAACATAATAGTGAGAGTCCAGTCCATAGTGGATCTAACATAATAATGTGAGAGTCCAGTCCGTAATGGATCTAACATAATAGTGTGAGAGTCCAGTCCATAGTGGATCTAACATAATAGTGTGAGAGTCCAGTCCATAGTGGATCTAACATAATAGTGTGAGTCCAGTCCATAGTGGATCTAACATAATAGTGTGAGTCCAGTCCATAGTGGATCAAACATATATTGTGTGAGAGTCCAGTCCATAGTGGATCTAACATAATAGTGTGAGTCCAGTCTATAGTGGATCAAACATATATTGTAAGAGTCCAGTCCATAGTGGATCTAGCAAAATATTGTGAGAGTCCAGTCCATAGTGGATCTAACATAATAGTGTGAGAGTCCAGTTCATAGTGGATCTAACATAATAGTGTGAGAGTCCAGTCCATAGTGGATCTAATATAATAGTGTGAGAGTCCAGTCCATAGTGGATCTAACATAATAGTGTGAGAGTCCAGTCCATAGTGGATCTAATATAATAGTGAGAGTCCAGTCCATACTGGATCTAGCAAAATATTGTGAGAGTCCAGTCCATAGTGGATCTAACATAATAGTGTGAGTCCAGTCCATAGTGGATCTAACATAATAGTGTGAGTCCAGTCCATAGTGGATCTAGCAAAATATTGTGAGAGTCCAGTCCATAGTGGATCTAACATAATAGTGAGAGTCCAGTCCATAGTGGATCTAACATAATAGTGTGAGAGTCCAGTCCATAGTGGATCTAACATAATAGTGTGAGAGTCCAGTCCATAGTGGATCTAACATAATAGTGAGAGTCCAGTCCATAGTGGATCTAACATAATAGTGAGAGTCCAGTCCATAGTGGATCTAACATAATAATGTGAGAGTCCAGTCCGTAATGGATCTAACATAATAGTGTGAGAGTCCAGTCCATAGTGGATCTAACATAATAGTGTGAGAGTCCAGTCCATAGTGGATCTAACATAATAGTGAGAGTCCAGTCCATAGTGGATCTAACATAATAATGTGAGAGTCCAGTCCGTAATGGATCTAACATAATAGTGTGAGAGTCCAGTCCATAGTGGATCTAACATAATAGTGTGAGTCCAGTCCATAGTGGATCTAACATAATAGTGTGAGTCCAGTCCATAGTGGATCAAACATATATTGTGTGAGAGTCCAGTCCATAGTGGATCTAACATAATAGTGTGAGTCCAGTCTATAGTGGATCAAACATATATTGCAAGAGTCCAGTCCATAGTGGATCTAGCAAAATATTGTGAGAGTCCAGTCCATAGTGGATCTAACATAATAGTGTGAGAGTCCAGTCCATAGTGGATCTAACATAATAGTGTGAGAGTACAGTCCATAGTGGATCTAACATAATAGTGAGAGTCCAGTCCATAGTGGATCAAACATAATAGTGAGAGTCCAGTCCATAGTGGATCTAACATAATAGTGTGAGAGTCCAGTCCATAGTGGATCTAACATAATAGTGTGAGTCCAGTCCATAGTGGATCAAACATATATTGTGTGAGAGTCCAGTCCATAGTGGATCTAACATAATAGTGTGAGTCCAGTCTATAGTGGATCAAACATATATTGCAAGAGTCCAGTCCATAGTGGATCTAGCAAAATATTGTGAGAGTCCAGTCCATAGTGGATCCAACATAATAGTGTGAGAGTCCAGTCCATAGTGGATCTAACATAATAGTGTGAGAGTCCAGTCCATAGTGGATCTAACATAATAGTGTGAGAGTCCAGTCCATAGTGGATCTAACATAATAGTGTGAGAGTCCAGTCCATAGTGGATCTAATATAATAGTGAGAGTCCAGTCCATACTGGATCTAGCAAAATATTGTGAGAGTCCAGTCCATAGTGGATCTAACATAATAGTGTGAGTCCAGTCCATAGTGGATCTAACATAATAGTGTGAGTCCAGTCCATAGTGGATCAAACATATATTGTGTGAGAGTCCAGTCCATAGTGGATCTAGCAAAATATTGTGAGAGTCCAGTCCATAGTGGATCTAACATAATAGTGAGAGTCCAGTCCATAGTGGATCTAACATAATAGTGTGAGAGTCCAGTCCATAGTGGATCTAACATAATAGTGTGAGAGTCCAGTCCATAGTGGATCTAACATAATAGTGTGAGAGTCCAGTCCATAGTGGATCTAACATAATAGTATGAGAGTCCAGTCCATAGTGGATCTAACATAATAGTGTGAGAGTCCAGTCCATAGTGGATCTAACATAATAGTGTGAGAGTCCAGTCCATAGTGGATCTAACATAATAGTGAGAGTCCAGTCCATAGTGGATCCAACATAATAGTAAGAGTCCAGTCCATAGTGGATCTAACATAATAGTGTGAGAGTCCAGTCCATAGTGGATCTAACATAATAGTAAGAGTCCAGTCCATAGTGGATCCAACATAATAGTGAGAGACCAGTCCATAGTGGATCTAATATAATAGTGTGAGAGTCCAGTCCATAGTGGATCTAACATAATAGTAAGAGTCCAGTCCATAGTGGATCCAACATAATAGTAAGAGTCCAGTCCATAGTGGATCTAACATAATAGTAAGTGTCCAGTCCATAGTGGATCTAACATAATAGTAAGAGTCCAGTCCATAGTGGATCTAACATAATAGTGTGAGAGTCCAGTCCATAGTGGATCTAACATAATAGTGTGAGAGTCCAGTCCATATTGGATCTAACATAATAGTGTGAGAGACCAGTCCATAGTGGATCTAACATAATAGTAAGAGTCCAGTCCATAGTGGATCTAACATAATAGTAAGAGTCCAGTCCATAGTGGATCTAACATAATAGTGTGAGAGTCCAGTCCATAGTGGATCTAACATAATAGTGAGAGTCCAGTCCATAGTGGATCCAACATAATAGTAAGAGTCCAGTCCATAGTGGATCTAACATAATAGTAAGAGTCCAGTCCATAGTGGATCTAACATAATAGTGAGAGTCCAGTCCATAGTGGATCCAACATAATAGTAAGAGTCCAGTCCATAGTGGATCTAACATAATAGTGAGAGTCCAGTCCATAGTGGATCCAACATAATAGTAAGAGTCCAGTCCATAGTGGATCTAACATAATAGTAAGAGTCCAGTCCATAGTGGATCCAACATAATAGTAAGAGTCCAGTCCATAGTGGATCTAACATAATAGTGTGAGAGTCCAGTCCACAGTGGATCCAACATAATAGTAAGAGTCCAGTCCATAGTGGATCCAACATAATAGTAAGAGTCCAGTCCATAGTGGATCTAACATAATAATGAGAGTCCAGTCCATAGTGGATCTAACATAATAATGAGAGTCCAGTCCATAGTGGGGCCAGCAGGACACCATCCCGAGCGGAGACGGGTCAGCAGCGCAGAGACAGTACTGCTTTTCCATTTACCGTAAAATGTTGTAAATAAAAACAAACCAAAAAAAAGACTATATTTTACAGTACAATTCTGTAAATGTAAAGTTTTTACTATAAAATGGACAGTCTACTTAAAACAATTTATATAATTAATAATGAAATCCAGAGGCAAATTAATACATTATTCTCTGTTACAAGCGACCCTCTGATGGCAGTCATAACTGCCATAGACATATTGATATGTCTATACATATGTATTTATGTATATTTGTATATAAATGTACAAATATACATACATATATATATATATATATATATATATATATATATATATATATGCTCAAAATACCTAACCTTGATCCTGACCTCATGGTAAACTACCGACCGGTGTTCCACCTTCCCTTTATTTCGAAAATCCTCGAAAAAATTGTCGCACAGCAGCTAAATGAACACTTAGTGTCTAACAATCTCTGTGAACCTTTTCAATCCGGTTTCAGGGCAAATCACTCTACGGAGACAGCCCTCGCAAAAATGACTAATGATCTACTGCTAACCATGGATTCTGATGCGTCATCTATGTTGCTGCTTCTTGATCTTAGCGCTGCTTTCGATACCGTCGATCATAATATTTTATTAGAGCGTATCAAAACACGTATTGGTATGTCAGACTTAGCTTTGTCGTGGTTTAACTCTTATCTTACTGACAGGATGCAATGCGTCTCCCATAATAATGTGACCTCGGACTATGTTAAGGTAACGTGCGGAGTTCCTCAGGGTTCGATTCTTGGCCCTGCACTCTTTAGTATTTACATGCTGCCGCTAGGCGACATCATACGCAAATACGGTGTTAGCTTTCATTGTTATGCTGATGACAGCCAACTCTACATGCCCCTAAAGCTGACCAACACGCCGGATTGTAGTCAGCTGGAGGCGTGTCTTAATGAAATTAAACAATGGATGTCCGCTAACTTCTTGCAACTCAACGCCAAGAAAACGGAAATGCTGATTATCGGTCCTGCTAAACACCGACATTTATTTGATAATACCACCTTAACATTTGACAACCAAACAATTACACAAGGCGAATCAGTAAAGAATCTGGGTATTATCTTCCACCCAACTCTCTCCTTTGAGTCACACATTAAGAGTGTTACTAAAACGGCCTTCTTTCATCTCCGTAATATCGCTAAAATTCGTTCTATTTTATCCACTAGCGACGCTGAGATCATTATTCATGCGTTCGTTACGTCTCGTCTCGACTACTGTAACGTATTATTTTCGGGTCTCCCTATGTCTAGCATTAAAAGATTACAGTTGGTACAAAATGCGGCTGCTAGACTTTTGACAAGAACAAGAAAGTTTGATCATATTACGCCTATACTGGCTCACCTGCACTGGCTTCCTGTGCACTTAAGATGCGACTTTAAGGTTTTACTACTTACGTATAAAATACTACACGGTCTAGCTCCGTCCTATCTTGTCGATTGCATTGTACCATATGTCCCGGCAAGAAATTTGCGTTCAAAGAACTCCGGCTTATTAGTGATTCCCAGAGCCCAAAAAAAGTCTGCGGGCTATAGAGCGTTTTCTATTCGGGCTCCAGTACTATGGAATGCCCTCCCGGTAACAATTAGAGATGCTACCTCAGTAGAAGCATTTAAGTCCCATCTTAAAACTCATTTGTATACTCTAGCCTTTAAATAGCCCCCCTGTTAGACCAGTTGATCTGCCGTTTCTTTTCTTTTCTCCTCTGCTCCCTTATTCCTTGTGGAGGGAGGCACAGGTCCGGTGGCCATGGATGAAGTGCTGGCTGTCCAGAGTCGGGACCCGGGGTGGACCGCTCGCCTGTGCATCGGCTGGGAACATCTCTGCGCTGCTGACCTGTCTCCGCTCGGGATGGTGTCCTGCTGGCCCCACTATGGACTGGACTCTTACTATTATGTTGGATCCACTATGGACTGGACTCTCACAATATTATGTCAGACCCACTCGACATCCATTGCTTTCGGTCTCCCCTAGAGGGGGGGTTACCCACATATGCGGTCCTCTCCAAGGTTTCTCATAGTCATTCACATCGACGTCCCACTGGGGTGAGTTTTTCCTTGCCCTTATGTGGGCTTTGTACCGAGGATGTCGTTGTGGCTTGTGCAGCCCTTTGAGACACTTGTGATTTAGGGCTATATAAATAAACATTGATTGATTGATTGATTGATATATATATATATATATATATATATATATATATATATATATATATATATATATATATATATGTGTGTGTGTGTGTTTGTGTGTGTGTCCTGAGCATGACAGCTACGACAGTATATAAGAAAAGATACGCCACCCTTCTTCGTGCCTGTGCACCGACGCTACCATCGAAGGAAGATGTTAAGGACCGCTTCCGTCGCACACCTAAGGAGGACAAGATCTTCTTGTTGGGCGATTTCAATGCCAGAGTGGGGAAGGACAACAAGGTGTGGAGTGGTGTTTTTGGCAGGCATGGCATTGGACAAGCCAATGCTAATGGCCTACAGCTGCTAAGCCTCTGTGCTGAGCATGACTCGACCAACACAAACACCATCTTCCAACTAAAAAATAAGCACAAAACATCCTGGATGCACCCACGCTCCAAACATTGGCACCTGGTTGATTACGCCATTGTGAGACGCTTGGACATAAAATACGTATCACTAACTTGTGCAATGAGAGGAGCTGAGTGTTGGACCGACCACCGGCTCGTCATATCCAGGCTCCGGGTGCAAGTACGCCCTGCTATCCGTCTTCCAAAGTCAGGGAAGAAGAGGCTTGACTGTACCCGGCTAGCAGAGCCTATGGCTCGGGACAATCTCCGTCACTCTCTAGCCGAAAACCTGGAAGACATTGAGCATATTCTGGAGAGCGATGACTCCATTGATGACAAATGGACCTCTATCAACTCCAGGCTCTATGAGGCAGCATCCCAATCCATTGGCTATAAGCGCTGAAAGCGTCGGGACTGGTTTGATGACAACGCAGCCACAATAACCACCATGCTCAAACACATGCACACAGCACACAATGCTGTACTCAACAACCCCACTTCAGCTGTGCTCTGACAGCAATGGCAAACATGGGGCGGTATAGCTCGGTTGGTAGAGCGGCCGTTCCAGCAACTTGAGGGTTGCAGATTCGATCCCCGCTTCTGCCATCCTAGTCACTGCCGTTGTGTCCTTGGGCAAGACACTCTACCCACCTGCTCCCAGTGTCACCCACACTGCTTTAAATGTAACTTAGATATTGGGTTTCACTATGTAAAAGCGCTTTATAAATATAATGCACTTCACTTCACATCCAGAAGGGAGGTGCAGTCAAAATTGCGTGCCCTGAAAAATCCATCCATCTTCTTCCGCTTATCCGAGGTCGGGTCGCGGGGGCAGCAGCCTAAGCAGAGAAGCCCAGACTTCCCTCTCCCCAGCCACTTCGTCCAGCTCCTCACGGGGGATCCCGAGGCGTTCCCAGGCCAGCCGGGAGACATAGTCTTCCCAACGTGTCCTGGGTCTGTCTTGGTTGACAAGACTCTGCAGCATCGCGTGGACATCGGGGGCGGTACCTCTGGATTGGCAGACCGGGGTGGTGGTTCCTCTCTTTAAGAAGGGGAACCGGAGGGTGTGTTCTAACTATCGTGGGATCACACTCCTCAGCCTTCCCGGTAAGGTCTATTCAGGTGTACTGGAGAGGAGGCTACGCCGGATAGTCGAACCTCGGATTCAGGAGGAACAGTGTGGTTTTCGTCCTGGTCGTGGAACTGTGGACCAGCTCTATACTCTCGGCAGGGTCCTTGAGGGTGCATGGGAGTTTGCCCAACCAGTCTACATGTGTTTTGTGGACTTGGAGAAGGCATTCGACCGTGTCCCTCGGGAAGTCCTGTGGGGAGTGCTCAGAGAGTATGGGGTATCGGACTGTCTGATTTTGGCGGTCCGCTCCCTGTATGATCAGTGTCAGAGCTTGGTCCGCATTGCCGGCAGTAAGTCGGACACGTTTCCAGTGAGGGTTGGACTCCGCCAAGGCTGCCCTTTGTCACCCATTCTGTTCATAACTTTTATGGACAGAATTTCTAGGCGCAGTCAAGGCGTTGAGGGGATCTGGTTTGGTGGTTACAGGATTAGGTCTGTGCTTTTTGCAGATGATGTGGTCCTGATGGCTTCATCTGGCCAGGATCTCCAGCTCTCGCTGGATCGGTTCGCAGCCGAGTGTAAAGCGACTGGGATGAGAATCAGCACCTCCAAGTCCGAGTCCATGGTTCTCTCCCGGAAAAGGGTGGAATGCCATCTTCGGGTTGGGGAGGAGACCCTGCCCCAAGTGGAGGAGTTCAAGTACCTCGGAGTCTTGTTCACGAGTGAGGAAAGAGTGGATCGTGAGATCGACAGGCGGATCGGTGCGGCGTCTTCAGTAATGCGGACGCTGTATCGATCCGTTGTGGTGAAGAAGGAGCTGAGCTGGAAGGCAAAGCTCTCAATTTACCGGTCGATCTACGTTCCCATCCTCACCTATGGTCATGAGCTTTGGGTTATGACCGAAAGGACAAGATCACGGGTACAAGCGGCCGAAATGAGTTTCCTCCGCCGGGTGGCAGGGCTCTCCCTTAGAGATAGGGTGAGAAGCTCTGTCATCCGGGGGGAGCTCAAATTAAAGCCGCTGCTCCTCCACATCGAGAGGAGCCAGATGAGGTGGTTTGGGCATCTGGTCAGGATGCCACCCGATCGCCTCCCTCGGGAGGTGTTTAGGGCACATCTGACCGGTAGGAGGCCCTGAAAAATGAGTGGTGGATATCAAAGGCAGCTGAAATACAATCTCATGCCAACAAAAATTATATGCACAACTTTTACGATGCAGTGAAAATCATCGACGGCCCAAGAAACTGCGGTCTCCCCACTGGTCTAATGATGGTACAACACTCATAAAAGACCAGAAGCTCATCACCAAAAGATGGGCAGAACATTTTGAAACCCTGCTAAATCAGCCTGCCCCAACAGACCCCTCAGCTCTGGAGGAACTACCTGACTACCCGACCATCCATGACCTTGACCTTCCAGCAACCTTTGGAGAGGTTAAGGGTGCAAAAAGGTCTCTGAAAAACAACAAGACCTCTGGTCCTTACAGCATCCCTGCAGAGATTTTCAAGAAAGGAGGCTACCTTTCCATCCATGCCCTTTTCCTTGTCATCAGCAAAGTGTGGAAGCATGAAACTGTCCCTCAGCAGTGGAGAGATGCAAATATTATCACCATCAACAAAGGCAAGGGGGACAAGTCTCTCTGTGGCAACAGTCGTGGCATTTCACTTCTGGCTGTTGCTGGTAAAGTCCTGGCTAAAGTCATGCCACACAGGCTGGTGAACAACATCACGGAAGACCTGTTGCCGGAGTCCCAATGTGGTTTTAGGAAGAACAGGAGTACTGTGGACATGGTGTTCACAACACGGCAGCTTCAGGAGAATTGTAGGGAGCAGCACCAGGACCTCTCCGTTGCTTTCATTGATCTGTCGAAGGCTTTTGACACTGTCAGCAGGGAGCTTCTCTGGAATATCCTCCTGAAGTTCGGCTGCCCGCAGAAGTTCGTCAACATCCTAAGGCAATTCCATGAAGGGATGATGTCACGTGTGACTATTGGCGGCCAGGAATCAGAACCCTTTAAGGTGTGTACCGGTGTACACCAGGGATGCGTCCTTGCTCCAGTCTTATTTAATATCTTCCTCCTGTGTGTGACACTGCTGCTCCATGAGAGGATCAAGAAGGGCATTGGGGTTACCGTCGACTTCCGACTTGACGTTTAACATCCGGAGGCTCCAAGCAGTCACAAAAGTCACACCAGTGCAAGTCATCGAACTCCAATACGCAGATGACTGCGCAGTTGTGGCCCACACACCGGAAGAGCTGCAAGCTACCCTCTCAGCCGCTGCAAGTGCCTATGGCAGACTGGGCATATCTGTCCATCCATCCATCCATCCATCTTCTTCCGCTTATCCGAGGTCGGGTCGCGGGGGCAGCAGCTTAAGCAGGGTAGTCCAGACTTCCCTCTCCCCAGCCACTTCGTCCAGCTCCTCCCGGGGGATCCCGAGGCGTTCCCAGGCCAGGCGGGAGAGATAGTCTTCCCAGCGTGTCCTGGGTCTTCCCCGTGGCCTCCTACCGGTCGGACGTGCCCGAAACACCTTCCTAGGGAGGCGTTCGGGTGGCATCCTGACCAGATGCCCGAACCACCTCATCTGGCTCCTCTCGATGTGGAGGAGCAGCGGCTTTACTTTGAGCTCCCCCCGAATGACAGAGCTTCTCACCCTATCTCTAAGGGAGAGCCCCGCCACTCGGCGGAGGAAACTCATTTCGGCCGCTTGTACCCGTGATCTTGTCCTTTCGGTCATGACCCAAAGCTCATGACCATAGGTGAGGATGGGAACGTAGATCGACCGGTAAATCGAGAGCTTTGCCTTCCGGCTCAGCTCCATCTTCACCACAACGGATCGATACAGCGTCCGCATTACTGAAGACGCCGCACCGATCCGCCTGTCGATCTCACGATCCACTCTTCCCCCACTCGTGAACAAGACTCCGAGGTACTTGAACTCCTCCACTTGGGGCAAGATCTCCTCCCCAACCCGGAGATGGCACTCCACCCTTTTCCGGGAGAGAACCATGGACTCGGACTTGGAGGTGCTGATTCCCATCCCAGTCGCTTCACACTCGGCTGCGAACCGATCCAGTGAGAGCTGAAGTATGTGTGGCATATCTGTCAACGTGGCAAAAACCGAGGTAACATGCCAGTGGGCATCCACTCCTCCACCAACCTTCACCATTGACAATAAACCACTTGCAGTAGTGGACTCTTTCAAATACCTTGGCAGCTTTCTCTCTGACGATTGCAGTATCGACGGGGCGATTCAAAACAGGATTATGCAGGCGTCAGCATCTTTTGGCAGACTCAGGGGAAGGGTCTTCCAGAACAAAGACCTTAAGCTACATACCAAGGTAGCGGTCTATTCAGCTGTGGTCATGACGACCCTCCTCTACAGCTGTGAAGCGTGGACCCTGTACAGCCACCACCTCAGGATGCTGGAGGCCTTCCACATCAGGTGCTTACAATGCATCCTGGGGATATCTTGTAAGGACAGAGTCCCCCACACTGAAATACTCTGCAAGACCAACTGCACCAGTGTGGAGGCTACAGTCACCCAGCACCAACTTCGCTGGCTAGGCCACATTATCAGGATGCGGGAAGAACGCTTACCACGCAAGGTGCTTTATGTTCAGCTTCATCTTGGTCACCGCTTGGCAGGAGGCCCAAAAAAGCGTTATAAAGATCAGTCTTCAGACTGTCATGAAGAAATGCGGCCTGAACCCGAACCAGCTGGAGGACACTGCAGCCCAACGCTCCACCTGGCGGCAGCTCCTCCAACAAGGAGTTCATAAGCTACAAGTTACTCTCCATTAAACGTATCTAAGCTACAGGGGAAGCTGTCCCAGGAGAATTGTAGCTAGCTACACTACAAAAATAGCTAGCTACTAGAGATGCGCGGTTTGCGGGCACAACCGCGGAGTCCGCGGATTATCCACGGTTCGGGCGGATGAAATTAAAAAAAAATTAGATTTTATCCGCGGGTCGGGTCGGGTCGGGTCGGGTCGGGTGGTTGAAATAAAAAAAATTAGATTTTAAATAGATTCAGGCGGGTGGCAGTTAAACCAATTGGGAAATATATATACATAGTTAAATGTTGTTACCCACATACGAAAAACGAGCAGGCACCTGCAGCATATGCCACAACAGAAGAAAAAAAAAAAAAGAGATGGACACTTTTACGGAGCGGAGAAGGGACGCCTCGCCGGGGTCCCTGGACCGAGGCCCCTTCCCCCGAGAGGGCCCCACCGGGAGCCGTAGCTGAGGCGATCCGCGAGAAGGGCCCGACGCACGTCCAGGGTCACCACCGCGCCCACCGCACCGACACCCCGCCTCGTCCGCCTTTGCCGCGGCCGGCGTCACGCGCAGCAGGTAAGCAGCTTACCTGCCCGCCACCCCCGTGGCCGGGGGCACGTAACAGGGGTCACTCCGCGCGCAGTGCGCTCACGAAAGGGGTGGGGCTCACCCTGGTTGATATAGACAGCAGGACGGTGGCCATGGAAGTCGGAACCCGCTAAGGAGTGTGTAACAACCCACCTGCCGAATCAAATAGCCCTGAAAATGGATGGCGCTGGAGCGTCAGGCCCATACCCGGCCGTCGCCGGCAGCGAGACGCGCTTGGAGGTGCGCTCAGCGCGGCTCCCATATGATTGCGCACTGGTGTGCGTCTGGGTCGTGACAGCGTGGCACGCGAATGTCTGAGCTGCATTGGATCAGTCTCCTTTCTTTAACAGGCAAAAGCTTTATAACCTCACTAATGCCTTGCATCGTCTATATTAGATATATAACAACGGGCGGGTGCGGGCGGTGCGGTTCTGATCAAATGTTACATCGGGTGGATGGCGGATGGTTGACAACTTTCTGATGCGGTTGCGGATGAAATAATTGCCTATCCGCGCATCTCTACTAGCTACATTGAACAACATTTCTATCTATGGTCCACATGTACAATATCTATGTTCATGTAAGTGTACAAATATTACTATTCACTCACTATCTTAACTATAAAAGAACAGCATCTATTGACAAAATGAACTTATGATTGTGCTTGACAGTCAACAACTAAAGGCAAACATTTGTCTAAACATGTGGAAGGACTCACATTATTGTGGGTTCCTGCACCTCATCTTCATCACTAAAGGAAACATCTCATCTGTGGGTAGAAAATTCCTCTGACATTTAGTTTTTGAGTGGTCAGCTTGAAGCGTCCCTCTGTCTCGGACTCCCTCCTGGTCATGTGACATGAGGCTCTGTTACTTCCTGGTCTTATCTTGCCTCTGATTGGCCAGTCTGTAATGTTTGGCCTTAACCTTAGCCAATGGTGCCTCATCGGAGAACAGCAAGCAACCATCATGGATGTTGTCATTCTTATTCTTTATTAAAATGTTCAAATAGAAGAACCATCATGGGTGTTGTCATTCTTATTCTTTATTAAATGTTCAAATCGAAGAAAAGGGTGAAGGCACAAGCAGTAAAATAGAGAAAAAGCTCATTCAGTGGCAGCCATCTTAAATGTGTTCTCTATCCACATTTTCTTTCTGGGAACAATCTGATTGCTTGCATCTTTTCAAAGGTCCCACATATGAGTTCATTAGTGGAGATATTTGTCACACTTCCACACGCAAGAGGAGGAAGATCTCGGTGGGCGGAGCGACTCCCAGAACTCCTCACACCTTTTTGGCGAGCTTGCCTTGCACACCTGGTTCAGTTCTGAGCCGCTCTCAAAGGCGGACTTTGTCTGGGAGGATACATTGTTTGGGTCACCGCCGGGGGGGTCTTGAAGGCCAAAGTCTCCAACGATGTTGTTCAAGTCCACTCCACCTCCTTCAAGAGAACAACATTAATGAGCTACACATCTTATTCCCCTCCACCATCTTATTCCCCTCCACCATCTTATTCCCCTCCACCATCTTATTCCACTCCACCATCTTATTCCACTCCACCATCTTATTCCACTCCACCATCTTATTCCACTCCACCATCTTATTCCACCATAAGCAGGTCCAAGTACTTCTGCCTGAGAACTTCCTCCTTGATCGCTGATCAGTGGTAACAAGACTGCCACAAATGTAACAAGACTGATCAGTGGTAGCAAGACTGATAACGGTAACAAGACTGATAACGGTAACAAGACTGATAACGGTAACAAGACTGATCAGTGGTAACAAGACTGCCACAAATGTAACAAGACTGATCAGTGGTAACAAGACTGATCAGTGGTAACCAGACTGATCAGTGGTAGCAAGACTGATAACGGTAACAAGACTGATAACGGTAACAAGACTGATCAGTGGTAACAAGACTGATAACGGTAACAAGACTGATCAGTGGTAACAAGACTGCCACAAATGAAACAAGACTGATCAGTGGTAACAAGACTGATAACGGTAACAAGACTGATCAGTGGTAACAAGACTGATCAGTGGTAACAAGACTGATAACGGTAACAAGACTGATAACGGTAACAAAACTGATAACGGTAACAAGACTGATCAGTGGTAACAAGACTGCCACAAATGTAACAAGACTGATCAGTGGTAACAAGACTGATCAGTGGTAACAAGACTGATAACGGTAACAAGACTGATCAGTGGTAACAAGACTGATCAGTGGTAGCAAGACTGATAACGGTAACAAGACTGATCAGTGGTAACAAGACTGATAACGGTAACAAGACTGATAACGGTAACAAGACTGATAACGGTAACAAAACTGATCAGTGGTAACAAGACTGCCACAAATGTAACAAGACTGATCAGTGGTAACAAGACTGATAACGGTAACAAGACTGATAACGGTAACGAGACTGATCAGTGCTAACAAGACTGCCACAAATGTAACAAGACTGATCAGTGGTAACAAGACTGATAACGGTAACAAGACTGATAACGGTAACAAGACTGATCAGTGGTAACAAGACTGATCAGTGGTAACAAGACTGATAACGGTAACAAGACTGATAACGGTAACAAGACTGATCAGTGGTAACAAGACTGATAACGGTAACAAGACTGATAACGGTAACAAGACTGATCAGTGGTAACAAGACTGCCACAAATGAAACAAGACTGATCAGTGGTAACAAGACTGATAACGGTAACAAGACTGATCAGTGGTAACAAGACTGCCACAAATGTAACAAGACTGATCAGTCGTAACGAGACTGATAACGGTAACAAGACTGATCAGTGGTAACAAGACTGATCAGTGGTAACCAGACTGATCAGTGGTAACAAGACTGCCACAAATGTAACAAGACTGATCAGTGGTAACAAGACTGATAACGGTAACAAGACTGATAACGGTAACAAGACTGATCAGTGGTAACAAGACTGATAACGGTAACAAGACTGATAACGGTAACAAGACTGATCAGTGGTAACAAGACTGATCAGTGGTAACCAGACTGATCAGTGGTAACAAGACTGATAACGGTAACAAGACTGATAACGGTAACAAGACTGATCAGTGGTAACAAGACTGATAACGGCAACAAGACTGATAACGGTAACAAGACTGATAACGGTAACAAGACTGATCAGTGATAACAAGACTGCCACAAATGTAACAAGACTAATCAGTGGTAACAAGACTGATAACGGTAACAAGACTGATCAGTGGTAACAAGACTGATCAGTGGTAACAAGACTGCCACAAATGTAACAAGACTGATCAGTGGTAACAAGACTGATAACGGTAACAAGACTGATAACGGTAACAAGACTGATAACGGTAACAAGACTGATAACGGTAACAAGACTGATCAGTGGTAACAAGACTGCCACAAATGTAACAAGACTGATCAGTGGTAACAAGACTGATAACGGTAACAAGACTGATAACGGTAACAAGACTGATAACGGTAACAAGACTGATCAGTGGTAACAAGACTGCCACAAATGTAACAAGACTGATCAGTGGTAACAAGACTGATAACGGTAACAAGACTGATAACGGTAACAAGACTGATCAGTGGTAACAAGACTGATAACGGTAACAAGACTGATAACGGTAACAAGACTGATCAGTGGTAACAAGACTGCCACAAATGTAACAAGACTGATCAGTGGTAACAAGACTGATAACGGTAACAAGACTGATAACGGTAACAAGACTGATAACGGTAACAAGACTGATAACGGTAACAAGACTGATCAGTGATAACAAGACTGCCACAAATGTAACAAGACTAATCAGTGGTAACAAGACTGATAACGGTAACAAGACTGATCAGTGGTAACAAGACTGATAACGGTAACAAGACTGATCAGTGGTAACAAGACTGATCAGTGGTAACAAGACTGCCACAAATGTAACAAGACTGATCAGTGGTAACAAGACTGATAACGGTAACAAGACTGATAACGGTAACAAGACTGATCAGTGATAACAAGACTGCCACAAATGTAACAAGACTAATCAGTGGTAACAAGACTGATAACGGTAACAAGACTGATCAGTGGTAACAAGACTGATCAGTGGTAACAAGACTGCCACAAATGTAACAAGACTGATCAGTGGTAACAAGACTGATAACGGTAACAAGACTGATAACGGTAACAAGACTGATAACGGTAACAAGACTGATCAGTGGTAACAAGACTGCCACAAATGTAACAAGACTGATCAGTGGTAACAAGACTGATAACGGTAACAAGACTGATAACGGTAACAAGACTGATCAGTGGTAACAAGACTGATAACGGTAACAAGACTGATCAGTGGTAACAAGACTGCCACAAATGTAACAAGACTGATCAGTGGTAACAAGACTGATAACGGTAACAAGACTGATAACGGTAACAAGACTGATCAGTGGTAACAAGACTGATAACGGTAACAAGACTGATAACGGTAACAAGACTGATCAGTGGTAACAAGACTGCCACAAATGTAACAAGACTGATCAGTGGTAACAAGACTGATAACGGTAACAAGACTGATAACGGTAACAAGACTGATAACGGTAACAAGACTGATCAGTGATAACAAGACTGCCACAAATGTAACAAGACTAATCAGTGGTAACAAGACTGATAACGGTAACAAGACTGATCAGTGGTAACAAGACTGATAACGGTAACAAGACTGATCAGTGGTAACAAGACTGCCACAAATGTAACAAGACTGATCAGTGGTAACAAGACTGATAACGGTAACAAGACTGATAACGGTAACAAGACTGATCAGTGATAACAAGACTGCCACAAATGTAACAAGACTAATCAGTGGTAACAAGACTGATAACGGTAACAAGACTGATCAGTGGTAACAAGACTGCCACAAATGTAACAAGACTGATCAGTGGTAACAAGACTGATAACGGTAACAAGACTGATAATGGTAACAAGACTGATCAGTGGTAACAAGACTGATAACGGTAACAAGACTGATAACGGTAACAAGACTGATCAGTGGTAACAAGACTGCCACAAATGTAACAAGACTGATCAGTGGTAACAAGACTGATAACGGTAACAAGACTGATAACGGTAACAAGACTGATAACGGTAACAAGACTGATCAGTGATAACAAGACTGCCACAAATGTAACAAGACTAATCAGTGGTAACAAGACTGATAACGGTAACAAGACTGATCAGTGGTAACAAGACTGATAACGGTAACAAGACTGATCAGTGGTAACAAGACTGATCAGTGGTAACAAGACTGCCACAAATGTAACAAGACTGATCAGTGGTAACAAGACTGATAACGGTAACAAGACTGATAACGGTAACAAGACTGATCAGTGATAACAACACTGCCACAAATGTAACAAGACTAATCAGTGGTAACAAGACTGATAACGGTAACAAGACTGATCAGTGGTAACAAGACTGATCAGTGGTAACAAGACTGCCACAAATGTAACAAGACTGATCAGTGGTAACAAGACTGATAACGGTAACAAGACTGATAACGGTAACAAGACTGATAACGGTAACAAGACTGATCAGTGGTAACAAGACTGCCACAAATGTAACAAGACTGATCAGTGGTAACAAGACTGATAACGGTAACAAGACTGATAACGGTAACAAGACTGATCAGTGGTAACAAGACTGATAACGGTAACAAGACTGATCAGTGGTAACAAGACTGCCACAAATGTAACAAGACTGATCAGTGGTAACAAGACTGATAACGGTAACAAGACTGATAACGGTAACAAGACTGATCAGTGATAACAAGACTGCCACAAATGTAACAAGACTAATCAGTGGTAACAAGACTGATAACGGTAACAAGACTGATCAGTGGTAACAAGACTGCCACAAATGTAACAAGACTGATCAGTGGTAACAAGACTGATAACGGTAACAAGACTGATAATGGTAACAAGACTGATCAGTGGTAACAAGACTGATAACGGTAACAAGACTGATAACGGTAACAAGACTGATCAGTGGTAACAAGACTGCCACAAATGTAACAAGACTGATCAGTGGTAACAAGACTGATAACGGTAACAAGACTGATAACGGTAACAAGACTGATAACGGTAACAAGACTGATCAGTGATAACAAGACTGCCACAAATGTAACAAGACTAATCAGTGGTAACAAGACTGATAACGGTAACAAGACTGATCAGTGGTAACAAGACTGATAACGGTAACAAGACTGATCAGTGGTAACAAGACTGATCAGTGGTAACAAGACTGCCACAAATGTAACAAGACTGATCAGTGGTAACGAGACTGATAACGGTAACAAGACTGATAACGGTAACAAGACTGATCAGTGGTAACAAGACTGATAACGGTAACAAGACTGATCAGTGGTAACAAGACTGATAACGGTAACAAGACTGATAACGGTAACAAGACTGATCAGTGGTAACAAGACTGATAACGGTAACAAGACTGATCAGTGGTAACAAGACTGATAACGGTAACAAGACTGATCAGTGGTAACAAGACTGCCACAAATGTAACAAGACTGATCAGTGGTAACAAGACTGATAACGGTAACAAGACTGATCAGTGGTAACAAGTCTGATCAGTGGTAACAAGACTGCCACAAATGTAACAAGACTGATCAGTGGTAACAAGACTGATAACGGTAACAAGACTGATAACGGTAACGAGACTGATCAGTGGTAACAAGACTGCCACAAATGTAACAAGACTGATCAGTGGTAACAAGACTGATAACGGTAACAAGACTGATCAGTGGTAACAAGACTGATCAGTGGTAACAAGACTGATAACGGTAACAAGACTGATCAGTGGTAACAAGACTGATAACGGTAACAAGACTGATAACGGTAACAAGACTGATCAGTGGTAACAAGACTGCCACAAATGTAACAAGACTGATCAGTGGTAACAAGACTGATAACGGTAACAAGACTGATCAGTGGTAACAAGACTGCCACAAATGTAACAAGACTGATCAGTGGTAACGAGACTGATAACGGTAACAAGACTGATAACGGTAACAAGACTGATCAGTGGTAACAAGACTGATAACGGTAACAAGACTGATCAGTGGTAACAAGACTGATCAGTGGTAACAAGACTGATAACGGTAACAAGACTGATAACGGTAACAAGACTGATCAGTGGTAACAAGACTGATAACGGTAACAAGACTGATAACGGTAACAAGACTGATCAGTGGTAACAAGACTGCCACAAATGTAACAAGACTGATCAGTGGTAACAAGACTGATAACGGTAACAAGACTGATCAGTGGTAACAAGACTGCCACAAATGTAACAAGACTGATCAGTGGTAACGAGACTGATAACGGTAACAAGACTGATAACGGTAACAAGACTGATCAGTGGTAACAAGACTGATAACGGTAACAAGACTGATCAGTGGTAACAAGACTGCCACAAATGTAACAAGACTGATCAGTGGTAACGAGACTGATAACGGTAACAAGACTGATAACGGTAACAAGACTGATCAGTGGTAACAAGACTGATAACGGTAACAAGACTGATAACGGTAACAAGACTGATCAGTGGTAACAAGACTGCCACAAATGTAACAAGACTGATCAGTGGTAACAAGACTGATAACGGTAACAAGACTGATCAGTGCAGTGGTAACAAGACTGATCAGTGGTAACAAGACTGCCACAAATGTAACAAGACTGATCAGTGGTAACAAGACTGATAACGGTAACAAGACTGATCAGTGGTAACAAGACTGATCAGTGGTAACAAGACTGCCACAAATGTAACAAGACTGATCAGTGGTAACAAGACTGATAACGGTAACAAGACTGATAACGGTAACAAGACTGATCAGTGGTAACAAGACTGATCAGTGGTAACAAGACTGCCACAAATGAATTCACTGGGGTGAGTTTTTCCTTGCCCTTATGTGGGCTCTGTACCGAGGATGTCGTTGTGGCTTGTGCAGCCCTTTGAGACACTTGTGATTTAGGGCTGTATAAATAAACATTGATTGATTGATTGAATTGTCAAATCCAGAAAGGACCTTCTCAGTGACTTGATGAAGTATGAAGTAACAACCTTTAGTCACTTTTTCATCCCAGACAGCGAAAGTCTGGGCCAATCAGGGACCTCGATACTGAACAGCTCTGATGGCTTTGATCAATACTACTGTTGTAGTGATACTTTTGCATTATTTAGCCATGTCTGTTATTGACAATGCTTCATTTAGGAGCAAATAAATGTAGAATATGCTTTAAAAATATTTCTATAAAATTAGCTATGTGTGATATCTGTTATTATAATGTATTTATTTTATTATTATTTTTACATTTATTTAAAATGTTACTTGTTTGGGGAAAAACAGCACGTGATCTATTTTTTAAACTATTCCTGTCGAGTTTATGTGTGGAAAAACCCAATAAACAAATGTTTCACAAAAAAAATCAGCGATGTGGCAAAGTGGCAATATTTAAATAGTGAGGGACGACTGTCACACCTATTTCTAGATTAGACCAATTTAACTACAAATGTTTAGAGACAATATTTAAATAGGTGGTGGTGAGGGACGACTGTCACACCTATTTCTAAAATTAGACCAGTTTAACTACAAATGTTTAGAGACAATATTTAAATAGGTGGTGGTGAGGGACGACTGTCACACCTATTTCTAGATTAGACCAGTTTAACTACAAATGTTTAGAGACAATATTTAAATAGGTGGTGGTGAGGGACGACTGTCACACCTATTTCTAGATTAGACCAGTTTAACTACAAATGTTTAGAGACAATATTTAAATAGGTGGTGGTGAGGGACGACTGTCACACCTATTTCTAGATTAGACCAAATTAACTACAAATGTTTAGAGACAATATTTAAATAGGTGGTGGTGAGGGACGACTGTCACACCTATTTCTAGATTAGACCAATTTAACTACAAATGTTTAAAGACAATATTTAAATAGGTGGTGGTGAGGGACGACTGTCACACCTATTTCTAGATTAGACCAATTTAACTACAAATGTTTAGAGACAATATTTAAATAGGTGGTAGTGAGGGACGACGGTCACACCTATTTGTAGATTATACCAATTTAACTATAAATGTTTAGAGACAATATTTAAATAGGTGGTGGTGAGGGACGACTGTCACACCTATTTCTAAAATTAGACCAGTTTAACTACAAATGTTTAGAGACAATATTTAAATAGGTGGTGGTGAGGGACGACTGTCACACCTATTTCTAAAATTAGACCAGTTTAACTACAAATGTTTAGAGACAATATTTAAATAGGTGGTGGTGAGGGACGACTGTCACACCTATTTCTAGATTAGACCAGTTTAACTACAAATGTTTAGAGACAATATTTAAATAGGTGGTGGTGAGGGACGACTGTCACACCTATTTCTAGATTAGACCAGTTTAACTACAAATGTTTAGAGACAATATTTAAATAGGTGGTGGTGAGGGACGACTGTCACACCTATTTGTAGATTATACCAAATTAACTACAAATGTTTAGAGACAATATTTAAATAGGTGGTGGTGAGGGACGACTGTCACACCTATTTCTAGATTAGACCAATTTAACTACAAATGTTTAAAGACAATATTTAAATAGGTGGTGGTGAGGGACGACTGTCACACCTATTTCTAGATTAGACCAATTTAACTACAAATGTTTAGAGACAATATTTAAATAGGTGGTAGTGAGGGACGACGGTCACACCTATTTGTAGATTATACCAATTTAACTATAAATGTTTAGAGACAATATTTAAATAGTTGGTGGTGAGGGACGACTGTCACACCTATTTCTAGATTAGACCAGTTTAACTACAAATGTTTAGAGACAATATTTAAATAGGTGGTGGTGAGGGACGACTGTCACACCTATTTCTAGATTAGACCAATTCAACTACAAATGTTTAGAGACAATATTTAAATAGGTGGTGGTGAGGGACGACTGTCACACCTATTTGTAGATTATACCAATTTAACTATAAATGTTTAGAGACAATATTTAAACAGTTGGTGGTGAGGGACGACTGTCACACCTATTTCTAGATTAGACCAGTTTAACTACAAATGTTTAGAGACAATATTTAAATAGGTGGTGGTGAGGGACGACTGTCACACCTATTTCTAGATTAGACCAATTTAACTACAAATGTTTAGAGACAATATTTAAATAGGTGGTGGTGAGGGACGACTGTCACACCTATTTGTAGATTATACCAATTTAACTATAAATGTTTAGAGACAATATTTAAATAGTTGGTGGTGAGGGACGACTGTCACACCTATTTCTAGATTAGACCAGTTTAACTACAAATGTTTAGAGACAATATTTAAATAGGTGGTGGTGAGGGACGACTGTCAGACCTATTTCGAGATTAGACCAATTCAACTACAAATGTTTAGAGACAATATTTAAATAGGTGGTGGTGAGGGACGACTGTCACACCTATTTCTAGATTAGACCAATTTAACTACAAATGTTTAGAGACAATATTTAAATAGGTGGTGGTGAGGGACGACTGTCACACCTATTTCTAGAATAGACCAATTTAACTACAAATGTTTAGAGACAATATTTAAATAGGTGGTGGTGAGGGATGACTGTCACACCTATTTCTAGATTAGACCAGTTTAACTACAAATGTTTAGAGACAATATTTAAATAGGTGGTGGTGAGGGACGACTGTCACACCTATTTCTAGATTAGACCAATTTAACTACAAATGTTTAGAGACAATATTTAAATAGGTGGTGGTGAGGGACGACTGTCACACCTATTTCTAGATTAGACCAATTTAACTACAAATGTTTGGATACAATATTTAAATAGGTGGTGGTGAGGGACGACTGTCACACCTATTTCTAGATTAGACCAATTTAACTACAAATGTTTGGATACAATATTTAAATAGGTGGTGGTGAGGGACGACTGTCACACCTATTTAAGGATTATACCAATTCAACTACAAATGTTTAGAGACAATATTTAAATAGGTGGTGGTGAGGGACGACTGTCACACCTATTTCTAGATTAGACCAATTTAACTACAAATGTTTAGAGACAATATTTAAATAGGTGGTGGTGAGGGACGACTGTCACACCTATTTCTAGATTAGACCAATTTAACTACAAATGTTTAGAGACAATATTTAAATAGGTGGTGGTGAGGGACGACTGTCACACCTATTTGTAGATTATACCAATTTAACTACAAATGTTTAGAGACAATATTTAAATAGGTGGTGGTGAGGGACGACTGTCACACCTATTTCTAGATTAGACCAGTTTAACTACAAATGTTTAGAGACAATATTTAAATAGGTGGTGGTGAGGGAGGACTGTCACACCTATTTCTAGATTAGACCAATTCAACTACAAATGTTTAGAGACAATATTTAAATAGGTGGTGGTGAGGGACGACTGTCACACCTATTTCTAGATTAGACCAGTTTAACTACAAATGTTTAGAGACAATATTTAAATAGGTGGTGGTGAGGGACGACTGTCACACCTATTTGTAGATTATACCAATTTAACTACAAATGTTTAGAGACAATATTTAAATAGGTGGTGGTGAGGGACGACTGTCACACCTATTTCTAGATTAGACCAATTTAACTACAAATGTTTAGAGACAATATTTAAATAGGTGGTGGTGAGGGACGACTGTCACACCTATTTAAGGATTATACCAATTCAACTACAAATGTTTAGAGACAATATTTAAATAGGTGGTGGTGAGGGACGACTGTCACACCTATTTCTAGATTAGACCAATTTAACTACAAATGTTTAGAGACAATATTTAAATAGGTGGTGGTGAGGGACGACTGTCACACCTATTTCTAGATTAGACCAATTTAACTACAAATGTTTAGAGACAATATTTAAATAGGTGGTGGTGAGGGACGACTGTCACACCTATTTCTAGATTAGACCAATTTAACTACACGTTTAGAGACAATATTTAAAAAGGTGGTGGTGAGGGACGACTGTCACACCTATTTCTAGATTAGACCAATTTAACTACACGTTTAGAGACAATATTTAAAAAGGTGGTGGTGAGGGACGACTGTCACACCTATTTGTAGATTATACCAATTTAACTACAAATGTTTAGAGACAATATTTAAATAGGTGGTGGTGAGGGACGACTGTCACACCTATTTCTAGATTAGACCAGTTTAACTACAAATGTTTAGAGACAATATTTAAATAGGTGGTGGTGAGGGAGGACTGTCACACCTATTTCTAGATTAGACCAATTCAACTACAAATGTTTAGAGACAATATTTAAATAGGTGGTGGTGAGGGACGACTGTCACACCTATTTCTAGATTAGACCAGTTTAACTACAAATGTTTAGAGACAATATTTAAATAGGTGGTGGTGAGGGACGACTGTCACACCTATTTGTAGATTATACCAATTTAACTACAAATGTTTAGAGACAATAT
Source organism: Nerophis lumbriciformis (assembly GCF_033978685.3). NCBI lineage: Eukaryota > Metazoa > Chordata > Actinopteri > Syngnathiformes > Syngnathidae > Nerophis > Nerophis lumbriciformis. The sequence goes on along the minus strand of NC_084583.2, from coordinate 18,980,980 downwards.
TTAAATAGGTGGTGGTGAGGGACGACTGTCACACCTATTTCTAGATTAGACCAATTTAACTACAAATGTTTAGAGACAATATTTAAATAGGTGGTGGTGAGGGACGACTGTCACACCTATTTAAGGATTATACCAATTCAACTACAAATGTTTAGAGACAATATTTAAATAGGTGGTGGTGAGGGACGACTGTCACACCTATTTCTAGATTAGACCAATTTAACTACAAATGTTTAGAGACAATATTTAAATAGGTGGTGGTGAGGGACGACTGTCACACCTATTCCTAGATTAGACCAGTTTAACTACAAATGTTTAGAGACAATATTTAAATAGGTGGTGGTGAGGGACGACTGTCACACCTATTTCTAGATTAGACCAATTTAACTACAAATGTTTAGAGACAATATTTAAATAGGTGGTGGTGAGGGACGACTGTCACACCTATTTCTAGATTAGACCAATTTAACTACACGTTTAGAGACAATATTTAAAAAGGTGGTGGTGAGGGACGACTGTCACACCTATTTCTAGATTAGACCAATTTAACTACAAATGTTTAGAGACAATATTTAAATAGGTGGTGGTGAGGGACGACTGTCACACCTATTTCTAGATTAGACCAATTTAACTACAAATGTTTAGAGACAATATTTAAATAGGTGGTGGTGAGGGACGACTGTCACACCTATTTCTAGATTAGACCAATTTAACTACAAATGTTTAGAGACAATATTTAAATAGGTGGTGGTGAGGGACGACTGTCACACCTATTTCTAGATTAGATCAATTTAACTACAAATGTTTAGAGACAATATTTAAATAGGTGGTGGTGAGGGACGACTGTCACACCTATTTCTAGATTAGACCAATTTAACTACAAATGTTTAGAGACAATATTTAAATAGGTGGTGGTGAGGGACGACTGTCACACCTATTTCTAGATTAGACCAGTTTAACTACAAATGTTTAGAGACAATATTTAAATAGGTGGTGGTGAGGGACGACTGTCACACCTATTTCTAGATTAGACCAGTTTAACTACAAATGTTTAGAGACAATATTTAAATAGGTGGTGGTGAGGGACGACTGTCACACCTATTTCTAGATTAGACCAATTTAACTACAAATTTTTAGAGACAATATTTGAATAGGTGGTGGTGAGGGACGACTGTCACACCTATTTCTAGATTAGACCAATTTAACTACAAATGTTTAGAGACAATATTTAAATAGGTGGTGGTGAGGGACGACTGTCACACCTATTTCTAGATTAGACCAATTTAACTACAAATGTTTAGAGACAATATTTAAATAGGTGGTGGTGAGGGACGACTGTCACACCTATTTCTAGATTAGACCAGTTTAACTACAAATGTTTAGAGACAATATTTAAATAGGTGGTGGTGAGGGACGACTGTCACACCTATTTCTAGATTAGACCAATTTAACTACAAATGTTTAGAGACAATATTTAAATAGGTGGTGGTGAGGGACGACTGTCACACCTATTTCTAGATTAGACCAGTTTAACTACAAATGTTTAGAGACAATATTTAAATAGGTGGTGGTGAGGGAGGACTGTCACACCTATTTCTAGATTAGACCAATTCAACTACAAATGTTTAGAGACAATATTTAAATAGGTGGTGGTGAGGGACGACTGTCACACCTATTTCTAGATTAGACCAGTTTAACTACAAATGTTTAGAGACAATATTTAAATAGGTGGTGGTGAGGGACGACTGTCACACCTATTTGTAGATTATACCAATTTAACTACAAATGTTTAGAGACAATATTTAAATAGGTGGTGGTGAGGGACGACTGTCACACCTATTTCTAGATTAGACCAATTTAACTACAAATGTTTAGAGACAATATTTAAATAGGTGGTGGTGAGGGACGACTGTCACACCTATTTAAGGATTATACCAATTCAACTACAAATGTTTAGAGACAATATTTAAATAGGTGGTGGTGAGGGACGACTGTCACACCTATTTCTAGATTAGACCAATTTAACTACAAATGTTTAGAGACAATATTTAAATAGGTGGTGGTGAGGGACGACTGTCACACCTATTCCTAGATTAGACCAGTTTAACTACAAATGTTTAGAGACAATATTTAAATAGGTGGTGGTGAGGGACGACTGTCACACCTATTTCTAGATTAGACCAATTTAACTACAAATGTTTAGAGACAATATTTAAATAGGTGGTGGTGAGGGACGACTGTCACACCTATTTCTAGATTAGACCAATTTAACTACACATGTTTAGAGACAATATTTAAAAAGGTGGTGGTGAGGGACGACTGTCACACCTATTTCTAGATTAGACCAATTTAACTACAAATGTTTAGAGACAATATTTAAATAGGTGGTGGTGAGGGACGACTGTCACACCTATTTCTAGATTAGACCAATTTAACTACAAATGTTTAGAGACAATATTTAAATAGGTGGTGGTGAGGGACGACTGTCACACCTATTTCTAGATTAGACGAATTTAACTACAAATGTTTAGAGACAATATTTAAATAGGTGGTGGTGAGGGACGACTGTCACACCTATTTCTAGATTAGACCAATTTAACTACAAATGTTTAGAGACAATATTTAAATAGGTGGTGGTGAGGGACGACTGTCACACCTATTTCTAGATTAGATCAATTTAACTACAAATGTTTAGAGACAATATTTAAATAGGTGGTGGTGAGGGACGACTGTCACACCTATTTCTAGATTAGACCAATTTAACTACAAATGTTTAGAGACAATATTTAAATAGGTGGTGGTGAGGGACGACTGTCACACCTATTTCTAGATTAGACCAGTTTAACTACAAATGTTTAGAGACAATATTTAAATAGGTGGTGGTGAGGGACGACTGTCACACCTATTTCTAGATTAGACCAGTTTAACTACAAATGTTTAGAGACAATATTTAAATAGGTGGTGGTGAGGGACGACTGTCACACCTATTTCTAGATTAGACCAATTTAACTACAAATCTTTAGAGACAATATTTAAATAGGTGGTGGTGAGGGACGACTGTCACACCTATTTCTAGATTAGACCAATTTAACTACAAATGTTTAGAGACAATATTTAAATAGGTGGTGGTGAGGGACGACTGTCACACCTAATTCTAGATTAGACCAGTTTAACTACAAATGTTTAGAGACAATATTTAAATAGGTGGTGGTAAGGGACGACTGTCACCCCTATTTCTAGATTAGACCAATTTAACTACAAATTTTTAGAGACAATATTTGAATAGGTGGTGGTGAGGGACGACTGTCACACCTATTTCTAGATTAGACCAATTTAACTACAAATGTTTAGAGACAATATTTAAATAGGTGGTGGTGAGGGACGACTGTCACACCTATTTCTAGATTAGACCAATTTAACTACAAATGTTTAGAGACAATATTTAAATAGGTGGTGGTGAGGGACGACTGTCACACCTATTTCTAGATTAGACCAGTTTAACTACAAATGTTTAGAGACAATATTTAAATAGGTGGTGGTGAGGGACGACTGTCACATCTATTTCTAGATTAGACCAATTTAACTACAAATGTTTAGAGACAATATTTAAATAGGTGGTGGTGAGGGACGACTGTCACACCTATTTCTAGATTAGACCAGTTTAACTGCAAATGTTTAGAGACAATATTTAAATAGGTGGTGGTGAGGGACGACTGTCACACCTATTTGTAGATTATACCAATTTAACTACAAATGTTTAGAGACAATATTTAAATAAGTGGTGGTGAGGGACGACTGTCACACCTATTTCTAGATTAGACCAATTTAACTACAAATGTTTAGAGACAATATTTAAATAGGTGGTGGTGAGGGACGACTGTCACACCTATTTCTAGATTAGACCAATTTAACTACAAATGTTTAGAGACAATATTTAAATAGGTGGTGGTGAGGGACGACTGTCACACCTATTCCTAGATTAGACCAGTTTAACTACAAATGTTTAGAGACAATATTTAAATAGGTGGTGGTGAGGGACGACTGTCACACCTATTTCTAGATTAGACCAATTTAACTACAAATGTTTAGAGACAATATTTAAATAGGTGGTGGTGAGGGACGACTGTCACACCTATTTCTAGATTAGACCAATTTAACTACACATGTTTAGAGACAATATTTAAAAAGGTGGTGGTGAGGGACGACTGTCACACCTATTTCTAGATTAGACCAATTTAACTACAAATGTTTAGAGACAATATTTAAATAGGTGGTGGTGAGGGACGACTGTCACACCTATTTCTAGATTAGACCAATTTAACTACAAATGTTTAGAGACAATATTTAAATAGGTGGTGGTGAGGGACGACTGTCACACCTATTTCTAGATTAGACCAATTTAACTACAAATGTTTAGAGACAATATTTAAATAGGTGGTGGTGAGGGACGACTGTCACACCTATTTCTAGATTAGACCAATTTAACTACAAATGTTTAGAGACAATATTTAAATAGGTGGTGGTGAGGGACGACTGTCACACCTATTTCTAGATTAGATCAATTTAACTACAAATGTTTAGAGACAATATTTAAATAGGTGGTGGTGAGGGACGACTGTCACACCTATTTCTAGATTAGACCAATTTAACTACAAATGTTTAGAGACAATATTTAAATAGGTGGTGGTGAGGGACGACTGTCACACCTATTTCTAGATTAGACCAGTTTAACTACAAATGTTTAGAGACAATATTTAAATAGGTGGTGGTGAGGGACGACTGTCACACCTATTTCTAGATTAGACCAGTTTAACTACAAATGTTTAGAGACAATATTTAAATAGGTGGTGGTGAGGGACGACTGTCACACCTATTTCTAGATTAGACCAATTTAACTACAAATCTTTAGAGACAATATTTAAATAGGTGGTGGTGAGGGACGACTGTCACACCTATTTCTAGATTAGACCAATTTAACTACAAATGTTTAGAGACAATATTTAAATAGGTGGTGGTGAGGGACGACTGTCACACCTAATTCTAGATTAGACCAGTTTAACTACAAATGTTTAGAGACAATATTTAAATAGGTGGTGGTAAGGGACGACTGTCACACCTATTTCTAGATTAGACCAATTTAACTACAAATTTTTAGAGACAATATTTGAATAGGTGGTGGTGAGGGACGACTGTCACACCTATTTCTAGATTAGACCAATTTAACTACAAATGGTTAGAGACAATATTTAAATAGGTGGTGGTGAGGGACGACTGTCACACCTATTTCTAGATTAGACCAATTTAACTACAAATGTTTAGAGACAATATTTAAATAGGTGGTGGTGAGGGACGACTGTCACACCTATTTCTAGATTAGACCAGTTTAACTACAAATGTTTAGAGACAATATTTAAATAGGTGGTGGTGAGGGACGACTGTCACATGTATTTCTAGATTAGACCAATTTAACTACAAATGTTTAGAGACAATATTTAAATAGGTGGTGGTGAGGGACGACTGTCACACCTATTTCTAGATTAGACCAGTTTAACTACAAATGTTTAGAGACAATATTTAAATAGGTGGTGGTGAGGGACGACTGTCACACCTATTTGTAGATTATACCAATTTAACTACAAATGTTTAGAGACAATATTTAAATAAGTGGTGGTGAGGGACGACTGTCACACCTATTTCTAGATTAGACCAATTTAACTACAAATGTTTAGAGACAATATTTAAATAGGTGGTGGTGAGGGACGACTGTCACACCTATTTCTAGATTAGACCAATTTAACTACAAATGTTTAGAGACAATATTTAAATAGGTGGTGGTGAGGGACGACTGTCACACCTATTTGTAGATTATACCAATTTAACTACAAATGTTTAGAGACAATATTTAAATAGGTGGTGGTGAGGGACGACTGTCACACCTATTTCTAGATTAGACCAATTTAACTACAAATGTTTAGAGACAATATTTAAATAGGTGGTGGTGAGGGACGACTGTCACACCTATTTCTAGATTAGACCAGTTTAACTACAAATGTTTAGAGACAATATTTAAATAGGTGGTGGTGAGGGACGACTGTCACACCTATTTGTAGATTATACCAATTTAACTACAAATGTTTAGAGACAATATTTAAATAGGTGGTGGTGAGGGACGACTGTCACACCTATTTCTAGATTAGACCAATTTAACTACAAATGTTTAGAGACAATATTTAAATAGGTGGTGGTGAGGGACGACTGTCACACCTATTTCTAGATTAGACCAATTTAACTACAAATGTTTAGAGACAATATTTAAATAGGTGGTGGTGAGGGACGACTGTCACACCTATTTCTAGATTAGACCAGTTTAACTACAAATGTTTAGAGACAATATTTAAATAGGTGGTGGTGAGGGACGACTGTCACACCTATTTCTAGATTAGACCAGTTTAACTACAAATGTTTAGAGACAATATTTAAATAGGTGGTGGTGAGGGACGACTGTCACACCTATTTCTAGATTAGACCAATTTAACTACAAATGTTTAGAGACAATATTTAAATAGGTGGTGGTGAGGGACGACTGTCACACCTATTTCTAGATTAGACCAGTTTAACTACAAATGTTTAGAGACAATATTTAAATAGGTGGTGGTGAGGGACGACTGTCACACCTATTTCTAGATTAGACCAATTTAACTACAAATGTTTAGAGACAATATTTAAATAGGTGGTGGTGAGGGACGACTGTCACACCTATTTCTAGATTAGACCAGTTTAACTACAAATGTTTAGAGACAATATTTAAATAGGTGGTGGTGAGGGACGACTGTCACACCTATTTCTAGATTAGAACAATTTAAGTACAAATGTTTAGAGACAATATTTAAATAGGTGGTGGTGAGGGACGACTGTCACACCTATTTCTAGATTAGACCAATTTAACTACAAATGTTTAGAGACAATATTTAAATAGGTGGTGGTGAGGGACGACTGTCACACCTATTTCTAGATTAGACCAATTTAACTACAAATGTTTAGAGACAATATTTAAATAGGTGGTGGTGAGGGACGACTGTCACACCTATTTCTAGATTAGACCAATTTAACTGCAAATGTTTAGAGACAATATTTACATAGGTGGTGGTGAGGGACGACTGTCACACCTATTTCTAGATTAGACCAATTTAACTACAAATGTTTAGAGACAATATTTAAATAGGTGGTGGTGAGGGACGACTGTCACACCTATTTCTAGATTAGACCAATTCAACTACAAATGCTTAGAGACAATATTTAAATAGGTGGTGGTGAGGGACGACTGTCACACCTATTTCTAGATTAGACCAATTTAACTACAAATGTTTAGAGACAATATTTACATAGGTGGTGGTGAGGGACGACTGTCACACCTATTTCTAGATTAGACCAGTTTAACTACAAATGTTTAGAGACAATATTTAAATAGGTGGTGGTGAGGGACGACTGTCACACCTATTTCTAGATTAGACCAGTTTAACTACAAATGTTTAGAGACAATATTTAAATAGGTGGTGGTGAGGGACGACTGTCACACCTATTTCTAGATTAGACCAATTTAACTACAAATGTTTAGAGACAATATTTAAATAGGTGGTGGTGGACGACTGTCACACCTATTTCTAGATTAGACCAATTTAACTACAAATGTTTAGAGACAATATTTAAATAGGTGGTGGTGAGGGACGACTGTCACACCTATTTCAGGATTATACCAATTCAACTGCAAATGTTTAGAGACATGATGGCGGGCACTCGCACAACAAATAAATTGCTGAATTCTTACCTCCAAACACCACATTTTTCTCAGGCATATTCTGTCAGGTCATCCAAGATAGTGGTCTCCTGCAGGTGGGAGTCCGGAGGGTCCAGCAGCGCCACGGGCTCGTCCGACATCAGCACCATGGTGGCGGCGGCGGAGTAGGACGGGGCCATCTTGCCGGCCTCCGGGTGGTGCTGGCGGCAGCACAGGACGTTGTGGCTGAAGAGGCGCCTGCAGGGGTGGAGGTACTGGTAGAAGAGCAGCATGAAGAGCACGGCCAGGCTGTAGCACACCAGCAGCTGCAAGGCCAGCAGCGGCGCACACACGTACTCGTAGAAGTCCGACTTGAAGAAGTACCAGAGCGTGATGAGGAGCAGGTTCTCCACAAAGCGCACGCTGTAGTACGCGGCCAGGCGGTCCCAGCGCTGCTTCCGGTCCAGGAGCTCCGGGTGGCCCAGGTCCAGCTGCACGGCCGACCAGCAGAAGACGTTGATGCAGGCGTAGAGCAGCGTGAAGGCGCTCAGCACCACCACCGTGCCCAGCTTGGAGAAGTTCTTCTCCACGTCCTCGGCCAGCGAGCCCTTTTTGGCCCACAACTCGGCCCAGGGCAAGAAGAAGAAGAAGAGCAGGTTGGCCACGCCCACCAGGATGACCCAATGGTTGAGCGCTGTGCTCATGAGGACCAGGGTGGTGATGCGGGTGGCGATCTCCAGGCCTCGCCACAGGACCATGCACAGGTAGGCCAACTTGCGGAAACGAACCTTGTAGTCGTCGTAGCACACCTGGATGGCCAGCACGCTGCACACCAGGGCGCCGTAAATGATGGACACCTTGGTGATGATCATCAGCGACACTGCAAACACACGGCAGGCACATTGCTCTCATCACACTTCAACACATTCAACACTCTGCTCTACGCTAACATAAACATGAAGAATGTACCAGATGCTGCCACTAGGGGGCACCGTTACCTAAACATGAAGAATGTACCAGATGCTGCCACTAGGGGGCACCGTTACCTAAACATGAAGAATGTACCAGATGCTGCCACTAGGGGGCACCGTTACCTCCACTTCACCTCTACTCTAACATAAACATGAAGAATGTACCAGATGCTGCCACTAGGGGGCACCGTTACCTAAACATGAAGAATGTACCAGATGCTGCCACTAGGGGGCACCGTTACCTAAACATGAAGAATGTACCAGATGCCGCCACTAGGGGGCACCGTTACCTCCACTTCACCTCTACTCTAACATAAACATGAAGAATGTACCAGATGGTGCCACTAGGGGGCACCGTTACCTAAACATGAAGAATGTACCAGATGCCGCCACTAGGGGGCACCGTTACCTCCACTTCACCTCTACTCTAACATAAACATGAAGAATGTACCAGATGGTGCCACTAGGGGGCACCGTTACCTAAACATGAAGAATGTACCAGATGCTGCCACTAGGGGGCACCGTTACCTAAACATCAAGAATGTACCAGATGCTGCCACTAGGGGGCACCGTTACCTAAACATGAAGAATGTACCAGATGCTGCCACTAGGGGGCGCCGTTACCTCCACTTCACCTCTACTCTAACATAAACATGAAGAATGTACCAGATGCTGCCACTAGGGGGAACCGTTACCTAAACATCAAGAATGTACCAGATGCTGCCACTAGGGGGCACCGTTACCTAAACATGAAGAATGTACCAGATGCTGCCACTAGGGGGCACCGTTACCTAAACATCAAGAATGTACCAGATGCTGCCACTAGGGGGCACCGTTACCTCCACTTCACCTCTACTCTAACATAAACATGAAGAATGTACCAGATGGTGCCACTAGGGGGCACCGTTACCTAAACATGAAGAATGTACCAGATGGTGCCACTAGGGGGCACCGTTACCTAAACATGAAGAATGCACCAGATGCTGCCACTAGGGGGCATCGTTACCTCCACTTCACCTCTACTCTAACATAACATGAAGAATGTACCAGATGCCGCCACTAGGGGGCACCGTTACCTCCACTTCACCTCTACTCTAACATAAACATGAAGAATGTACCAGATGGTGCCACTAGGGGGCACCGTTACCTAAACATGAAGAATGCACCAGATGCTGCCACTAGGGGGCACCGTTACCTCCACTTCACCTCTACTCTAACATAACATGAAGAATGTCCTAGATGGTGCCACTAGGGGGCACCGTTACCTAAACATGAAGAATGTACCAGATGCTGCCACTAGGGGGCACCGTTACCTAAACATGAAGAATGTACCACATGCTGCCACTAGGGGGCACCGTTACCTAAACATGAAGAATGTACCACATGCTGCCACTAGGGGGCACCGTTACCTCCACTTCACCTCTACTCTAACATAAACATGAAGAATGTACCAGATGGTGCCACTAGGGGGCACCGTTACCTAAACATGAAGAATGTACCAGATGCTGCCACTAGGGGGCACCGTTACCTCCACTTCACCTCTACTCTAACATAAACATGAAGAATGTACCAGATGGTGCCACTAGGGGGCACCGTTACCTAAACATGAAGAATGTACCACATGCTGCCACTATGTTAGCATGTTAACATTTTACAGGTAAAAATGTACAAATTTAGCCTTAAGGCTAGCATTTCTCTTACGTGGTATTTAGACAAGTACACAAGGTGAGTATTTCCTCTTATGTGGTATTTAGACAAGTACACAAGGTGAGTATTTAGACAAGTACACAAGGTGAGTATTTAGACAAGTACACAAGGTGAGTATTGCGACAAGTAGAGCAAGTGAGTACTTCTTACGTCGTACAGACAGGATGGACTTCTCCAGGATGGCGGCGTACAGTTGGAGGGTGAGCTGCGGCGTGGAGCCCAGGAAGGCCTGGATGACGGAGGTGCGCTTGAAGGCGTTCTTGTGCGTGGCCAGGATGCGCTGCGACCGGCTGATCTCGTACTCGGTCCAGGTCCTCTGGTGGCCCCTCCCCAGGAAGATCTTCCTGGTGATGGTGACGTACGGCTCCTCCACCTTGCCGGCTTTGAAGTACACCACCAAGGCATCAAAACACCTGCGACACAGTACACATGAGCGTGTAGTACTTATGTACGCCAGCAGAGGGCAGTGTAGCAGTACAAGGAGTAAATAAATAAATAAATACTGCTTTCACACTGAACTATTATCATTGAAAAATATATTCAACATTTTAGACATATTACAGGAAATTCACAAAAAAAAGATGTCATTCAACAAACTTATTTCTTGCTTGTGTATTTGCGCAAATAAGCAAATTTATACAATAAATCCAACTTTATGCACATTGTCAAATTATATTTATTTGAAAATATATCAGGTAAAAATAAGCAAAATACTTATTGATCATGGTAAATATATATTTGTAAAGAAATAAATGTAGGAAATTGATTTATTTTATTTAAAAAAACTGTATGTACATAATGCATGATTGTCGGTTGCAATGTGACACGAATGACAACATTGTTACATTTATTTAAAATATATATTGTTGCGTTTTGGACCAGTTGTTCCTCCCAGGGAATTCAAGTCACAATTCGCTCCCAAGCTCTTTACGACACTTAAAGCTGAGTTGAAAAAACCACCAGAGACAGAATAGGTATTTTGTTGTATATTTTCAAAGCTTTTCCAATATACATTTTGAGACCAGTCTAACCATAGAACATTCTATTGCGCCTCCCAAAATGGTCTGTCTTCCCGATCCCACCACCCTCTCTCTCCTCCCATCTCTGTAGACCTAACAAATGCTAGTCTAAACACATTCCAAAGAACTCAAGGTTAACACACATAGTATACTTGCTGACAGAGCATCAAGAGAATAAATGGAAAACACGAGCTGTTTTCAAATATGACTAAGAAAGTAAAGTACAACTTAAATTCGGATATATGTAAATATCTGCCTCCGACAATATCCAGGGGAAAAAAACAAAACACAAAATACTTATTACGATAAATATATATTTGTAAAGGAATAACTGTAAGAAATGTATTTGGTTATTTAAAAAATATATTGTATTAGCAATGTTTCATTTTTAGAAGACAAAGATGAGCAAGTACAGTATTAAACAAAAATGTTACTCCCATTTTTTTAAATCACCATCCATTACTATTAATATTGTTTAAATGTAGTGGAGTCATATCTCAGTTGGAAATAACATTTAAACACACCGTCAACTTTCAAGAGTTTTTTTTTAAAGCATTTGGTCTTTTAAAGTTTTAAATTCTAGAGTTTCACAATTTACATCAAAAAATCAAATGCTAGTTAGGACCCGCATGGCCCATTGCATAAGGACTCCCACAGGGAGTCCTTATGCAATGGGACATAAGGACCTATTGAATTTGTAAGGTTTTTCTTTATTATTATTCTTCCGCCGCCTCTTTGACCCACACATCAGGACCTGTGAAAATTGTATTTTAATAAAAAAAACCGAACCGCAAAAATCAAAATTGCGCTCTAGCGCCCCCTAGGAAAAAAAAAACTAGACTGCCTGTAACTCCCACTAGGAAGGTCGGAAAAACATGAAACAAAACCCTCTATGTAGGTCTGACTTAGACCTAGTTCTCATAATTGTATATCCTCGGGCTAAAATCAACAGGAAGTTGGCAATTCCCCCTTCAAGACAAAAAAGTACTAAAAACAGTCACTTTTGCCTCTTTGAGCTGTAATTTGACCCCCTTAACATGCTTCAAAACTCACCGAACTGAACACACACATCAGGACTGGCAAAAATTGCGATCTAATAAAAAAACCTAACCCCAAATCTGAAAATTGTGCTCTAGCGCAATTTTTTTATGAAACGCACAAAAAACTGCTCCTCGGATGAAAAAACTGACAAAACTGCCTGTAACTCCCACTGGGAAGGTCGGAGAGACCTCTATGTAGGTCTCACTTAGACCTACATTTCATTAATTGACAACCCCCAGCAAAAATCAACAGGAAGTTTGCTATTCCCCCTTCAAAACAAATTTTTTGTAAAAACCGGTCACCTTCCTTCAAAAACAAACTCCTCTGAGCGCGTTTGTCGTTTCGCCTTCAAACTAACACAGGAGAGAGATTGAACCCTTGTGATTACAATGACAGAAGCGCTTTTTTTCTAACTGCTCCGGTTTTGATTTTATGACCCTTCAAAGACCCGCTGCGCTGATGCTGCTGCGCTGCTGTTTTTTTAAGATGGCTGCTTAAAAGCAGGAAGCACCAACGTGCCCACACAATGCAGACAAGGTAGGTACACTAGACAAAAGTCTTGGGACACTTCAGACTAAAAGTAGACAAATGTATTGGGACACTTATGACTATCACTGGACAAAAGTATTGGGACAGTTAGGACTAGCACCTGCCAAATACGCGGGCCCGACCAATGCTGCTTGCAGCTTTAATATTAACATTAAAGCTGCAAGCAGCATTGGTCGGGCCCGCGTATTTGGCAGGTGCTAGTCCTAAGTGTCCCAATACTTTTGTCTACTTTTAGTCTGAAGTGTCCCAAGACTTTTGTCTAGTGTACCTACCTTGTCTGCATTGTGTGGGCACGTTGGTGCTTCCTGCTTTTAAGCAGCCATCTTAAAAAAACAGCAGCGCAGCAGCATCAGCGCAGCGGGTCTTTGAAGGGTCATAAAATCAAAACCGGAGCAGGTATTAAAAAGCCGTTCTGTTATTTTATACACAAGGGTTTAATCTCTCTCCTGTGTTAGTTTGAAGCCGAAACGACAAACGCGCTCAGAGGAGATAGTTTTTGAAGGAAGGTGACCGGTTTTTACAAAAAAAATTGTTTTGAAGGGGGAATAGCAAACTTCCTGTTGATTTTTGCTGGGGGTTGTCAATTTATGAAATGTAGGTCTAAGTGAGACCTACATAGAGGTTTTTGTTTCATGTCTCTCCGACCTTCCCAGGGAGAGTTACAGGCAGTTTTGTCAGTTTTTTCATCCGAGGAGCAGTTTTTTGTGCGTTTCATTAAAAAATTGCGCTAGAGCACAATTTTGAGATTTGGGGTTAGGTTTTTTTTTTAGATCGCAATGTTTGCCAGTCCTGATGTGTGCGTTCAGTTTGGTGAGTTTTGAAGCATGTTAAGGGGGTCAAAATACAGCTCAAAGAGGCAAAAGTGACTGTTTTTAGTACTTTTTTGTCTTGAAGGGGGAATTGCCAACTTCCTGTTGATTTTTGCCCGAGAATATACTATTATGAAATCTAGGTCTAAGTCACACCTACATAAAGGTTTTTGTTTCATGTCTCTCCGACCTTCCTAGTGGGAGTTACAGGCAGTCTAGTTTTTTTTTTTTCGTAGGGGGCGCTAGAGCGCAATTTTGAGTTTTGTGGTTCGGTTTTTTTCTTAAAAAGGCAATTTCCGCAGGTCCTGATGTGTGGGTCAAATATGGTGAGTTTTGAAGCATGTTAAGTGGGTCAAATTACAGTTTAAAGTGGCGGCGGAAGAATAAAGAATAATAAAACCTTACAAATTCAATAGGTCCTTATGTCCCATTGCATAAGGACTCCCTTTGGGAGTCCTTATACAATGGGCCATGCGGGCCCTAATTATATTTTCTATTCATAAATTAAACAATACGTTTTATTTTCAAATATTCTGAGCAGGTCATGAACACATTACTGTCTTGAAGTTGATGTCAAAGTGGAAGTTGCATTTTGACGTAATGTGGGTGTGCTTCATTAAATGTCCACTAGAGGGCAGGCTGAGGACAGAAAAGTGAAAGTCCCAGGGTGTGGTGGTGTTACGTTACAGGACAAACAACACACCCTAGAAAAAGACCTCAGGACAAGGAAGTACTCGTTGGAAAGAAGCAAGCCAGTGAGGATTGTCAGCGCATGGCGTGGCCTCACACCACGGTGCTGGAATGTTGATGACATTGCACAGCAGGTTTGACCCAGAGTCTGCCAGCCCAGCCCACAGCAGGTTTGACCCAGAGTCTGCCAGCCCAGCCCACAGCAGGTTTGACCCAGAGTCTGCCAGCCTAGCCCACAGCAGGTTTGACCCAGAGTCTGCCAGCCCAGCCCACAGCAGGTTTGACCCAGAGTCTGCCAGCCCAGCCCACAGGGAAAAGTGGAGTTATCTGCCCCTGTGCCTTGCATACATGGTGTTAGCATAGCAGCAGACACACAGTCTGAAGGCCATGGACTCCAGACTGCGCTCAGGTTGACAAATGCATTTGGAGGCAAGGCACTCACTTCCTTTTATGGATTTTTGGCTGCTGACTAAGTCTGAATGGAGCAAGTTCCTCTAAAAGATCAAATAAGTGACTCGCGTGTCACTCTTCTCTCAGCTGGGCGCCCAGGAACTTGTTTGATCATCCTGAGAAGGAATCCTTAATGTATGTCTGCATGCCGGGACCTGTTGACACTTCAATCCTGTCTTTAGACGCTCAGAAGACAAGTCCAGGCCTGACACATCTCTAGCATGTAGTATAATCCCAACAAGTTCCTGTGCAGACTATGCCGCTTGAACCTAGGAAACAGGACAAACTAGACCATGGACACAATTTCAAACAGACACATAGAAGCACTAGTCTCCTTGAACCCAGGAAACAGGATGGACTAGACCATGGACTTACAATTACAAACAGACACATGGAAGCACTAGTCTCATTGAACCCAGGAAACAGGACAGACTAGACCATGGACACACAATTACAAACAGACACATGGAAGCACTAGTCTCCTTGAACCCAGGAAACAGGACAAACTAGACCATGGACACAATTCCAAACAGACACATGGAAACACTAGTCTCCTTGAACCCAGGAAACAGGACAAACTAGACCATGGACACAATTACAAACAGACACAAAGAAGCACTAGTCTCCTTGAACCCAGGAAACAGGACGGACTAGACCATGGACACACAATTACAAACAGACACATGGAAGCACTAGTCTCCTTGAACCCAGGAAACAGGACAAACTAGACCATGGACACAATTTCAAACAGACACATAGAAGCACTAGTCTCCTTGAACCCAGGAAACAGGACAAACTAGACCATGGACACAATTCCAAACAGACACATGGAAGCACTAGTCTCCTTGAACCCAGGAAACAGGACGGACTTGACCATGGACACAATTACAAACAGACACACAGAAGCACTAGTCTCCTTGAACCCAGGAAACAGGACAAACTAGACCATGGACACAATTTCAAACAGACACATAGAAGCACTAGTCTCCTTGAACCCAGGAAACAGGACAAACTAGACCATGGACACAATTCCAAACAGACACATGGAAGCACTAGTCTCCTTGAACCCAGGAAACAGGATGGACTAGACCATGGACTTACAATTACAAACAGACACATGGAAGCACTAGTCTCCTTGAACCCAGGAAACAGGACGGACTAGACCATGGACACACAATTACAAACAGACACACAGAAGCACTAGTCTCCTTGAACCCAGGAAACAGGACGGAATAGACCATGGACACACAATTACAAACAGACACATGGAAGCACTAGTCTCCTTGAACCCAGGAAACAGGACAAACTAGACCATGGACACAATTTCAAACAGACACATAGAAGCACTAGTCTCCTTGAACCCAGGAAACAGGATGGACTAGACCATGGACACAATTACAAACAGACACACAGAAGCACTAGTCTCCTTGAACCCAGGAAACAGGACGAACTAGACCATGGACACACAATTCCAAACAGACACATAGAAGCACTAGTCTCCTTGAACCCCGGAAACAGGACGGACTAGACCATGGACACAATTACAAACAGTATGATATGCTGCATGCAGACAACTATGCTAGTGTCAAGTGAGCGTGCAAACAGTGTATGATATGCTGCATGCAGCGTCGTGCGTTTGAGTGTGAACACTATCAAGAGAAACCACTTGATAGGTGCGTCTCTGTCCGCTTGTGCGTTTGAGTGTGAACACTATCAAGAGAAACCACTTGATAGGTGCGTCTCTGTCCGCTTGTATGTTTGAGTGTGAACACTATCAAGAGAAACCACTTGATAGGTGCGTGTCTGTCCGCTTGTATGTTTGAGTGTGAACACTATCAAGAGAAACCACTTGATAGGTGCGTCTCTGTCCGCTTGTATGTTTGAGTGTGAACACTATCAAGAGAAACCACTTGATAGGTGCTTCTCTGTCCGCTTGTATGTTTGAGTGTGAACACTATCAAGAGAAACCACTTGATAAGTGCGTCTCTGTCCGCTTGTATGTTTGAGTGTGAACACTATCAAGAGAAACCACTTGATAGGTGCGTCTCTGTCCGCTTGTATGTTTGAGTGTGAACACTATCAAGAGAAACCACTTGATAGGTGCGTCTCTGTCCGCTTGTATGTTTGAGTGTGAACACTATCAAGAGAAACCACTTGATAGGTGCGTGTCTGTCCGCTTGTATGTTTGAGTGTGAACACTATCAAGAGAAACCACTTGATAGGTGCGTCTCTGTCCGCTTGTATGTTTGAGTGTGAACACTATCAAGAGAAACCACTTGATAGGTGCTTCTCTGTCCGCTTGTATGTTTGAGTGTGAACACTATCAAGAGAAACCACTTGATAAGTGCGTCTCTGTCCGCTTGTATGTTTGAGTGTGAACACTATCAAGAGAAACCACTTGATAGGTGCGTCTCTGTCCGCTTGTATGTTTGAGTGTGAACACTATCAAGAGAAACCACTTGATAGGTGCGTCTCTGTCCGCTTGTGCGTTTGAGTGTGAACACTATCAAGAGAAACCACTTGATAGGTGCGTCTCTGTCCACGTGTATGTTTGAGTGTGAACACTATCAAGAGAAACCACTTGATAGGTGCGTCTCTGTCCGCTTGTATGTTTGAGTGTGAACACTATCAAGAGAAACCACTTGATAGGTGCGTCTCTGTCCGCTTGTATGTTTGAGTGTGAACACTATCAAGAGAAACCACTTGATAGGTGCGTCTCTGTCCGCTTGTATGTTTGAGTGTGAACACTATCAAGAGAAACCACTTGATAGGTGTGTCTCTGTCTACTTGCCAAACAACTCTTCTGGGCTGTGGTCTCAAATGACAACAAGAAGCTTGCAAAATGACAAATTATAAGAGAAAATGTAATGGAAGTGCTTTTTCTCCGCTCACCCCTTCTGTGTGTGTGTGTGTGTGTGTGTGTGTGTGTGTGTGCGTGTGTGTGCGTGTGCGTGTGCGTGTGTCTTTAAACCCAGGAAACAGGACAAACTAGACCATGGACACAATTCCAAACAGACACATGGAAGCACTAGTCTCCTTGAACCCAGGAAACAGGATGGACTAGACCATGGACTTACAATTACAAACAGACACATGGAAGCACTAGTCTCCTTGAACCCAGGAAACAGGACAAACTAGACCATGGACACAATTCCAAACAGACACACAGAAGCACTAGTCTCCTTGAACCCAGGAAACAGGACGGAATAGACCATGGACACACAATTCCAAACAGACACATAGAAGCAGCACTAGTCTCCTTGAACCCAAGAAACAGGACGGACTAGACCATGGACACAATTCCAAACAGACACATGGAAGCACTAGTCTCCTTGAAACCAGGAAACAGGACGGACTAGACCATGGACACACAATTACAAACAGACACATGGAAGCACTAGTCTCCTTGAACCCAGGAAACAGGACAAACTAGACCATGGACACAATTTCAAACAGACACATAGAAGCACTAGTCTCCTTGAACCCAGGAAACAGGATGGACTAGACCATGGACACAATTACAAACAGACACAGAAGCACTAGTCTCCTTGAACCCAGGAAACAGGACGGACTAGACCATGGACACACAATTACAAACAGACACATAGAAGCACTATTCTCCTTGAACCCAGGAAACAGAACGGACTAGACCATGGACACACAATTCCAAACAGACACATAGAAGCATTAGTCTCCTTGAACCCAGGAAACAGGACGGACTAGACCATGGACACAATTCCAAACAGACACACGGAAGCACTAGTCTCCTTGAACCCAAGAAACAGGATGGACTAGACCATGGACACAATTACAAACAGACACACAGAAGCACTAGTCTCCTTGAACCCAGGAAACAGGACGGACTAGACCATGGACACAATTACAAACAGACACATGGAAGCACTAGTCTCCTTGAACCCAGGAAACAGGACAAACTAGACCATGGACACAATTCCAAACAGACACATGGAAGCACTAGTCTCCTTGAACCCAGGAAACAGGACGGACTAGACCATGGACACACAATTACAAACAGACACACAGAAGCACTAGTCTCCTTGAACCCAGGAAACAGGACGGACTAGACCATGGACACACAATTCCAAACAGACACATAGAAGCACTAGTCTCCTTGAACCCAGGAAACAGGACGGACTAGACCATGGACACAATTCCAAACAGACACATGGAAGCACTAGTCTCCTTGAACCCAGGAAACAGGACAAACTAGACCATGGACACAATTTCAAACAGACACATAGAAGCACTAGTCTCCTTGAACCCAGGAAACAGGACAAACTAGACCATGGACACAATTTCAAACAGACACATAGAAGCACTAGTCTCCTTGAACCCAGGAAACAGGATGGACTAGACCATGGACACAATTACAAACAGACACACAGAAGCACTAGTCTCCTTGAACCCAGGAAACAGGACGAACTAGACCATGGACACACAATTCCAAACAGACACATAGAAGCACTAGTCTCCTTGAACCCCGGAAACAGGACGGACTAGACCATGGACACAATTACAAACAGTATGATATGCTGCATGCAGACAACTATGCTAGTGTCAAGTGAGCGTGCAAACAGTGTATGATATGCTGCATGCAGCGTCGTGCGTTTGAGTGTGAACACTATCAAGAGAAACCACTTGATAGGTGCGTCTCTGTCCGCTTGTGCGTTTGAGTGTGAACACTATCAAGAGAAACCACTTGATAGGTGCGTCTCTGTCCGCTTGTATGTTTGAGTGTGAACACTATCAAGAGAAACCACTTGATAGGTGCGTGTCTGTCCGCTTGTATGTTTGAGTGTGAACACTATCAAGAGAAACCACTTGATAGGTGCGTCTCTGTCCGCTTGTATGTTTGAGTGTGAACACTATCAAGAGAAACCACTTGATAGGTGCTTCTCTGTCCGCTTGTATGTTTGAGTGTGAACACTATCAAGAGAAACCACTTGATAAGTGCGTCTCTGTCCGCTTGTATGTTTGAGTGTGAACACTATCAAGAGAAACCACTTGATAGGTGCGTCTCTGTCCGCTTGTATGTTTGAGTGTGAACACTATCAAGAGAAACCACTTGATAGGTGCGTCTCTGTCCGCTTGTATGTTTGAGTGTGAACACTATCAAGAGAAACCACTTGATAGGTGCGTGTCTGTCCGCTTGTATGTTTGAGTGTGAACACTATCAAGAGAAACCACTTGATAGGTGCGTCTCTGTCCGCTTGTATGTTTGAGTGTGAACACTATCAAGAGAAACCACTTGATAGGTGCTTCTCTGTCCGCTTGTATGTTTGAGTGTGAACACTATCAAGAGAAACCACTTGATAAGTGCGTCTCTGTCCGCTTGTATGTTTGAGTGTGAACACTATCAAGAGAAACCACTTGATAGGTGCGTCTCTGTCCGCTTGTATGTTTGAGTGTGAACACTATCAAGAGAAACCACTTGATAGGTGCGTCTCTGTCCGCTTGTGCGTTTGAGTGTGAACACTATCAAGAGAAACCACTTGATAGGTGCGTCTCTGTCCACGTGTATGTTTGAGTGTGAACACTATCAAGAGAAACCACTTGATAGGTGCGTCTCTGTCCGCTTGTATGTTTGAGTGTGAACACTATCAAGAGAAACCACTTGATAGGTGCGTCTCTGTCCGCTTGTATGTTTGAGTGTGAACACTATCAAGAGAAACCACTTGATAGGTGCGTCTCTGTCCGCTTGTATGTTTGAGTGTGAACACTATCAAGAGAAACCACTTGATAGGTGTGTCTCTGTCTACTTGCCAAACAACTCTTCTGGGCTGTGGTCTCAAATGACAACAAGAAGCTTGCAAAATGACAAATTATAAGAGAAAATGTAATGGAAGTGCTTTTTCTCCGCTCACCCCTTCTGTGTGTGTGTGTGTGTGTGTGTGTGTGTGTGTGTGTGCGTGTGTGTGCGTGTGCGTGTGCGTGTGTCTTTAAAAGGTTTTTGAGTTACTTGTTACAAAAGCGTTCTGATCAATACCACAGTGAACACTATGTGTGCACCAAGATAAGGTTTCTCCCAGATTGCCAACATATACCTGTGGGGGCGTGGTCAATATGACATCATCATAGAAGTTGCATAACATGTAATGATGCATATGTTTTCTTTGAAAAAGCTAAACAAAAAATGTATACATACATTTGAATTTGTATTATTTAGCATTAACTTAGTGTAGTTTCCGGGCTATAGAGCCCACCGGTATTTAAGCCCCACCCACCAAATTTTAGACTACTTTTTACTTTTTCTCAAGTAATTATGCTAATTACTTGAGAATGCATATTGTGATTGTAATGAAAATCTGTATTACCTACAGTATAATCTGATGAAGCCTTATTTCCGGCTGTGTTGGATGAATGAAAGTGACATTTGCCGGAGAATATATTTAGACTTCTTTAAAAACATGTTAATTAATGTCCTTACATTTAAAATGTGTTCCCTGTGACTAAAAATGTGCCATTGACGATGCTGTTTTTGATCACACAATTATGTTAAGAAAATCCTTTATGTGCGTATTTCAATTCATGCCATTGTTTGTTATTGGTCCACTAGATGGAGCTACATGTTCCCATTCAAAGCATGCATCTAGTTAAGTAAAGCACACTGGATGGAGCTACATGTTCCCATTCAAAGCATGCATCCAGTGAAGTAAAGCATGCAGCGGGTGTCTTGGAAGACTAAATCATTGAAAGTAGAAAATAGATATCATATGTGTTTTAGCAAGCTAACGTGTGGTCTTTAAAGAGGAGCCAGGATGTTCATCCATCCATTATCAATCTTATTACAATGTTGGACGACGACAGACGTCAAATCATAAGTTTCACGCAATCAGTTTTGTTTTTTTCCAACAAAGGGCCAATTATGACATCACAGATTGGCGGACGTACTTACCGTATCTCTGAGCAACATTTATGCTAATTTGACAGCAAAGCACATCACACACGTTTCGACGAGGAAGTAGGAATATGTCATGTAACATATTGGAACTGTTGGAAATAAACAACAATTACCAGCAGAGGTGGGTAGAGTAGCCAGAAATTGTACTCAAGTAAGAGTACTGTTACTTTAGAGATTTATTACTCAAGTAAAAGTAAGGAGTAGTCACCCAAATATTTACTTGAGTAAAAGTAAAAAGTATGTTGTGAAAAAACTACTCAAGTACTGAGTAACTGATGAGTAACATACACACATATATCATGTGTATATATATATATATATATATATATATATATATACACACACACACACACACACACACACACACACACACACACACACACACACACACATACATATTTATATATATACATACATTGATATATACAGTATATAATTTATATTTATTTATTTTGCCATTTTTGTTTACATGTTAAAGGTGTTTTAATGAATATACATGCATGTTTAACACATATAGTTTCCTTTTTTTTCATGAAGACAAGAATATAAGTTGGTGTATTACCTGATTCTGATGACTTGCATTGATTGTAATCAGACAGTAGTGATGATTACGTACACGTTTTCAAATGGAGGAGAAAAAAGTTCCTCATTTCTGTCTAATACCACATGAAAGTGGTTGGTTTTTGGCATCTAATTTGTCCAGCTTCCATATTCGTTTTTATACACTTTACAAGAAATACATTGGCGGCAAAATCCGTAGCTTGCTAGCTTGTTTGCGCTGGCTTTCGGAGACTCTTATTTTGAAAGCGCATGCGCGATGGAGCGGCACTTTTATTGTGAAGACAGGAACTGTGCAGTCAGTCTTTAGGCTTTTGACGGGATGTACGGTTGAAATAAAAAAGGGTCTTTTTTCCTTCACACTTTTGATTGATTGATTGGAACTTTTATTAGTAGATTGCACAGTACAGTACATATTCTGTACAATTGACTACTAAATGGTAACACCCCAATAAGTTTTTACACTTGTTTAAGTCAGGTCATGTGACCGCCTGGCTCTGTTTGATTGGTCCAACGTCACCAGTGACTGCATCTGATTGTTGAAACGCAGGCACTATGAAGGTCTGTCTGACAGACCAAAACAAACAAAGCGTGCATTAACAGATCGATAAAAATTAGTAGCGAGTAGCGAGCTAAATGTAGATAAAAGTAGCGGAGTAAAAGTAGCGTTTCTTCTCTATAAATATACTCAAGTAAAAGTAAAAGTATGTTGCATTAAAACTACTCTGAGAAGTACAATTTATCCCAAAAGTTACTCAAGTAGATGTAACGGAGTAAATGTAGCGCGTTACTACCCACCTCTGATTACCAGGAAGTGTTTTAAATGTATTTTACAATCATGATAGGTCAATAAGTTCAATTCAAGCTTGAATTTTAGGGACCTCTTATGGTTTGGATATTTTAGTCAAATGATAGTATTAGCTTAGCCCTCAGAGGCTGACTTTTCAGTCAATATTTACTGTTCTGTTGGCCATATTCTTGTTGTCTTTCCATTCACACGTTTTTTTGTCCATGTTGGATTTAAACCTTTTCATGTCACACTGAAAGTTATGTGTCCATACTCCAAAGCCAAACAGGACACAACAGTCCTTTATTTTAAAAATGGCCCTTAAAACATTTAGGTTGTATGTTTGTTTTTGTATTTTTACATTTGTGGCTCAAATCTACAAAAAAAAAACCAAAAAAAAAACATGTTTTTTATTGTATTTAAAGTTGACACTGAAGGCCTTTTGATCAAATATCACATTGATCAAATATCACATTGACCAAATATCACATTGATCAAATATCACATTGACCAAATATCACATTGACCAAATATCACATTGACCAAATATCACATTGACCAAATATCACATTGATCAATTAGCATACATTTGCACAAGTTATTTGACCAATTTAAACTATGTGACATTATCTGCTCAAAAGGCCTTCAAAGGGGTAAACAAACATTACATGTTTGATATTTTTGTTTAGGACAGAAGATTTTAGCAAAACAAATATGAATCCAAAATGTTTTAGTCTTTGGATCCGTCCATCCATCATCCATCCATCATCCATCCATCATCCATCCATCCATCCATCCATCATCCATCAATCCATCCATCATCCATCATCCATCCATCCATCCATCATCCATCCATCCATCCATCCATTTTCTACCGCTTGTACATTCCAAATGGTATGGTTAAAGTTCATTGAGAAGTAGGACATTCTTTTTTGAAACTTTAGAATGATGTTACTGTTCCTGAAATGAGCCTAAAATGGCATTGATCCAACATGAAAACTGCACCTTTTATGCCACATTCATAACCAATATATCTTCACATTTGGCCTCCTATTTAAATGTGTCCACCGGATGGAGATACTTTTTCCTATTCAAAGCATGCATCACTTTAGAAAAACTGCTCCATTTTTCTTTCATCTGACCACACAACTTTCCTCCAGAAGGTCTCATCTTTGTCCATGTGATGTCAGATGAAACAAAAATGGATCTGTTTGGCCACAACACCCAGCAATATGTTTGGAGGAGAAAAGGTGAGGCCTTTAATCCCAGGAACACCATGCCTACTAGAGATGCCCGGATAGGCAATTATTTCATCCGCAACCGCATCAGAAAGTCGTCAACCATCCGCCATCCACCTGTTTCTAACATTTAATCAGAACCGCATCCGCCCGCACCCGCCCGTTGTTATATATCTAATATAGACGATGTGAGGTTATAAAGCTTTTGCCTGTTAAAGAAAGGAGACTGATCCAATGCAGCACAGACATTCGCGTGCCACGCTGTCACGGCCCAGACGCACACCAGTGCGCAATCATATGGGAGCCGCGCTGAGCGCACCTCCAAGCGCGTCTCGCTGCCGGCGACGGCCGGGTATGGGCCCGACGCTCCAGCGCCATCCATTTTCAGGGCTAGTTGATTCGGCAGGTGGGTTGTTACACACTCCTTAGCGGGTTCCGACTTCCATGGCCACCGTCCTGCTGTCTATATCAACCAGGGTGAGCCCCACCCCTTTCGTTTGCGGGCACAACCGCGGAGTCCGCGGATTATCTGCGGATCGGGCGGCTGAAATTAAAAAAAATTAGATTTTATCCGCAGGTCGGGTGGTTAAAATAAAAAAAAATTAGATTTTAAATAGATTCAGGCGGGTGGCAGTTAAACCAATTGGGAAATATATATACATAGTTAAATGTTGTTACCCACATACGAAAAACGAGCAGGCACCTGCAGCATATGCCACAACAGAAGAAGAAAAAAAAAAGAGATGGACACTTTTACGGAGCGGAGAAGGGACGCCTCGCCGGGGTCCGGGACCGAGGCCCCTTCCCCCGAGAGGGCCCCACCAGGAGCCGTAGCTGAGGCGATCCGCGAGAAGGGCCCGACGCAAGTCCAGGGTCACCACCGCGCCCACCGCACCGACACCCCGCCTCGTCCGCCTTCGCCGCGGCCGGCGTCACGCGCAGCAGGTAAGCAGCTTACCTGCCCGCCACCCCCGTGGCCGGAGGCTCGTAACAGGGGTCACTCCGCGCGCTCCGCCCGCGCAGCTTACCTGCCCGCCACCCCTGTTGCCGGGGGCGCGCAACAGGGGTCACTCCGCGCGCAGTGCGCTCACGAAAGGGGTGGGGCTCACCCTGGTTGATACAGACAGCAGGACGGTGGCCATGGAAGTCGGAACCCGCTAAGGAGTGTGTAACAACCCACCTGCCGAATCAACTAGCCCTGAAAATGGATGGCGCTGGAGCGTCGGGCCCATACCTGGCCGTCGCCGGCAGCGAGACGCGCTTGGAGGTGCGCTCAGCGCGGCTCCCATATGATTGCGCACTGGTGTGCGTCTGGGCCGTGACAGCGTGGCACGCGAATGTCTGTGCTGCATTGGATCAGTCTCCTTTCTTTAACAGGCGCAACCGCGGAGTCCGCGGATTATCTGCGGATCGGGCGGCTGAAATTTAAAAAAATTAGATTTTATCCGCGGGTCGGGTCGGGCGGTTAAAATAAAAAAAAATTAGATTTTAAATAGATTCAGGCGGGTGGCAGTTAAACCAATTCGGAAATATATATACATAGTTAAATGTTGTTACCCACATACGAAAAACGAGCAGGCACCTGCAGCATATGCCACAACAGAAGAAGAAAAAAAAAAGAAATGGACACTTTTACGGAGCGGAGAAGGGACGCCTCGCCGGGGTCCGGGACCGAGGCCCCTTCCCCCGAGAGGGCCCCACCAGGAGCCGTAGCTGAGGCGATCCGCGAGAAGGGCCCGACGCAAGTCCAGGGTCACCACCGCGCCCACCGCACCGACACCCCGCCTCGTCCGCCTTCGCCGCGGCCGGCGTCACGCGCAGCAGGTAAGCAGCTTACCTGCCCGCCACCCCCGTGGCCGGGGGCTCGTAACAGGGGTCACTCCGCTCGCTCCGCCCGCGCAGCTTACCTGCCCGCCACCCCTGTTGCCGGGGGCGCGCAACAGGGGTCACTCCGCGCGCAGTGCGCTCACGAAAGGGGTGGGGCTCACCCTGGTTGATACAGACAGCAGGAGGTGGCCATGGAAGTCGGAACCCGCTAAGGAGTGTGTAACAACCCACCTGCCGAATCAACTAGCCCTGAAAATGGATGGCGCTGGAGCGTCGGGCCCATACCTGGCCGTCGCCGGCAGCGAGACGCGCTTGGAGGTGCGCTCAGCGCGGCTCCCATATGATTGCGCACTGGTGTGCGTCTGGGCCGTGACAGCGTGGCACGCGAATGTCTGTGCTGCATTGGATCAGTCTCCTTTCTTTAACAGGCGCAACCGCGGAGTCCGCGGATTATCTGCGGATCGGGCGGCTGAAATTTAAAAAAATTAGATTTTATCCGCGGGTCGGGTCGGGCGGTTAAAATTAAAAAAAATTAGATTTTAAATAGATTCAGGCGGGTGGCAGTTAAACCAATTCGGAAATATATATACATAGTTAAATGTTGTTACCCACATACGAAAAACGAGCAGGCACCTGCAGCATATGCCACAACAGAAGAAGAAAAAAAAAAGAAATGGACACTTTTACGGAGCGGAGAAGGGACGCCACGCCGGGGTCCGGGACCGAGGCCCCTTCCCCCGAGAGGGCCCCACCAGGAGCCGTAGCTGAGGCGATCCGCGAGAAGGGCCCGACGCAAGTCCAGGGTCACCACCGCGCCCACCGCACCGACACCCCGCCTCGTCCGCCTTCGCCGCGGCCGGCGTCACGCGCAGCAGGTAAGCAGCTTACCTGCCCGCCACCCCCGTGGCCGGGGGCTCGTAACAGGGGTCACTCCGCGCGCTCCGCCCGCGCAGCTTACCTGCCCACCACCCCTGTTGCCGGGGGCGCGCAACAGGGGTCACTCCGCGCGCAGTGCGCTCACGAAAGGGGTGGGGCTCACCCTGGTTGATACAGACAGCAGGACGGTGGCCATGGAAGTCGGAACCCGCTAAGGAGTGTGTAACAACCCACCTGCCGAATCAACTAGCCCTGAAAATGGATGGCGCTGGAGCGTCGGGCCCATACCCGGCCGTCGTCGGCAGCGAGACGCGCTTGGAGGTGCGCTCAGCGCGGCTCCCATATGATTGCGCACTGGTGTGCGTCTGGGCCGTGACAGCGTGGCACGCGAATGTCTGTGCTGCATTGGATCAGTCTCCTTTCTTTAACAGGCGCTTTATAACCTCACTAATGCCTTGCATCGTCTATATTAGATATATAACAACGGGCGGGTGCGGGCGGATGCGGTTCTGATTAAATGTTAGGTCGGGTGGATGGCGGATGGTTGACGACTTTCTGATGCGGATGAAATAATTGCCTATCCGCGCATCTCTAGCGGACGTACTTACCGTATCTCTGAGCGACATTTATGCTAATTTGACAGCAAAGCACATCGCACACGTTTCAACGAGGACGTAGAAATATGTCATGTAACATATTGGAACTGTTGGAAATAAACAACAATTACCAGGAAGTGTTTTAAATGTGTTTTACAATCATGATAGGTCAATGAGTTCAATTCAAGCTTGAATTTTAGGGACCTCTTATGGTTTGGATATTTTAGTCAAATGATGTATTAGCTTAGCCCTCAGAGGCTGACTTTTCAGTCAATATTTACTGTTCTGTTGGCCATATTCTTGTTGTCTTTCCATTCACATGTTTTGTTTGTTGTCTTTCCATTCACATGTTTTGTTTGTTGTCTTTCCATTCACATGTTTTTTTGTCCATGTTGGATTTAAACCTTTTCATGTCACACTGAAAGTTATGTGTCCATACTAGAGATGCGCGGATAGGCAATTATTTCATCCGCAACCACATCAGAAAGTCGTCAACCATCCGCCATCCACCCGATGTAACATTTGATCAGAACCGCACCCGCCCGTTGTTATATATCTAATATAGACGATGCAAGGCATTAGTGAGGTTATAAAGCTTTTGCCTGTTAAAGAAAGGAGACTGATCCAATGCAGCACCGACATTCGCGTGCCACGCTGTCACGGCCCAGACGCACACCAGTGCGCAATCATATGGGAGCCGCGCTGAGCGCACCTCCAAGCGCGTCTCGCTGCCGGCGACGGCCGGGTATGGGCCCGACGCTCCAACGCCATCCATTTTCAGGGCTAGTTGATTCGGCAGGTGGGTTGTTACACACTCCTTAGCGGGTTCCGACTTCCATGGCCACCGTCCTGCTGTCTATATCAACCAGGGTGAGCCCCACCCCTTTCGTTTGCGGGCACAACCGCGGAGTCCGCGGATTATCTGCGGATCGGGCGGCTGAAATTAAAAAAAATTAGATTTTATCCGCGGGTCGGGTCGGGCGGTTAAAATAAAAAAAAAATTTGATTTTAAATAGATTCAGGCGGGTGGCAGTTAAACCAATTCGGAAATATATATACATAGTTAAATGTTGTTACCCACATACGAAAAACGAGCAGGCACCTGCAGCATATGCCACAACAGAAGAAGAAAAAAAAAAGAGATGGACACTTTTACGGAGCGGAGAAGGGACGCCTCGCCGGGGTCCGGGACCGAGGCCCCTTCCCCCGAGAGGGCCCCACCAGGGGCCGTAGCTGAGGCGATCCGCGAGAATGGCCCGACGCAAGTCCAGGGTCACCACCGCGCCCACCGCACCGACACCCCGCCTCGTCCGCCTTCGCCGCGGCCGGCGTCACGCGCAGCAGGTAAGCAGCTTACCTGCCCGCCACCCCCGTGGCCGGGGGCGCGTAACAGGGGTCACTCCGCGCGCAGTGCGCTCACGAAAGGGGTGGGGCTCACCCTGGTTGATATAGACAGCAGGACGGTGGCCATGGAAGTCGGAACCCGCTAAGGAGTGTGTAACAACCCACCTGCCGAATCAACTA
Organism: Nerophis lumbriciformis; assembly: GCF_033978685.3. Classification (NCBI taxonomy): domain Eukaryota; kingdom Metazoa; phylum Chordata; class Actinopteri; order Syngnathiformes; family Syngnathidae; genus Nerophis; species Nerophis lumbriciformis. The sequence goes on along the minus strand of NC_084583.2, from coordinate 18,951,642 downwards.
GCCCTGAAAATGGATGGCGCTGGAGCGTCGGGCCCATACCTGGCCGTCGCCGGCAGTGAGACGCGCTTGGAGGTGCGCTCAGCGCGGCTCCCATATGATTGCGCACTGGTGTGCGTCTGGGCCGTGACAGCGTGGCACGCGAATGTCTGTGATGCATTGGATCAGTCTCCTTTCTTTAACAGGCGCTTTATAACCTCACTAATGCCTTGCATCGTCTATATTAGATATATAACAACGGGCGGGTGCGGGCGGATGCGGTTCTGATTAAATGTTAGGTCGGGTGGATGGCGGATGGTTGACGACTTTCTGATGCGGATGCGGATGAAATAATTGCCTATCCGCGCATCTCTAGCGGACGTACTTACCGTATCTCTGAGTGACATTTATGCTAATTTGACAGCAAAGCACATCGCACACGTTTCAACGAGGACGTAGAAATATGTCATGTAACATATTGGAACTGTTGGAAATAAACAACAATTACCAGGAAGTGTTTTAAATGTGTTTTACAATCATGATAGGTCAATAAGTTCAATTCAAGCTTGAATTTTAGGGACCTCTTATGGTTTGGATATTTTAGTCAAATGATGTATTAGCTTAGCCCTCAGAGGCTGACTTTTCAGTCAATATTTACTGTTCTGTTGGCCATATTCTTGTTGTCTTTCCATTCACATGTTTTGTTTGTTGTCTTTCCATTCACATGTTTTGTTTGTTGTCTTTCCATTCACATGTTTTTTTGTCCATGTTGGATTTAAACCTTTTCATGTCACACTGAAAGTTATGTGTCCATACTAGAGATGCGCGGATAGGCAATTATTTCATCCGCAACCGCATCAGAAAGTCGTCAACCATCCGCCATCCACCCGATGTAACATTTGATCAGAACCGCACCCGCCCGTTGTTATATATCTAATATAGACGATGCAAGGCATTAGTGAGGTTATAAAGCTTTTGCCTGTTAAAGAAAGGAGACTGATCCAATGCAGCACCGACATTCGCGTGCCACGCTGTCACGGCCCAGACGCACACCAGTGCGCAATCATATGGGAGCCGCGCTGAGCGCACCTCCAAGCGCGTCTCGCTGCCGGCGACGGCCGGGTATGGGCCCGACGCTCCAACGCCATCCATTTTCAGGGCTAGTTGATTCGGCAGGTGGGTTGTTACACACTCCTTAGCGGGTTCCGACTTCCATGGCCACCGTCCTGCTGTCTATATCAACCAGGGTGAGCCCCACCCCTTTCGTTTGCGGGCACAACCGCGGAGTCCGCGGATTATCTGCGGATCGGGCGGCTGAAATTAAAAAAAATTAGATTTTATCCGCGGGTCGGGTCGGGCGGTTAAAATAAAAAAAAAATTTGATTTTAAATAGATTCAGGCGGGTGGCAGTTAAACCAATTCGGAAATATATATACATAGTTAAATGTTGTTACCCACATACGAAAAACGAGCAGGCACCTGCAGCATATGCCACAACAGAAGAAGAAAAAAAAAAGAGATGGACACTTTTACGGAGCGGAGAAGGGACGCCTCGCCGGGGTCCGGGACCGAGGCCCCTTCCCCCGAGAGGGCCCCACCAGGGGCCGTAGCTGAGGCGATCCGCGAGAATGGCCCGACGCAAGTCCAGGGTCACCACCGCGCCCACCGCACCGACACCCCGCCTCGTCCGCCTTCGCCGCGGCCGGCGTCACGCGCAGCAGGTAAGCAGCTTACCTGCCCGCCACCCCCGTGGCCGGGGGCGCGTAACAGGGGTCACTCCGCGCGCAGTGCGCTCACGAAAGGGGTGGGGCTCACCCTGGTTGATATAGACAGCAGGACGGTGGCCATGGAAGTCGGAACCCGCTAAGGAGTGTGTAACAACCCACCTGCCGAATCAACTAGCCCTGAAAATGGATGGCGCTGGAGCGTCGGGCCCATACCTGGCCGTCGCCGGCAGTGAGACGCGCTTGGAGGTGCGCTCAGCGCGGCTCCCATATGATTGCGCACTGGTGTGCGTCTGGGCCGTGACAGCGTGGCACGCGAATGTCTGTGATGCATTGGATCAGTCTCCTTTCTTTAACAGGCGCTTTATAACCTCACTAATGCCTTGCATCGTCTATATTAGATATATAACAACGGGCGGGTGCGGGCGGATGCGGTTCTGATTAAATGTTAGGTCGGGTGGATGGCGGATGGTTGACGACTTTCTGATGCGGATGCGGATGAAATAATTGCCTATCCGCGCATCTCTAGCGGACGTACTTACCGTATCTCTGAGTGACATTTATGCTAATTTGACAGCAAAGCACATCGCACACGTTTCAACGAGGACGTAGAAATATGTCATGTAACATATTGGAACTGTTGGAAATAAACAACAATTACCAGGAAGTGTTTTAAATGTGTTTTACAATCATGATAGGTCAATAAGTTCAATTCAAGCTTGAATTTTAGGGACCTCTTATGGTTTGGATATTTTAGTCAAATGATGTATTAGCTTAGCCCTCAGAGGCTGACTTTTCAGTCAATATTTACTGTTCTGTTGGCCATATTCTTGTTGTCTTTCCATTCACATGTTTTGTTTGTTGTCTTTCCATTCACATGTTTTGTTTGTTGTCTTTCCATTCACATGTTTTTTTGTCCATGTTGGATTTAAACCTTTTCATGTCACACTGAAAGTTATGTGTCCATACTAGAGATGCGCGGATAGGCAATTATTTCATCCGCAACCGCATCAGAAAGTCGTCAACCATCCGCCATCCACCCGATGTAACATTTGATCAGAACCGCACCCGCCCGTTGTTATACATCTAATATAGACGATGCAAGGCATTAGTGAGGTTATAAAGCTTTTGCCTGTTAAAGAAAGGAGACTGATCCAATGCAGGACCGACATTCGCGTGCCACGCTGTCACGGCCCAGACGCACACCAGTGCGCAATCATATGGGAGCCGCGCTGAGCGCACCTCCAAGCGCGTCTCGCTGCCGGCGACGGCCGGGTATGGGCCCGACGCTCCAGCGCCATCCATTTTCAGGGCTAGTTGATTCGGCAGGTGGGTTGTTACACACTCCTTAGCGGGTTCCAACTTCCATGGCCACCGTCCTGCTGTCTATATCAACCAGGGTGAGCCCCACCCCTTTCGTTTGCGGGCACAACCGCGGAGTCCGCGGATTATCTGCGGATCGGGCGGATGAAATTAAAAAAAATTAGATTTTATCCGCGGGTCGGGTCGGGCGGTTAAAATAAAAAAAAATTTGATTTTAAATAGATTCAGGCGGGTGGCAGTTAAACCAATTGGGAAATATATATACATAGTTAAATGTTGTTACCCACATACGAAAAACGAGCAGGCACCTGCAGCATATGCCACAACAGAAGAAGAAAAAAAAAAGAGATGGACACTTTTACGGAGCGGAGAAGGGACGCCTCGCCGGGGTCCGGGACCGAGGCACCTTCCCCCGAGAGGGCCCCACCAGGAGCCGTAGCTGAGGCGATCCGCGAGAAGGGCCCGACGCAAGTCCAGGGTCACCACCGCGCCCACCGCACCGACACCCCGCCTCGTCCGCCTTCGCCGCGGCCGGCGTCACGCACAGCAGGTAAGCAGCTTACCTGCCCGCCACCCCCGTGGCCGGGGGCTCGTAACAGGGGTCACTCTGCGCGCTCCGCCCGCGCAGCTTACCTGCCCGCCACCCCTGTTGCCGGGGGCGCGCAACAGGGGTCACTCCGCGCGCAGTGCGCTCACGAAAGGGGTGGGGCTCACCCTGGTTGATATAGACAGCAGGACGGTGGCCATGGAAGTCGGAACCCGCTAAGGAGTGTGTAACAACCCACCTGCCGAATCAACTAGCCCTGAAAATGGATGGCGCTGGAGCGTCGGGCCCATACCCGGCCGTCGCCGGCAGCGAGACGCGCTTGGAGGTGCGCTCAGCGCGGCTCCCATATGATTGCGCACTGGTGTGCGTCTGGGTCGTGACAGCGTGGCACGCGAATGTCTGTACTGCATTGGATCAGTCTCCTTTCTTTAACAGGCAAAAGCTTTATAACCTCACTAATGCCTTGCATCGTCTATATTAGATATATAACAACGGGCGGGTGCGGGCGGGTGCGGTTCTGATCAAATGTTAGGTCGGGTGGATGGCGGATGGTTGACGACTTTCTGATGCGGTTGCGGATGAAATAATTGCCTATCCGCGCATCTCTAATAAGCGGTGAGGGGGACATAACCGATGAGGGGGGGACATACCCGATGAAGAGGGGACATAAGCGATGAGGGGGGACATACCCGATGAGGAGGGGACATACCCGATGAGGGGTCACATACCTGATGAGGGGGGGACATACCTGATGAGGGGGGACATACCCAAAGAGGGGTGCATACCTGATGAGGGGGCCCAGCAGGAGCAGGTGCAGGAGGAGGACCAGCGGCCTGTCCCTGCCCACGTCCCTGTGGATGAAGATGAGCGTCATCTGGATGAGGACGGCGGGCAGCAGCATGAAGGTGAGGGTGAAGGCCAGCCAGTGGGTGTCGTCAGTGCGGCTGTATTGTCGGCACAGGATGGCGGCGTTGATCAGCTCTGCGCAGTAAAGCAGGGTGGCGAACACTACGCTCAGCGGGGCTCGAACCTTGCTCCCACTCACCACCAACATGTCCTCCCTCTCCCTCTCCCGCTCCTCCATGGACGCACTTGTCACAGTCCGAGGTGAGCCATACCTAACTTGTCATACCTAACTTGTCATACCTTTCCTCCTTCCAACTTGCCCTGCTTCTCAACTTTGCGACAGCGTCACAAAGTTTGCGGCAGTATTGTCCGCTGGAAACGCCTCGCTGGATAATCCTCCGCTCGGCGTTCAACTTCCGCCTCGAGTCGTCACGTCGTCCGCCAAATCATGGCGAAGACGGCCGCACCCCGCGCGGACAACAAGAAGATTTAGTGGCGGCTCGTCGTGCGTCTTTGGCCAGCTTTCATGCGCTCTAGCCGCCAGTCAAGCAGCGTCAAGATGACCGCCTTAAAGCGGAAGTCAGTAGTCGGCCATCCAAAATAAGAGCTACAACATCCGGTTTTGGTTTGGTGAAAAAGGTGGAAAACATTCTTCCAACTAGATGAGGCAATTCCTGAAGGAAGTGCGTGGGAATGCTGAAGTTGAGCTGAAATCCTGGAATTATTTTTAGAATTGTTGAAGTAGAGCCAGGGCCGGCCCGTGGCATAGGCCGTATAGGCAAATGCTAAGGGCGCCGTCCATCAGGGGGCGCCACGCCAGTGCCACAAATGTTGGAGAAAAAAAAAAAAAAGTTGGTACTATTATTTCTAAATACAAAAAATAATCCAACGTTAATTAAAATGCAAAGTAAAGCCTATATAATGGAAATATTATTTGTTACAACATTACGCCCCCCCCCCCGCCCCCCCTCCCTTCCCGTATCATGACTCTTTTTGGACGTCACCACATCAAAAAATCAACACAAGATGTCAAAACGGCCAAAACTGTCAGGTGCCCAGGGAAGAAAAAAGAGAAAAGAAGAGGAGGAGAAACGAGAAAAAGACAAGAGGTAGCAGGTAGGTAACGTTAGCCTACATGAAATTATTTGTCTGTTACAGAATAGTAACCTGGCTTTTTAGCATTAAGCTAATGTTACATGATTCGGCAATTGCTAATCAATAAATAGCTAGTTCTGTTTTAACGTCGGGTTAATATTGTGGAGGGGGCTAAATTGTTATGGAAAATAATAATGTAACGTTAGGTAATTACCTTACATTCCTCAGGGACATTTGTATTAGATCTTTTAAGCAGGTGTTTTTTGTTTACATTGTTATTGCCTTCTGGTTAGCTAATGTTTGCCCTGCAGGTAATAGTCACTTTTCCACCCCTTTATATATTAGGTATAGTTGTAAGCCTAGTTGTTAAAGTGCACATCATTAATGTAAATTAAGCAATATGTATGTAAAAAAAATATTGTATTTCATATATTCATTTTTTATTTTTTGCATTCATTTATTTATTCATATTTTTTTTATCTTGTTAACTATTCTGATTGTTAATTTGCTTTCTTTAAGTAAAAAAAAACGTCAAAGACAAAGCTATTCGGTTTCTTGTGAGTATATACACTTCACTGCCGATGTGGGGGGGCGCCACCTAAAATCTTGCCTAGGGCGCCAGATTGGTTAGGGCCGGGCCTGAGTAGAGCACACAAATCCTGAACAGGGTGAATATTTACAAGTTGGAACGGTTTGAATCAGATAACAAATGTGGGAGTTGTGGAACTTTGAAGAATGTTCCATGGATTTCAATGTGAACTTTCCCAAAAATTTGGGAATTTCGGGGAAAAGCGGGAATTTTTTTTTTCAATGGTAAAAAAAAGCTTGAATGGTCTGAATGAGTTGAAATGTTTGCTGCTGGACTTTTTCACATCAGTCGAGAAATGTTGAATTGACAAATGGCATCCATACATCCGTTTTATACCGCTTGTCCCTTTTGGGTCGCGGGGGGGTGCTGGAGCCTATCTAAGCTGCATTCGGGCGGAAGGCGGTGTACACCCTGGAAAAGTTCCTGGAATTTCGGGAAAATCTGGAATTTTTCCAGTTTAAAAAAAATAATAATAATAATTTTTTTGTCCTGATTAAGAGGAATGTTTTGACGGGGTTGGAAAATGTGGAAAGAGTAGTCGCCAGAAAAAAGGGTGGAAATAGAGCTTTGGAAAACAAGGAATTCTGGTAAATCCCGGAATTTTTTGGATCTTGGAAAAAATATGAATGTGTGGAATGTGGGAATGGTTTGAATCGGTTGGAAAATGTGGAAATGGTGGAAGTTTGGAAAATGGCCAATTCATTTTGAATGGGGAAAAATGTCCTGGAATTCTGGGAAATCTGGGAATTTGTCAAGTGATTGAGCAGTTGGAAGTTGGAACGCTTTGAACGGGATGAGAAATGTGCAAGGTAGGGAGCACCAACATCTGGAGAAGAAGTTGAATAAAGAGATGCATTTTAGTGAAGAAAATGTTTGGAGCATTCACACTATGAGAGTATAGAAAATGTTTGGAGCATTCACACTATGAGAGTGTAGAAAATGTTTGGAGCATTCACACTATGAGAGTGTAGAAAATGTTTGGAGCATTCACGCTATGAGAGTGTAGAAAATGTTTGGAGCATTCACGCTATGAGAGTGTAGAAAATGTTTGGAGCATTCACACTATGAGAGTGTAGAAAATGTTTGGAGCATTCACACTATGAGAGTGTAAAATATGTTTGGAGTATTCACACTATGAGAGTGTAGAAAATGTTTGGAGCATTCACACTATGAGAGTGTAGAAAATGTTTGGAGCATTCACACTATGAGAGTGTAGAAAATGTTTGGAGCATTCACACTATGAGAGTGTAGAAAATGTTTGGAGCATTCACACTATGAGAGTGTAGAAAATGTTTGGAGCATTCACACTATGAGAGTGTAGAAAATGTTTGGAGCATTCACACTATGAGAGTGTAGAAAATGTTTGGAGCATTCACACTATGAGAGTGTAAAATATGTTTGGAGTATTCACGCTATGAGAGTGTAGAAAATGTTTGGAGCATTCACACTATGAGAGTGTAAAATATGTTTGGAGTATTCACACTATGAGAGTGTAAAATATGTTTGGAGTATTCACACTATGAGAGTGTAGAAAATGTTTGGAGCATTCACACTATGAGAGTGTAAAATATGTTTGGAGCATTCACACTATGAGTGTAGAAAATGTTTGGAGCATTCACACTATGAGAGTGTAGAAAATGTTTGGAGCATTCACACAATGAGAGTGTAGAAAATGTTTGGAGCATTCACACTATGAGAGTGTAGAAAATGTTTGGAGCATTCACACTATGAGAGTGTAAAATATGTTTGGAGCATTCACACTATGAGAGTGTAGAAAATGTTTGGAGCATTCACACTATGAGAGTGTAGAAAATGTTTGGAGCATTCACACTATGAGAGTGTAGAAAATGTTTGGAGCATTCACACTATGAGAGTGTAAAATATGTTTGGAGCATTCACACTATGAGAGTGTAAAATATGTTTGGAGTATTCACACTATGAGAGTGTAGAAAATGTTTGGAGCATTCACACTATGAGAGTGTAAAATATGTTTGGAGTATTCACACTATGAGAGTGTAGAAAATGTTTGGAGCATTCACGCTATGAGAGTGTAGAAAATGTTTGGACTATTCACGCTATGAGAGTGTAGAAAATGTTTGGAGCATTCACACTATGAGAGTGTAGAAAATGTTTGGAGCATTCACACTATGAGAGTGTAGAAAATGTTTGGAGCATTCACGCTATGAGAGTGTAGAAAATGTTTGGAGCATTCACACTATAAGAGTGTAGAAATTGTTTGGAGCATTCATACTATGAGAGTGTAGAAAATGTTTGGAGCATTCACACTATGAGAGTGTAGAAAATGTTTGGAGCATTCACACTATGAGAGTGTAAAATATGTTTGGAGCATTCACACTATGAGAGTGTAGAAAATGTTTGGAGCATTCACACTATGAGAGTGTAGAAAATGTTTGGAGCATTCACACTATGAGAGTGTAGAAAATGTTTGGAGCATTCACACTATGAGAGTGTAGAAAATGTTTGGAGCATTCACGCTATGAGAGTGTAGAAAATGTTTGGAGCATTCACACTATGAGAGTGTAGAAAATGTTTGGAGCATTCACACTATGAGAGTGTGAAATATGTTTGGAGTATTCACACTATGAGAGTGTAGAAAATGTTTGGAGCATTCACACTATGAGAGTGTAGAAAATGTTTGGAGCATTCACACTATGAGAGTGTAAAATATGTTTGGAGCATTCACACTATGAGAGTGTAAAATATGTTTGGAGTATTCACACTATGAGAGTGTAGAAAATGTTTGGAGCATTCACACTATGAGAGTGTAAAATATGTTTGGAGTATTCACACTATGAGAGTGTAGAAAATGTTTGGAGCATTCCCACTATGAGAGTGTAAAATATGTTTGGAGTATTCACACTATGAGAGTGTAGAAAATGTTTGGAGCATTCACACTATGAGAGTGTAGAAAATGTTTGGAGCATTCACACTATGAGAGTGTAGAAAATGTTTGGAGCATTCACACTATGAGAGTGTAGAAAATGTTTGGAGCATTCACACTATGAGGGTGTAGAAAATGTTTGGAGCATTCACACTATGAGAGTGTAGAAAATGTTTGGAGCATTCACACTATGAGAGTGTAGAAAATGTTTGGAGCATTCACACTATGAGAGTGTAGAAAATGTTTGGAGCATTCACACTATGAGAGTGTAGAAAATGTTTGGAGCATTCACACTATGAGAGTGTAGAAAATGTTTGGAGCATTCACACTATGAGAGTGTAAAATATGTTTGGAGCATTCACACTATGAGAGTTTAAAATATGTTTGGAGCATTCACACTATGAGAGTGTAGAAAATGTTTGGAGCATTCACACTATGAGAGTGTAGAAAATGTTTGGAGCATTCACACTATGAGAGTGTAGAAAATGTTTGGAGCATTCACACTATGAGAGTGTAGAAAATGTTTGGAGCATTCACACTTTGAGAGTGTAGAAAATGTTTGGAGCATTCACACTATGAGAGTGTAGAAAATGTTTGGAGCATTCACACTATGAGAGTGTAGAAAATGTTTGGAGCATTCACACTATGAGAGTGTAGAAAATGGGACATACCTGATGAAGGGGGACATACCCAAAGAGGGGGGACATACCTGACCAGACAGGACATGACCAGGGATACAAATCTTTGTAGTACATGATCTGCCACCTCAGCTTATGTCTTTTATTGAGTTGAGTTTGTTTGGTGTCTTACTTCCTGTTTAGCGCTCTTATTTTGGTTGTTGTTCCTGTGTTCCTTCCAGCCTCACCCCTACCACTGAGTGTCTTTTCCTCGTAGCTGTTTTCATTTGAAGTTGAGCCTTTGCTGCTTGCCTTTGTTGCTCCTGTACGTTGCTACATTGTGGATGTTTTCACCCGAGAGTTTTTGCTGTTCTCCAGCATTCCGTTTTGTTTACACCCTGATCAGTTTAGTTCTGTTTCGCATAGCCTTCCCTATACTTTGGTGCTGTTCCTGTTTGTTCATTTGAGCCGTTAAATGACCTTTACACCTGCACCTTGTCCCCTTGGTGGTCTGCGTCTTGGGAACACGCCAAATGGTGGCTGTCGTGTGACCCGAGCGTTGCACACTCGTTTGTTTCCACTTGACATGAAATGCTGTCTTTTCCATATGTTCCATATTTTGTACTTCAGCAGACAGCACCTTGCACATGCATGGTCATGTGACTGGCGGTGATCACGTGACAGGACAGATCAGCACCATGACATCATTGGCTGCAGCTGGGATACATTTAGCACTCAGGGTTCAGTTACTTTGCACTTGCACTTTTAGTGTCACCCACTTCTGGCTGTGGGAGCTGCTGAAGTCCAACAAACCTTCATTTGACCCGTCTTTGTGGCTGTCAGTAGTGATGGGTTGATGAGGCGTCATGAAGCGTTTCGACACATTGCAAAACTGTATTGATACTGTGTCGATACTGTGTCACTAAATACTGACATCTGCTGGACATTAAAAATCCCTACAGGCAACCTATGGACCGACTCAACTGACACTGATTTGATGCCCTAGTACAGGGGTCACCAACCTTTTTGAAACCAAAAACTACTTCTTGGGTACTGATTAATGCGAAGGGCTACCAGTTTGATACACTATTAAATAAATAAATATACTGTCATTTGTAAGTTACACGTAAGTGTGATTTAAACAAGAATAGCTAAATAAATAAATGTATATATATATAAAAAAAATGGGTATTTGTCTGTCATTCCGTCGTACATTTTTGTTTCCTTTTACGGAAGGTTTTTTGTAGAGAATAAATGATGAAAAAAAACACTTAATTGAACGGTTTAAAAGAGGAGAAAACACGAAAAAAATTCAAATAAAATTTTGAAACATAGTTTATCTTCAATTTCGACTCTTTAAAATTCAAAATTCAACCGACAAAAAGAAGAGAAAAACTAGCTCATTTGAATCTTTTTGAAAAAATTAAAAAAATAATTTATGGAACATCATTAGTCATTTTTCCTGATTAAGATACATTTTAGAATTTTGATGACATGTTTTTAAATTGGTTAAAATCCAATCTGCACTTTGTTAGAATATTTAACAAATTGGACCAAGCTATATTTCTAACAAAGACAAATCAGTATTTCTTCTAGATTTTCCAGAACAACATTTTCAAAAGAAATTCAAAATACTTTGAAAAAAGATTTACATTTTATTCTACAGATTTTCTAGATTTGCCAGAATATTTTCATTTTATTTTAATCATAGTAAGTTTGAAGAAATATTTCACAAATATTCTTCGTCGAAAAAACAGAAGCTAAAATATTTATTCTTTACAATAAAAACAAACAAAAAAATACTTGAACATTGATTTAAATTGTCAGGAAAGAAGAGGAAGAAATTTAAAAGGTAAAAAGGTATATTTGTTTAAAAATCCTAAAATCATTTTTAAGGTTGTATTTTTTCTCTAAAATTGTATTTCTAAAAGTAATAAGAAGCAAAGTAAAAAATAAATGAATTTATTTAAACAAGTGAAGACCCATCCATCCATCCATTTTCTACCGCTTATTCCAAGTGAAGACCAAGTCTTTAAAATATTTTCTTGGATTTTCAAATTCTATTTGAGTTTTGTCTCTTTTAGAATTAAAAATGTCGAGCAAAGCGAGACCAGCTTGCTAGTAAATAAATAAAATGTAAAAAATAGAGGCAGCTCACTGGTAAGTGCTGCTCTTTGAGCTATTTTTAGAACAGGCCAGCGGGCGACTGATCTGGTCCTTACGGGCTACCTGGTGACCGCGGGCACCGCGTTGGTGACCCCTGCCCTAGTATATACAATAATATAAACCAAGTCATTGTATTTCATTTAGGATTATTTCATATCTTCATTTAAATAAAAATATATTTTTATCTTTTTTAGATACAGTCAAAAAATAATGTGAACATGTATCATAACATGCAAATCTAAGAGAACGTGTTGTGGATGATTGTGGACTGGGAATTGTTTTAATTTTATTTTTTTACACATTTTTATTAAAAAAAAAAAAAAAAAAAAAAAAGTTTTTCCGACGTATTACATTTTAGACGATTTCTCTTCTTAGTTATTATTTCTCCGGCTGTAGAAAAGACACGCTCACAGGGCACAGAGGAGGCGACACAGTTCGCGTATCGGTCACGTGACCAAAACAGCTCATGATCGGTCACGTGACTTTCTAAAAGCGGTACGCGCACCGACACAGGGTTTTGCTCTATGAGCTCGACGCATGCGCCGATGCATCGGTGTTGCCGGACCCATCACTACTAAACGTTACTCGGAAAAGGAAAAGTGTGATGACAACCATAGAAAAGGAAATTAAACATACTGCAACATGGTGGTACACTGTGAGAAAAAAAAATCGTAATTTTTTGCAGAATTTGACTGTAAAAGTGAAAGAGAAAGCATTTTTCCATGCACATGAATGCAGTGTAAAAATAACAGCCCTACATTTGACGGTAAAACAACTTGCAAAACAAAACAAAAACAGTGGTTCCATTTCCAGTATGCACTATGAAAGAAAAGTAGAAAGAAAGAAACCTACGACCTCAGTCAGCAGAATTTGATGATAACAATAAAGGTTAAAAGCCATGGAAAACGACTTCCGGACGGCTTCGAAGCAATTCTGGACCACCATCCGCCGCCTCAGGAAGGGGAAGCAGTGCACTATCAACACCGTGTATGGTGAGGATGGTGTTCTGCTGACCTCGACTGCGGATGTTGTGGATCGGTGGAGGGAATACTTCGAAGACCTCCTCAATCCCACCAGCACGTCTTCCTATGAGGAAGCAGTGCCTGGGGAGTCTGTGGTGGGCTCTCCTATTTCTGGGGCTGAGGTTGCTGAGGTAGTTAAAAAGCTCCTCGGTGGCAAGGCCCCGGGGGTAGATGAGATCCGCTCGGAGTTCCTTAAGGCTCTGGATGCTGTGGGGCTGTCTTGGTTGACAAGACTCTGCAGCATCGCGTGGACATCGGGGGCGGTACCTCTGAATTGGCAGACCGGGGTGGTGGTTCCTCTCTTTAAGAAGGGGAACCGGAGGGTGTGCTCTAACTATCGTGGGATCACACTCCTCAGCCTTCCCGGTAAGGTCTATTCAGGTGTACTGGAGAGGAGGCTACGCCGGATAGTCGAACCTCGGATTCAGGAGGAACAGTGTGGTTTTCGTCCTGGTCGTGGAACTGTGGACCAGCTCTATACTCTCGGCAGGGTCCTTGAGGGTGCATGGGAGTTTGCCCAACCAGTCTACATGTGTTTTGTGGACTTGGAGAAGGCATTCGACCGTGTCCCTCGGGAAGTCCTGTGGGGAGTGCTCGGAGAGTATGGGGTATCGGACTGTCTGATTGTGGCAGTCCGCTCCCTGTATGCTCAGTGCCAGAGCTTGGTCCGCATTGCCGGCAGTAAGTCGGACACGTTTCCAGTGAGGGTTGGACTCCGCCAAGGCTGCCCTTTGTCACCGATTCTGTTCATAACTTTTATGGACAGAATTTCTAGGCACAGTCAAGGCGTTGAGGGGATCTGGTTTGGTGGCTGCAGGATTAGGTCTCTGCTTTTTGCAGATGATGTGGTCCTGATGGCTTCATCTGGCCAGGATCTTCAGCTCTCACTGGATCGGTTCGCAGCCGAGTGTGAAGCGACTGGGATGAGAATCAGCACCTCCAAGTCCGAGTCCATGGTTCTCGCCCGGAAAAGGGTGGAGTGCCATCTCCGGGTTGGGGAGGAGATCTTGCCCCAAGTGGAGGAGTTCAAGTACCTCGGAGTCTTGTTCACGAGTGAGGGAAGAGTGGATCGTGAGATCGACAGGCAGATCGGTGCGGCGTCTTCAGTAATGCGGACGCTGTATCGATCCGTTGTGGTGAAGAAGGAGCTGAGCCGGAAGGCAAAGCTCTCAATTTACCGGTCGATCTACGTTCCCATCCTCACCTATGGTCATGAGCTTTGGGTTATGACCGAAAGGACAAGATCACGGGTACAAGCGGCCGAAATGAGTTTCCTCCGCCGGGTGGCGGGGCTCTCCCTTAGAGATAGGGTGAGAAGCTCTGCCATCCGGGAGGAGCTCAAAGTAAAGCCGCTGCTCCTCCACATGGAGAGGAGCCAGATGAGGTGGTTCGGGCATCTGGTCAGGATGCCACCCGAACGCCTCCCTAGGGAGGTGTTTAGGGCACGTCCGACCGGTAGGAGGCCGCGGGGAAGACCCAGGACACGTTGGGAAGACTATGTCTCCCGGCTGGCCTGGGAACGCCTCGGGGTCCCACAGGAAGAGCTGGACGAAGTGGCTGGGGAGAGGGAAGTCTGGGCTTCCCTGCTTAGGCTGCTGCCCCCGCGACCCGACCTCAGATAAGCGGAAGAAGATGGATGGATGGATGGACAATAAAGGTGGTACAGTTCATGAGCTGTAAAAACAAAAAAAGGTAGATTTACGGTTAAAAAAACAAGCTAAGCGGTCATAATTTTACAGTAAAAATAAAAGAATAATAATGCTTAATTTTACAATAATGTCATTTTACAGTAAACATCCAATAATAATAATGCCTCATTTGAAGTAAAAAAAAAAGTAAAAAGAACATATTGAAGTTTGGGGTAAAATCATCCTAGATGTGAGCTAACTTGCACCTCTTATGTCTGGAGCTGACCCACCACCCAGCTTTTTAAGATGTGTAGCAAAGCCCGAGGAAGACTTATCTGAGCGCTTCTTCTCTCCAAAGTGGCGCAAAGAAGTGAGGGGAAATGTTCCTCACGTCTGATGCTGACACGCACATTGCCGTAGAAACGTCATGGAACGCTATTTATAGGAGACCTTTGAAAGGCTGTGATGGACTTCCTGCATCATGGCCTAGAAGGAGACGTTTGATATCAATATCAATATCAATATCAATATCAATATCAATATCAATATCAATATGGCACTTTTCACTTCCACATGTTCAAAAGAACAGTGTCGTTAGTGGTCATGAAGGTTCTTTGAAGGTCAACACATGGTTTTGTCTTCTATTGAGAAGAAGTGCACTAGTTAAACCTCCGTCACAGCTGCTTATCTGCTGGAATATTTCTTTCCCTCCAAGAGCTCCACCCGTCACGCCTTATCCACTTCCTGCCTGTCACATTTGATCCACTTCCTGTCTGATTTCATGTCACAAACGAAGGCCCGTCATTACTAATGCATGCCTCTGCTGCAGGTCACCGCTTCCACACTGCAGAGGTGCTGTGCTCTAGCAGATATATATATATATATATATATATATATATATATATATATATATATATATACCGTATTTTCCGCACTATAAGGCGCACCGGATTATTAGCCGCACCTTCAATGAATTACATATTTCATAACTTTGTCCACCAATAAGCCGCCCCGGATTATAAGCCGCGCCTACGCTGCGCTAAAGGGAATGTCAAAAAAACAGTCAGATAGTTCAGTCAAACTTTAATAATATATTGAAAACCAGCGTTCTAACAACTCTGTCCCAAAATGTACGCAAATGTGCAATCACAAACATAGTAAAATTCAAAATGGTGTAGAGCAATAGCAACATAATGTTGCTCGAACGTTAATGTCACAACACACAAAATAAACATAGCGCTCACCTTCTGAAGTTATTCTTCATTCGTAAATCCTTCGAATTCTTCGTCTTCGGTGTCCGAATTGAAAAGTTGCGCAAGCGTGGGATGCAAAATGGCCGGTTCCGTCTCGTAGAAGTCATCGGAGTCAGTGTCGCTGTTGTTGTCCAGTAGTTCTGTGAATCCTGCCTTCCGGAAAGCTCGGACCACAGTTGTGACCGAAATATCTGCCCAGGCATTTACGATCCACTGGCAAATGTTGGCGTATGTCGTCCGGCGCTGTCTGCCCGTCTTAGTGAAGGTGTGTTCGCCTTCGGAGCTGTGTGAAAAAAGCCACCCGGCCTCTTCGCGTAAACTTCCCTTAACCACTCGCTCATCTTTTCTTCATCCATCCATCCCTTCGAGTTAGCTTTTATGATGACGCCGGCTGGAAAGGTCTCTTTTGGCAAGGTCTTCCTTTTGAATATCACCATGGGTGGAAGTTAGCATGGCAAGCTAGAACCACAGTGAAGGATGACTTCTCATTCCCTGTGGTGCGAATATTCACCGTACGTGCTCCCGTTCCACAGTGCGGTTCACAGGAATATCAGTTGCTGTGAAATACGGTAGTAATCCGTGTGCGGATGGAGAGATTGCGTCTTTTTATGAACCGGATCCTTGTCGCTTAGTAGGAGCCATTTTGTGGTCTTTACAGATGTAAACAGGAAATGAAACGTACGGTGATATCCGCGCGTTTTTTCTTCTTCTTCCGGGGGCGGGTGGTTGCTTACAGTAGAAGAAGAAGCGCTTCCTGTTCTATGGGGGCGGGTGCTTTCCTTGGCGGTTGCTTGCGTAGAAGAAGAAGCGCTTCCTGTTCTACCGGGAAAAAAGATGGCGGCTGTTTACCGAAGTTGCGAGATCGAAACTTTATGAAAATGAATCGTAATAAAGCGCACCGGGTTATAAGGCGCACTGTCAGCTTTTGAGAAAATGTGTGGTTTTTAGGTGCGCCTTATAGTGCGGAAAATACGGTATATATATATATATATATATATATATATATATATATATATATATATATATATATATATATATATATATATAAATAGGAAAAATCAGCAAAATAATCCTGGACAGAGTCAACACAAAAATCAAGGACAAAACACCACTCAACCAATGGAGAAATACAGCAGCAGTAATCAAATGGTTCAACAACATCCAAGACAAACAACAGCACACCTTTATCTCCTTTGATATCGAGGAATTTTACCCTTCCATCACGCAAGACCTACTGACTCAAGCACTAGACTTCGCCTCAGACTACGACTCAATCACAGGCAACGAAAGAAACATCATCATCCACGCAAAAAACTCCATTGTCATCCACGACAGTACACCATGGCAAAAAAAGAACAATGCAACATTTGACGTCACTATGGGAAGTTTTGACGGAGCAGAAACGTGTGAACTCGTTGGGAGTTTCCTCCTCTCCCAGCTCGCTAGCCTCAATCTGAACCTTGGTATTTACCGTGATGACGGACTGGCAGTGTGTCGTGCCTCGCCAAGGAGCAGCGAGAATACCAAGAAGCGCATATGCCAAATTTTCAAAGAGAACGGCCTACGGATCACGATTGAAGCCAACAAGCAAACCGTCAACTTCCTTGACGTCACTTTCAACCTGAGAAATAACAGCTACCAACCATTCACAAAACCCAACACAACACTCCAATACGTGCACCATGACAGCAACCACCCACCCACCACCACGAAAAGAATACCTACCGGAATCAATAAAAGGCTATCGATGCTGTCATCTAGCAAAGCTGAATTTGACCAAGCAACCCCCCCGTACCCAAAAGCCCTTGATGAAAGCGGATACAATTTCACCCTCACCTATGAACCCACGCCAGGAAACCAGCCAAAAAAGAACAGAAAACGAAACGACATCATCTGGTACAACCCCCCATACAGCAAAAAAGTCTCAACGAACATTGGACACAAATTCTTCAATCTGATTGACAAACACTTTCCCAAAGACAACACCCTAAGAAAAGTATTCAACAAGAACAACATTAAATTGAGCTACAGCTGCATGAACAATATACGACAAATCATCTCAAACCACAACAAAACAATTGCAAATGAGCCGTCGACCCCTAGACAGAGCGACTCCAAAACCAACAAAGCATGTAACTGTCGAAAGAAACCTGATTGCCCTCTCAACGGGGGGTGCTTACAAACATCAGTTGTCTACCAATCTAAGGTAATACGCAATGACATTAACACATCCGACACATATGTAGGATTAACCGAGGGTGAATTCAAAACCAGATGGAACAATCACAAGGCTTCTTTCAGGAACAAAAACCTGCGAAATACCACAGAACTCAGCAAACACATTTGGGACCTCAAAGACAATAATGTTGAATATTCAAAAACATGGCAAATTCTTGCATCCATCACACCTTACAATAGTGGTAATAAAAGATGCAACCTATGCTTGAAAGAGAAACTGTTTATTATTTACCGTCCAGACCTGTCATCCCTCAACAAGCGCAGCGAAATTGTAACAACATGCCGCCATAGACGGAAACACCTCCTAGGTAACACATGAGCCAATCACCACGCCCCTAGGCCAGCCTGTACCTACCCACTCTGTGCCCTATATAAACCATGGTTTGTGAATGCTTCCATTAAAATCTCCTGATGATTGAGGGAACCCCTCATGAAACAGGCCTGTAGAGATGAAGTAGTCTTGTGATTTTTTTTCCCACACATACATATATTGCGCTCTACTACGGTATCGAGCACTATTTTTTGGATAACCTTATTAAGACATATATATGTATATATATATATGTGTGGGAAAAAAAATCACAAGACTACTTCCTCTCTACAGGCCTGTTTCATGAGGGGTTCCCTCAATCATCAGGAGATTTTAATGGAAGCATTCACATACCATGGTTTATATAGGGCACAGAGTGGGTAGGTACAGGCTGGCGTCTAGAAAGAAGCCTTGTGATTGTTCCATCTGGTTTTAAAACCAGATGGAACAATCACAAGGCTTCTTTCAGGAACAAAAACCTGCGAAATACCACAGAACTCAGCAAACACATTTGGGACCTCAAAGACAATAATGTTGAATATTCAAAAACATGGCAAATTCTTGCATCCAGCACACCTTACAATAGTGGTAATAAAAGATGCAACCTATGCTTGAAAGAGAAACTGTTTATTATTTACCGTCCAGACCTGTCATCCCTCAACAAGCGCAGCGAAATTGTAACAACATGCCGCCATAGACGGAAACACCTCCTAGGTAACACATGAGCCAATCACCACGCCCCTAGGCCAGCCTGTACCTACCCACTCTGTGCCCTATATAAACCATGGTATGTGAATGCTTCCATTAAAATCTCCTGATGATTGAGGGAACCCCTCATGAAACAGGCCTGTAGAGATGAAGTAGTCTTGTGATTTTTTTCCCCACACATACATATATTGCGCTCTACTACGGTATCGAGCACTATTTTTTGGATAACCTTATTAAGACATATATATGTATATATATATATGTGTGGGGAAAAAAAATCACAAGACTACTTCATCTCTACAGGCCTGTTTCATGAGGGGTTCCCTCAATCATCAGGAGATTTTAATGGAAGCATTCACATACCATGGTTTATATAGGGCACAGAGTGGGTAGGTACAGGCTGGCGTCTACAAAGAAGCCTTGTGATTGTTCCATCTGGTTTTAAAACCAGATGGAACAATCACAAGGCTTCTTTCAGGAACCAAAACCTGCGGAATACCACAGAACTCAGCAAACACATTTGGGACCTCAAAGACAATAATGTTGAATATTCAATAACATGGCAAATTCTTGCATCCAGCACACCTTACAATAGTGGTAATAAAAGATGCAACCTATGCTTGAAAGAGAAACTGTTTATTATATACCGTCCAGACCTGTCATCCCTCAACAAGCGCAGCGAAATTGTATCAGCATGCCGCCACGGACGGAAACACCTCCTAGGTAACACATGAGCAAATCACCACGCCCCTACGCCAGCCTGTACCTACCCACTCTGTGCCCTATATAAACCATGGTATGTGAATGCTTCCATTAAAATTTCCTGATGATTGAGGGAACCCCTCATGAAACAGGCCTGTAGAGATGAAATAGTCTTGTGATTTTTTTTCCCACACATACATATATTGCGCTCTACTACGGTATCGAGCACTATTTTTTGGATAACCTTATTAAGACATATATATATATATATGTATATATATGTATATATATATATATATATATATATATATATATATATATATATATATATATATATATATATATATATATATATATATATATATATATATGTATGTGTGGGGAAAAAAATCACAAGACTACTTCATCTCTACAGGCCTGTTTCATGAGGGGTTCCCTCAATCAGCAGGAGATTTTAATGGAAGCATTCACATACCATGGTTTATATAGGGCACAGAGTGGGTGGGTACAGGCTGGCGTCTAGAAAGAAGCCTTGTATATATGTATATATATATATATATATATATATATGTATGTGTGGGGAAAAAAATCACAAGACTACTTCATCTCTACAGGCCTGTTTCATGAGGGGTTCCCTCAATCAGCAGGAGATTTTAATGGAAGCATTCACATACCATGGTTTATATAGGGCACAGAGTGGGTGGGTACAGGCTGGCGTCTAGAAAGAAGCCTTGTGATTGTTCCATCTGGTTTTAAAACCAGATGGAACAATCACAAGGCTTCTTTCAGGAACCAAAACCTGCGGAATACCACAGAACCCAGCAAACACATTTGGGACCTCAAAGACAATAATGTTGAATATTCAATAACATGGCAAATTCTTGTATCCAGCACACCTTACAATAGTGGTAATAAAAGATGCAACCTATGCTTGAAAGAGAAACTGTTTATTATATACCGCCCAGACCTGTCATCCCTCAACAAGCGCAGCGAAATTGTATCAGCATGCCGCCACAGACGGAAACACCTCCTAGGTAACACATGAGCAAATCACCACGCCCCTACGCCAGCCTGTACCTACCCACTCTGTGCCCTATATAAACCATGGTATGTGAATGCTTCCATTAAAATCTCCTGATGATTGAGGGAACCCCTCATGAAACAGGCCTGTAGAGGTGAAGTAGTCTTGTGATTATTTTTCCCACACATACATATATTGCGCTCTACTACGGTATCGAGCACTATTTTTTGGATAACCTTATTAAGACATATATATGTATATATATATATATATATATATATGTATATATATACGTATATATATATATATATATATAGGAATAAGCGGTAGAAATGGATGGATGGATGGATAATAACAAAATAAGATAAATACAATTCAAAAAGTCAAAAGATGGACATTTCATATATATATGTCCATCCATCCATCCATCTTCTTCCGCTTATCCGAGGTTGGGTCGCGGGGGCAGCAGCTTAAGCAGGGAAGCCCAGACTTCCCTCTCCCCAGCCACTTCGTCCAGCTCCTCCCGGGGGATCCCGAGGCGTTCCCAGGCCAGCCGGGAGAGATAGTCTTCCCAGCGTGTCCTGGGTCTTCCCCGTGGCCTCCTACCGGTCGGACGTGCCCGAAACACCTTCCTAGGGAGGCGTTCGGGTGGCATCCTGACCAGATGCCCGAACCACCTCATCTGGCTCCTCTCGATGTGGAGGAGCAGCGGCTTTACTTTGAGCTCCCCCCGGATGGCAGAGCTTCTCACCCTATCTCTAAGGGAGAGCCCTGCCACTCGGCGGAGGAAACTCATTTCGGCCGCTTGTACCCGTGATCTTGTCCTTTCGGTCATGACCCAAAGCTCATGACCATAGGTGAGGATGGGAACGTAGATCGACCGGTAAATCGAGAGCTTTGCCTTCCGGCTCAGCTCCTTCTTCACCACAACGGATCGATACAGCGTCCACATTACTGAAGACGCCGCACGGATCCGCCTGTCGATCTCACGATCCACTCTTCCCCCACTCGTGAACAAGACTCCGAGGTACTTGAACTCCTCCACTTGGGGCCAGATCTCCTCCCCAACCCGGAGATGGCACTCCACCATTTTCCGGGAGAGAACCATGGACTCGGACTTGGAGGTGCTGATTCCCATCCCAGTCGCTTCACACTCGGCTGCGAACCGATCCAGTGAGAGCTGAAGATCTTGGCCGGAGGAAGCCATCAGGACCACATCATCTGCAAATAGCAGTGACCTAATCCTGCAGCCACCAAACCAGATCCCCTCAACGCCCTGACTGCGCCTAGAAATTCTGTCCATAAAAGTTATGAACAGAATGGGTGACAAAGGGCAGCCTTGGCGGAGTCCAACCCTCACTGGAAACGTGTCCGACTTACTGCCGGCAATGCGGACCAAGCTCTGACACTGATCATCCAGGGAGCGAACTGCCACAATAAGACAGTCCGTTACCCCATACTCTCTGAGCACTCCCCACAGGACTTCCCGGGGTACACGGTCGAATGCCTTCTCCAAGTCCACAAAGCACATGTAGACTGGTTGGGCAAACTCCCATGCACCCTCAAGGACCCTGCCGAGAGTATAGAGCTGGTCCACAGTTCCACGACCAGGACGAAAACCACACTGTTCCTCCTGAATCCGAGGTTCGACTATCCGGCGTAGCCTCCTCTCCAGTACACCTGAATAGACTTTACCGGGAAGGCTGAGGAGTGTGATCCCACGATAGTTGGAACACACCCTCCGGTTCCCCTTCTTAAAGAGAGGAACCACCACCCCGGTCTGCCAATCCAGAGGTACCACCCCCGATGTCCACGCGATGTTGCAGAGTCTTGTCAACCAAGACAGCCCCACAACATCCAGAGCCTTAAGGAACTCCGGGCGGATCTCATCCACCCCTGGGGCCTTGCCACCGAGGAGCTTTTTATATATATATATATATATATATATATATATATATATATATATATATATATATATATATATATATATATATATATGTATAAATAAAAAATAAAAAAGAACTAAATAATATACTAAAAAATGATAAAATAATGATAATAAAATAATAATAAATAAATAAATAAATTAAAAGAGGAGAAAAAAAGATCTCATCAACAGTTCAAACCTGGTGTGACTGTTTACTAAAGAGTGACTTTGGACTCCCGTGACCTGCAGGCCACGCCTTCTAGTGTTTGCTGTGCAGCAGAAGAGGGTGTGGTGGTGTGCTGTGTGTGTGTGTGTGTGTGTGTGTGTGTGTGTGTGTGTGTGTGTGTGTGTGTGTGTGTGTGTGTGTGTGTGTGTGCATCTTCAGTGTCACATGATACACAATGTCCAGCCAGGAGGGGCGGCGCCTGAAGGGACATTAGTGTAATGACTTAAGGAGATGAAACATGTTTATTTACGTGAAGCATCATTAGCAGCACCACTTCCTGCACTCCTCTTCAGTACCAACACAGTGAGGTCTGCTGCATGTGCAAAAGTGCAGGTCACAGCAAAAATACAACACTTGATCACGGCGCCATCTAGCGGTGGTATCCCAGCAGGTGTGTTACTATGTTCATCATGTTGTTATGGAACTCACCTGTCACCTGATGATGTCTGCCTGTAAAAATAAAGTATAAAAACTAGAAATGATTCATTTGGTCTAATAAAACCATCAAGTAAAGAAAGAAAAGAGGTGGTAAAAGTACTACAATTATTATACTGTACTGTGGTTTTATTACATTTCTGAAGTTGTAGTCAAGTACAAGTAAAGAAAGAAAAAAGGTGGTAAAAGTACTACAATTATTATACTGTACTGTGGTTTTATTTAGGGCTGAAACGACGCGTCGACGTAGTCGACGTCATCGGTTACGTAAATACGTCGAGGACGTTTTTGTTCGTCGCATATTGACGTCACACTACCGTCATGGCGGAGCGCAAAGCAGACGATGCGAGCGGTGCGAGCGAGGGGAAAAAAGCACGCCAAAAGTCGTCAAAAGTGTGGGACTATTTCAATAAACGGCCTAAGAAGAAAGGCTACTTTTACTCCGCTACTTTTATCTACATTCAGCTCGCTACTCGCTACTAATTTTTATCGATCTGTTAATGCACGCTTTGTTTGTTTTGGTCTGTCAGACAGACCTTCATAGTGCCTGCCTTACTGGTGACGTTTCACTCCGTTCCACCAATCAGATGCAGTCACTGGTGACGTTGGACCAATCAAACAGAGCCAGGCGGTCACATGACCTGACTGGCTCCGAGCTAACTTCGGGTGTTACCATTTAGTGGTCAATTGTACGGAATATGTACTGTACTGTACAATCTACTAATAAAAGTTCCAATCAATCAATCAAAAGTGTGAAGGAAAAAAGACCCTTTTTTTTATTTCAACCGTAAAGACTGACTGCACAGTTCCTGTCTTCACAATAAAAGTCCCGCTCCATCGCGCCTGCGCTTTCAAAATAAGAGTCTCCGAAAGCCAGCGCAAACAAGCTAGCAAGCTACGGAGTTTGCCGCCAATGTATTTCTTGTAAAGGGTATAAAAACGAATATGGAAGCTGGACAAATAAGATGCCAAATAACAACCACTTTCATGTGGTATTAGACAGAAAGGAGGAACTTTTTTTCTCCTCCATTTGAAAACGTGGACGTTACCAGCACTGCTTCCTGATTACAATCAATGCAAGTCATCAGAATCAGGTAATACACCAACTTATATTCTTGTTTTCATGAAAGAAAGGAATCTATATGTTAAACATGCATGTATAATTATTAAAACACCTTTAACATGTAAACAAAAACGGCAAAATAAATAAATATAAATTATATACTGTATATATCAATGTATGTATATATATATATATATATATATATATATATATATATATATATATATGTGTGTGTGTGTGTGTGTGTGTGTGTGTGTATATATACACATATATATATATATATATATATATATATATATATATATATATATATATATATATATATATATATATATATATATATGTGATATGTGTGTGTATGTTACTCAGTACTTGAGTAGTTTTTTCACAACATACTTTTTACTTTTACTCAAGTAAATATTTGGGTGACTACTCCTTACTTTTACTTGAGTAATAAATCTCTAAAGTAACAGTACTCTTACTTGAGTACAATTTCTGGCTACTCTAACCACCTCTGCTAATAATGTTGTTGTATGCACACTGTGTCGAGCGGAAATGGCCTATCATAGCAGCACAACGGCAGCGTTCTTGCCATCACCATCAACTAGTCAATCGTCCGCGTGAGTATACGTTGTCATCATTACACAAAAACATGAATGTGTCATTTGTATCTGCGTTGTAAATTCATAAACTAAAACACCGTTTCGCTCTGAGAGGAGCGTTTGGCGTGCCTGTTCAGTGTTTACAAAGACGTGCTCCTCTTTAACGCTAACGTTAATTAGTTGTGCAAATACCTTTTACAACATTAACAATTACGTATACTATGTACAAACGAACAATTAACTTTCACTTTAATCATACTATCATTGTTGTGTTATTAAGCAAAATAAGCAAAAGTTTTACTTTTGTTGAAATGTTTACACTGTTGTTACAGAATATTTCGTTTTGCACTTTTTTGTATTGGATGTTTATCTTTATTTTTGCACATTTTAGCAAATAAGCAATACTTTTACTTTTGTTGAAATGTTTACACTGTTGTTACAGAATATTTCCGTTTTGCACTTTTTTGAATTGGATGTTTATCTTTATTTTTGCACATTTTAAAGCAAAATAAGCAATACTTTTACTTTTGAAATGCTTATACTATTGCAGAATATTAAGATTTGCACTGGATGTTTACTTTTATATTTGCACATTAAAAGCAAATAAGCTACTTTTAATTTTGTTAAATGTTTACATTGTTACAGAATATTTTGTCATGTTGTTGTCAATGTTGACTGAGTGGCCATACTTTTTTTTTTGTAAATAAAAGCCATGCCTTTTGAAAAAACTGGCCTACATTTATTTTTTCATCTTCATTTTAAATAAAAAAAAAAATCAGTAAAAGGAAAAATAATCTATAGATTAATCGAAAAAATAATCTATAGATTAACCGATTAATCGAAAAAATAATCTATAGATTAATCGATAGAAAAATAATCGTTAGCTGCAGCCTTAGTTTTATTACATTTTTGAACTAATTGTCAAGTACAAGAAAAGAGACGTGCCAGACATTTCAATCAAGTAAATGTAGAAAAGTTACTCATTGCTAATTAAAGTTACTAATTACATTAGTAATGTGAGTAAATGCAAATTGCTAAATGTTTTTATATTTTATCATTCTTTTAGTATATATTTTGATTTAATTTTAAATTAATCTAATGAATTTAAATTTAATTTGCCTTTCAGTTTAAAGTTGTTGTTTTTCACTTAATTGTGATTGTTTTCAACAATGACATCATAATCATGTAAATGAATGGAATTTATGTTTGAAATTATAACTTTTTTTTAATTGAGTACCAAACTTCAGACAGCAGTTGATGCAGTGTGAACATGACATCATGGCAGTGTGAACATGACATCATGGCGGTGTGAACATGACATCATGGCGGTGTGAACATGACATCATGGCAGTGTGAACATGACATCATGGCGGTGTGAACATGACATCATGGCGGTGTGAACATGACATCATGGCAGTGTGAACATGCCATCATGGCAGTGTGAACATGACATCATGGCAGTGTGAACATGACATCATGGCAGTGTGAACATGACATCATGGCGGTGTGAACATGACATCATGGCGGTGTGAACATGACATCATGGCGGTGTGAACATGATATCATGGCAGTGTAAACATGACATCATGGCGGTGTAAACATGACATCATGGCGGTGTGAACATGACCATGGCAGTGTAAACATGACATCATGGCAGTGTGAACATGACATCATGGCGGTGTGAACATATCATCATGGCAGTGTAAACATGACATCATGGCGGTGTGAACATGACATCATGGCGGTGTGAACATGACATCATGGCGGTGTGAACATGACATCATGGCGGTGTAAACATGACATCATGACGGTGTGAACATGACATCATGGCAGTGTGAACATGCCATCATGGCGGTGTGAACATGACATCATGGCAGTGTAAACATGACATCATGGCGGTGTGAACATGACATCATGGCAGTGTAAACATGACATCATGGCAGTGTAAACATGACATCATGGCGGTGTGAACATGACATCATGGCGGTGTGAACATGACATCATGGCGGTGTGAACATGACATCATGGCGGTGTGAACATGACATCATGGCAGTGTAAACATGACATCATGGCAGTGTGAACATGACATCATGGCAGTGTAAACATGACATCATGGCAGTGTAAACATGACATCATGGCGGTGTGAACATGACATGGCGGTGTGAACATGACATCATGGCGGTGTGAACATGACATCATGGCAGTGTGAACATGACATCATGGCAGTGTGAACATGACATCATGGCGGTGTAAACATGACATCATGGCGGTGTGAACATGACATCATGGCAGTGTGAACATGCCATCATGGCGGGGTGAACATGACATCATGGCAGTGTGAACATGCCATCATGGCGGTGTAAACATGACATCATGGCAGTGTGAACATGACATCATGGCAGTGTGAACATGCCATCATGGCGGTGTGAACATGACATCATGGCGGTGTGAACATGACATCATGGCAGTGTGAACATGACATCATGGCAGTGTGAACATGACATCATGGCGGTGTGAACTTGACATCATGGCGGTGTGAACATGACATCATGGCGGTGTGAACATGACATCATGGCGGTGTGAACATGACATCATGGCAGTGTGAACATGACATCATGGCAGTGTGAACATGACATCATGGCAGTGTGAACATGACATCATGGCGGTGTGAACATGCCATCATGGCAGTGTGAACATGACATCATGGCGGTGTGAACATGACATCATGGCGGTGTGAACATGACATCATGGCAGTGTGAACATGACATCATGGCAGTGTGAACATGACATCATGGCGGTGTGAACTTGACATCATGGCGGTGTGAACATGACATCATGGCGGTGTGAACATGACATCATGGCGGTGTGAACATGACATCATGGCAGTGTGAACATGCCATCATGGCAGTGTAAACATGACATCATGGCGGTGTGAACATGCCATCATGGCAGTGTGAACATGACATCATGGCGGTGTGAACATGACATCATGGCGGTGTGAACATGACATCATGGCGGTGTGAACATGACATCATGGCGGTGTGAACATGACATCATGGCAGTGTGAACATGACATCATGGCAGTGTGAACATGACATCATGGCAGTGTAAACATGACATCATGGCGGTGTGAACATGACATCATGGCAGTGTGAACATGACATCATGGCAGTGTGAACATGACATCATGGCAGTGTGAACATGACATCATAAACAACAGTTCTTCAAGCAAGCAGCCTAAATCCTTCAAAGGTGAGATGGCGCCACTTTCAGGGATCAAAGGTCAAGGTCATCCTATAAGAGGAAAGGTTGGCCGTCCAATGAACGCAGCTGCTGACCATCAGGTGTGGCCGTGATTGGCTGAAAGAGGGAAACACAGCATGCTCCTCCCACATGGGCTGAGCGGTGGTTTAGTGTGAGCCTGATTAAGTGTGCTAGCAGACATGTGGACCCCCCACACTGATGCATGCAACTACATCTACTTCTGTAAGTATTTCATACTCACTGACACATACATGCAACTACATCTACTTCTGTGAGTATTTCATACTCACTGACACATACATGCAACTACATCTACTTCTGTGAGTATTTCATATTCACTGACACATGAAAGTAGATCTACTTCTGTGAGTACATGGTTACTTTTAATATTCACTGATGTATAGAAGTAGATCTACTTCTGTGAATACATGATTACTTTTAATATTCACTGATGTATAGAAGTAGATCTACTTCTGTGAATACATGATTACTTTTAATATTCACTGATGTATAGAAGTAGATCTACTTCTGTGAGTACATGATTACTTTTAATATTCACTGATGTATAGAAGTAGATCTACTTCTGTGAATACATGATTACTTTTAATATTCCCTGATGCATGGAAGTAGATCTATTTCTGTGAGTCCATGATTGCTCAATAATGTCACTTATTATTATCATTATTAGGGCCCGCATGGCCCATTGCATAAGGACTCCCACAGGGAGTCCTTATGCAATGGGACATAAGGACCTATTGAATTTGTAAGGTTTTTCTTTATTATTATTCTTCCGCCGCCTCTTTGAGCACTAATTTGACCCACTTAACATGCTTCAAAACTCACCATATTTGACCCACACATCAGGACCTGTGAAAATTGTCTTTTAATAAAAAAAAACGAACCGCAAAAATCAAAATTGCGCTCTAGCGCCCCCTAGGAACAAAAAAAACTAGACTGCCTGTAACTCCCACTAGGAAGGTCGGAAAAACATGAAACAAAATCCTCTATGTAGGTCTGACTTAGACCTAGTTCTCATAATTGTATATCCTCGGGCTAAAATCAACAGGAAGTTGGCAATTCCCCCTTCACGACAAAAAAAGTACTAAAAACAGTCACTTTTGCCTCTTTGAGCTGTAATTTGACCCCCTTAACATGCTTCAAAACTCACCGAACTGAACACACACATCAGGACTGGCGAAAATTGCGATCTAATAGTAAAAACCTAACCCCAAATCTGAAAATTGTGCTCTAGCGCAATTTTTTTATGAAACGCACAAAAAACTGCTCCTCGGATGAAAAAACGGACAAAACTGCCTGTAACTCCCACTGGGAAGGTCGGAGAGACATGAAACAAAAACCTCTATGTAGGCCTCACTTAGACCTACATTTCATTAATTAACAACCCCCAGCAAAAATCAACAGGAAGTTTGCTATTCCCCCTTCAAAACAAATTTTTTGTAAAAACCGGTCACCTTCCTTCAAAAACGAACTCCTCTGAGCGCGTTTGTCGTTTCGCCTTCAAACTAACACAGGAGAGAGATTGAACCCTTGTGATTACAACAACAGAAGCGCTTTTTTTCTAACTGCTCCGGTTTTGATTTTATGACCCTTCAAAGACCCGCTGCGCTGATGCTGCTGCGTTGCTGTTTTTTTAAGATGGCTGCTTAAAAGCAGGAAGCACCAACGTGCCCACACAATGCAGACAAGGTAGGTACACTAGACAAAAGTCTTGGGACACTTCAGACTAAAAGTAGACAAAAGTATTGGGACACTTATGACTATCACTGGACAAAAGTATTGGGACACTTAGGACTAGCACCTGCCAAATACGCGGGCCCGACCAATGCTGCTTGCAGCTTTAATTATTATTGTTATTATTAGTAGTATTGTTAGTGTTACCAATGTAGATTATATATTGTAGAATTGCACTTTTTATTTATTTTTTTTTATTTATTTTTTTTTTACTATTTCTTACCTAACTAGATAACTAAGATAAGGTAACCCAACAAACTACACAATAAAGTATATATTGTTATAAAATATTATGACAATACACTGTGTATATTTGTCAGCAAAAAATGAAAAAATATATACAAAGAAAATAAAACGACATGAAAATTAAAAAAAATATTTAATGCACTCAATAATCATTACTTTTATTATTAGTTATATGCTGTATTATATATTGTAGGATTGCGCTTTATTTTTAGAATTTCTCACTGTACTATAATGTACAGTACAGGCCAACAGTTTGGACACACCTTCTCCTCATTCAATGTGTTTTCTTTATTTCCATGACTATTTACATTTTACAAACCCCGTTTCCATATGAGTTGGGAAATTGTGTTAGATGTAAATATAAACGGAATACAATGATTTGCAAATCCTTTTCAACCCATATTCAATTGAATATGCTACAAAGACAACATATTTGATGTTCAAACTCATAAACTTTTTTCTTTTTTTTGCAAATAATAATTAACTTAGGATTTCATGGCTGCAACACGTGACAAAGTAGTTGGGAAAGGGCATGTTCACCACTGTGTTACATGGCCTTTCCTTTTAACAACACTCAGTAAAGGTTTGGGAACTGAGGAGACACATTTTTGAAGCTTCTCAGGTGAAATTCTTTCCCATTCTTGCTTGATGTACATATTTGGCATTGTCTTGCTGAAATAAGCAGGGGCGTCCATGGTAACGTTGCTTGGATGGCAACATATGTTGCTCCAAAAGCTGTATGTACCTTTCAGCATTAATGGTGCCTTCACAGATGTGTAAGTTACCCATGTCTTGGGCACTAATACACCCCCATACCATCACACATGCTGGCTTTTACACTTTGCGCCTATAACAATCTGGATGGTTCTTTTCCTCTTTGGTCCGGAGGACACGACGTCCACAGTTTCCAAAAACAATTTGAAATGTGGACTCGTCAGACCACAGAACACTTTTCCACTTTGTATCAGTCCATCTTAGATGAGCTCAGGCCCAGCGAAGCCGACGGCGTTTCTGGGTGTTGTTGATAAACGGTTTTCGCCTTGCATAGGAGAGTTTTAACTTGCACTTACAGATGTAGCGACCAAGTGCAGTTACTGACAGTGGGTTTCTGAAGTGTTCCTGAGCCCATGTGTGATATCCTTTACACACTGATGTCGATGTATTTTCATCAAATACCAATAGTACATCAATCAATCAATTAATGCAGATTGCACATGAAGCAACATCCTTGTCATTATTTGTGCCACCTTCACAGTGTGTCCACCTCGCTAGCAACCACAAATATGGGTCAACTTGTCCACAAGAAATATGGGTCAACTTGTCGACAACAAATATGGGTTAACTTGTCCACAACAAATATGGGTCAACTTGTCCACAACAAATATGGGTCAATTTGTCCACAACAAATATGGGTCAATTTGTCCACAACAAATATGGGTCAATTTGTCCACAACAAATATGGGTTAACTTGTCGACAACAAATATAGGTAAATTTGTCCACAACAAATATGGGTCAACTTGTCCACACAACTATGGGTCAACTTGTCGACAACAAATATGGGTCAACTTGTCCACAACAAATATGGGTCAATTTGTCCACAACAAATATGGGTCAATTTGTCCACAACAAATATGGGTCAACTTGTCGACAACAAATATGGGTCAATTTGTCCACAACAAATATGGGTCAATTTGTCCACAACAAATATGAGTCAACTTGTTGACATCAACTATGGGTCAACTTGTTGACAACAAATATGGGTCAACTTGTCTACAACAAATATGGGTTAACTTGTCCACAACAACTATGGGGCAACTTGTCCACAACAAATATGGGTCAACTTGTCGACAACAAATATGGGTTAACTTGTCCACAACAAATATGGGTCAACTTGTCCACAACAACTATGGGGCAACTTGTCCACAACAAATATGTGTCAACCATTTGTTGACAACACATATGGGTCAACTTGTCGACAACAAATATGGGGCAACTTTTCCACAACAAATATGGGTCAACTTGTCCACAACAAATATGGGTCAATTTGTCCACAACAAATATGGGTCAATTTGTCCACAACAAATATGGGTCAATTTGTCCACAACAAATATGGGTCAATTTGTCCACAACAAATATGGGTCAACTTGTCGACAACAAATATAGGTCAATTTGTCCACAACAAATATGGGTCAACTTGTCCACACAACTTTGGGTCAACTTGTCGACAACAAATATGGGTCAACTTGTTGACAACAAATATGGGTCAACTTGTCCACAACAAATATGGGTCAATTTGTCCACAACAAATATGGGTCAACTTGTCGACAACAAATATGGGTCAATTTGTCCACAACAAATATGAGTCAACTTGTCGACATCAACTATGGGTCAACTTGTTGACAACAAATATGGGTCAACTTGTCTACAACAAATATGGGTTAACTTGTCCACAACAAATATGGGTTAACTTGTCCACAACAAATATGGGTCAACTTGTCCACAACAAATATGGGTCAATTTGTCCACAACAAATATGGGTCAACTTGTCGACAACAAATATAGGTCAATTTGTCCACAACAAATATGGGTCAATTTGTCCACAACAAATATGGGTCAATTTGTCCACAACAAATATGGGTCAACTTGTTGACAACAAATATGGGTTAACTTGTCTACAACAAATATGGGTTAACTTGTCCACAACAAATATGGGTCAATTTGTCCACAACAAATATGGGTCAATTTGTCCACAACAAATATGGGTCAATTTGTCCACAACAAATATGGGTCAACTTGTCGACAACAAATATGGGTCAACTTGTCCACAACAAATATGGGTCAATTTGTCCACAACAAATATGGGTCAACTTGTCCACAACAAATATGGGTCAATTTGTCCACAACAAATATGAGTCAACTTGTCGACATCAACTATGGGTCAACTTGTTGACAACAAATATGGGTCAACTTGTCTAGAAAAAAATATGGGTTAACTTGTCCACAACAAATATGGGTTAACTTGTCCACAACAAATATGGGTCAACTTGTCCACAACAACTATGAGGCAACTTGTCCACAACAAATATGTGTCAACCATTTGTTGACAACACATATGGGTCAACTTGTCGACAACAAATATGGGTCAACTTGTCCACAACAAATATGGGTCAACTTGTCCACAACAAATATGGGTCAATTTGTCCACAACAACTATGGGTCAACTTGTTGACAACAAATATGGGTCAACTTGTCTACAACAAACATGGGTTAACTTGTCCACAACAAATATGGGTCAACTTGTCCACAACAAATATGGGGCAACTTGTCCACAACAAATATGGGTCAACCATTTGTTGACAACACATATGGGTCAACTTTTCGACAACAAATATGGGTCAACTTGTCCACAACAAATATGGGTCAATTTGTCCACAACAAATATGGGTCAATTTGTCCACAACAAATATGAGTCAACTTGTCGACATCAACTATGGGTCAACTTGTTGACAACAAATATGGGTCAACTTGTCTACAACAAATATGGGTGAACTTGTCCACAACAAATATGGGTTAACTTGTCCACAACAAATATGGGTCAACTTGTCCACAACAACTATGGGGCAACTTGTCCACAACAACTATGGGGCAACTTGTCCACAACAAATATGTGTCAACCATTTGTTGACAACACATATGGGTCAACTTGTCGACAACAAATATGGGTCAACTTGTCCACAACAAATATGGGTCAACTTGTCGACAACAAATATGGGTCAATTTGTCCACAACAAATATGGGTCAACTTGTCGACAACAAATATGGGTCAATTTGTCCACAACAAATATGAGTCAACTTGTCGACATCAACTATGGGTCAACTTGTTGACAACAAATATGGGTCAACTTGTCTACAACAAATATGGGTTAACTTGTCCACAACAAATATGGGTTAACTTGTCCACAACAAATATGGGTCAACTTGTCAACAACAACTATGGGGCAACTTGTCCACAACAAATATGTGTCAACCATTTGTTGACAACACATATGGGTCAACTTGTCGACAACAAATATGGGTCAACTTGTCCACAACATATATGGGTCAACTTGTCCACAACAAATATGGGTCAATTTGTCCACAACAAATATGGGTCAACTTGTCGACAACAAATATGGGTCAATTTGTCCACAACAAATATGAGTCAACTTGTCAACATCAACTATGGGTCAACTTGTTGACAACAAATATGGGTCAACTTGTCTACAACAAATATGGGTTAACTTGTCCACAACAAATATGGGTTAACTTGTCCACAACAAATATGGGTCAACTTGTCCACAACAAATATGGGTCAATTTGTCCACAACAAATATGAGTCAACTTGTCAACATCAACTATGGGTCAACTTGTTGACAACAAATATGGGTCAACTTGTCTACAACAAATATGGGTTAACTTGTCCACAACAAATATGGGTTAACTTGTCCACAACAAATATGGGTTAACTTGTCCACAACAAATATGGGTCAACTTGTCCACAACAACTATGGGGCAACTTGTCCACAACAAATATGTGTCAACCATTTGTTGACAACACATATGGGTCAACTTGTCCACAACAAATATGAGTCAACTTGTCGACATCAACTATGGGTCAACTTGTTGACAACAAATATGGGTCAACTTGTCTACAACAAATATGGGGCAACTTGTCCACAACAAATATGTGTCAACCATTTGTTGACAACACATATGGGTCAACTTGTCGACAACAAATATGGGTCAATTTGTCCACAACAAATATGGGTCAACTTGTCGACAACAAATATGGGTCAATTTGTCCACAACAAATATGAGTCAACTTGTCGACATCAACTATGGGTCAACTTGTTGACAACAAATATGGGTCAACTTGTCTACAACAAACATGGGTTAACTTGTCCACAACAAATATGGGTCAACTTGTCCACAACAACTATGGGGCAACTTGTCCACAACAAATATGTGTCAACCATTTGTTGACAACACATATGGGTCAACTTGTCGACAACAAATATGGGTCAACTTGTCCACAACAAATATGGGTCAATTTGTCGACAACAAATATGGGTCAACTTGTCCACAACAAATATGGGTCAATTTGTCCACAACAAATATGGGTCAACTTGTCGACAACAAATATGGGTCAATTTGTCCACAACAAATATGAGTCAACTTGTCGACATCAACCATGGGTCAACTTGTTGACAACAAATATGGGTCAACTTGTCTACAACAAATATGGGTCAACTTGTCGACAACACAGGAGAAGCAGGCTGTTCTCAACTGGCTTGAGCAGATTACACACAGCCTGAACAGATGCATTGGATCTGCCAGTCCTTGTGTTTAATGTGTGTGTGTGTGTGTGTGTGTGTGTGTGTGTGTGTGTGTGTGTGTGTGTGTGTGTGTGTGTGTGTGTGTGTGTGTGTGTGTGTGTGTGTGTGTGGAACGTGGCCTGTATTTGGACATTAAGACTTTTATTTAGTGCAATCTAAGTCTAAGACTAGATGTGACCAGTCAAAGTCTAAGACTAGATGTGACCAATCTAAGTCCAAGACTAGATGTGACCCATCTAAGTCTAAGACTAGATCTGACCAATCTAAGTCTAAGACTAGATATGACCAATCTAAGTCTAAGACTAGATGAGACCAATCTAAGTCTAAGACTAGATGTGATCAATCTAAGTCTAAGACTAGATGTGACCAGTCAAAGTCTAAGACTAGATGTGACCAATCTAAGTCAGAGACTAGATCTGATCAATCTAAGTCTAAGACTAGATCTGACCAGTCTAAGTCTAAGGTTAGATGTGACCAATCTAAGTCTAAGACTAAATCTGACCAATCTTAGTCTAAGACTAGATGTCACCAATCTAAGTCTAAGACTAGATCTGACCAATCTAAGTTTAACACTAGTTGTGACCAATCTAAGTCTAAGACTAGATGTGACCAATCTAAGTCTAAGACTAGATCTGACCAATCTAAGTCTACGGTTAGATGTGACCAATCTAAGTCTAAGACTAAATCTGACCAATGTAAGTCTAAGACTAGATATGACCAATCTAAGTCTAAGACTAGATCTGACCAATCTAAGTCTAAGGTTAGATGTGACCAGTCTAAGTCTAAGACTAGATGTGACCAATCTAAGTCTAAGACTAGATGTGACCAATCTAAGTCTAAGACTAGATGTGACCAATCTAAGTCTAAGACTAGATCTGACCAGTCTAAGTCTAAGGTTAGATGTGACCAATCTAAGTCTAAAGTTAGATGTGACTAATCTAAGTCTAAGACTAGATGTGACCAATCTAAGTCTAAGACTAGATCTGACCAATCTAAGTCTAAGACTATATCTGACCAGTCTAAGTCTAAGGTTAGATGTGACCAATCTAAGTCTAAAGTTAGATGTGACTAATCTAAGTCTAAGACTAGATGTGACCAATCTAAGTCTAAGACTAGATCTGACCAATCTAAGTCTAAGACTAGATCTGACCAGTTTAAGTC
Organism: Nerophis lumbriciformis; assembly: GCF_033978685.3. Lineage (NCBI taxonomy): Eukaryota > Metazoa > Chordata > Actinopteri > Syngnathiformes > Syngnathidae > Nerophis > Nerophis lumbriciformis. Next base: position 18,914,923 of record NC_084583.2, on the reverse strand, counting down.
TAAGGTTAGATGTGACCAATCTAAGTCAAAGACTAGATCTGATCAATCTAAGTCTAAGACTAGATCTGACCAGTCTAAGTCCAAGGTTAGATGTGACCAATCTAAGTCTAAGACTAAATCTGACCAATCTAAGTCTAAGGTTAGATGTGACCAATCTAAGTCTAAGACTAGATGTGACCAATCTAAGTCTAAGACTAGATCTGACCAGTCTAAGTCTAATGTTAGATGTGACCAATCTAAGTCTAAAGTTAGATGTGACTAATCTAAATCTAAGACTAGATGTGACCAATCTAAGTCTAAGACTAGATCTGACCAATCTAAGTCAAAGACTAGATGTGACCAATCTAAAACTAGATGTGACCAATCTAAGTCTAAGACTAGATGTGACCAATCTAAGTCTAAGACTAGATCTGACCAATCTAAGTCTAAGGTTAGATGTGACCAGTCTAAGTCTAAGACTAGATGTGACCAATCTAAGTCTAAGACTAGATGTGACCAATCTAAGTCTAAGACTAGCTGTGACCAATCTAAGTCTAAGACTAGATCTGACCAGTCTAAGTCTAATGTTAGATGTGACCAATCTAAGTCTAAAGTTAGATGTGACTAATCTAAATCTAAGACTAGATGTGACCAATCTAAGTCTAAGACTAGATCTGACCAATCTAAGTCAAAGACTAGATGTGACCAATCTAAAACTAGATGTGACCAATCTAAGTCTAAGACTAGATGGTTTTCTGATGAGTTAGTTCAGAATGACTGAAAGTAGTTTTAGTTCAGAATGACTTGCTGCCAGAAGAAGACTTAGTTGTCATTTAGTCAGTGTGTTCCTCAGGACTGAAAGGAGGTCTTTGTGTCTCCAGCTCCCGCCTGCAGAGAACATGGTGGCCTGTGTGCTCACCTCACCACAACATGTTCAACCTGATGAGCAACTGCTGCACCTGGTTCTCCAAGTTCCAGGAACCAATCAGGTGTGGTTACGTGTTCCACAGAAACATGTCAACATGCAGCATGATTTATGCTTCCTGTCCGCAGGCCGGTGACCCTTCTGGTGGTGGGTCTGGACAAGGCGGGAAAGACCTCCTCCATCCGAGGGATGCTCAGAGGTGCCGAACAGTCCACGTGTTCCAGGCCAGGGTTGACCGGAAAATAACTTGTCCATCTTCTCTAGTCCCCCACGCCGTGGAATGTGGCCCCACCCAGGGCTGCGTGAGGAACCAGACCAGGGTGGAGAACTACCTGGTCACCCTGCTGGATGTTGGGGGGTCAGCGGGGGTTTGGGGAGACTTTTATGGAGAAGCGCACGGGATCATCTTCGTGGTGGACTCCAGTGACCGTCCCAGGATGAAGGAGGTCAAGGAGGTCCTGACTGACCTCCTCAAGCAACCCAGAGTGGCAGGGAAACCCATCCTTGTGTAAGTAGACACGGAACATGAGAAACACTCCCCTCTGGTGGCAGATCCATGTACCTGCACCATAACTGTTAAGTCTTTTGAACACGGATGTTTACATGTTTTTATAGATCCTCATGACTGACATACATGTGACATATCTTAGTTAAGTCTTTTGAACACGGATGTATTCTTAGATGACTTAAATACAATACTACTAATAATCATTAATAACTAATAATCATTCTTAGATGACTTAAATACAATACTACTAATAATCATTAATAACTAATAATCATTCTTAGATTACTTAAATAGAATACTACTAATAATCATTAATAACTAATAATCATTCGTAGATGACTAAAATACAATACTACTAATAATCATTAATAACTAATAATCATTCTTATATTACTTAAATAGAATACTACTAATAATCATTAATAACTAATAATAATTCTTAGATGACTTAAATACAATACTACTAATAATCATTCTTAGATGACTTAAATACAATACTAATAATAATCATTAATAACTAATAATCATTTGTAGATGACTTAAATACAATACTACTAATAATCATTAATAACTAATAATCATTCTTATATTACTTAAATAGAATACTACTAATAATCATTAATAACTAATAATCATTCTTAGATGACTTAATTACAATACTACTAATAATCATTAATAACTAATAATCATTCTTAGATGACTTAAATACAATACTACTAATAATCATTAATAACTAATAATCATTCTTAGATGACTTAAATACAATACTACTAATAATCATTAATAACTAATAATCATTCTTAGATTACTTAAATAGAATACTACTAATAATCATTAATAACTAATAATCATTCTTAGATGACTTAAATACAATACTACTAATAATCATTAATAACTAATAATCATTCTTAGATGACTTAAATACAATACTACTAATAATCATTCTCAGATGACTTAAATACAATACTACTAATAATCATTAATAACTAATAATCATTCTTAGATTACTTAAATAGAATACTACTAATAATCATTAATAACTAATAATCATTCTTAGATTACTTAAATAGAATACTACTAATAATCATTAATAACTAATAATCATTCTTAGATGACTTAAATACAATACTACTAATAATCATTAATAACTAATAATCATTCTTACATTACTTAAATACAATACTATTAATAATCATTAATAACTAATAATCATTCTTAGATGACTTTAATACAATACTACTAATAATCATTAATAACTAATAATCATTCTTAGATGACTTAAATACAATACTACTAATAATCATTAATAACTAATAATCATTCTTAGATTACTTAACTAGAATACTACTAATAATCATTAATAACTAATAATCATTCTTAGGTGACTTAAATACAATACTACTAATAATCATTAATAACTAATAATCATTCTTAGATGACTTAAATACAATACTACTAATAATCATTCTTAGATGACTTAAATACAATACTACTAATAATCATTAATAACTAATAATCATTCTTAGGTGACTTAAATACAATACTACTAATAATCATTAATAACTAATAATCATTCTTAGGTGACTTAAATACAATACTACTAATAATCATTCTTAGATGACTTAAATACAATACTACTAATAATCATTAATAACTAATAATCATTCGTAGATGACTTAAATACAATATTACTAATAATCATTAATAACTAATAATCATTCTTATATTACTTAAATAGAATACTACTAATAATCATTAATAAGTAATAATCATTCTTAGATGACTTATATACAATACTACTAATAATCATTAATAACTAATAATCATTCTTAGGTGACTTAAATACAATACTACTAATAATCATTAATAACTAATAATCATTCTTAGATGACTTAAATACAATACTACTAATAATCATTCTTAGATGACTTAAATACAATACTACTAATAATCATTAATAACTAATAATCATTCTTAGGTGACTTAAATACAATACTACTAATAATCATTAATAACTAATAATCATTCTTAGGTGACTTAAATACAATACTACTAATAATCATTCTTAGATGACTTAAATACAATACTACTAATAATCATTAATAACTAATAATCATTCGTAGATGACTTAAATACAATATTACTAATAATCATTAATAACTAATAATCATTCTTATATTACTTAAATAGAATACTACTAATAATCATTAATAAGTAATAATCATTCTTAGATGACTTATATACAATACTACTAATAATCATTAATAACTAATAATCATTCTTAGATGACTTAAATACAATACTACTAATAATCATTAATAACTAATAATCATTCTTAGATTACTTAACTAGAATACTACTAATAATCATTAATAACTAATAATCATTCTTAGGTGACTTAAATACAATACTACTAATAATCATTAATAACTAATAATCATTCTTAGATGACTTGAGGTGACTTGAAGAGTTTTTCAAGAGTCCACAAGGACGTGAAGTCTGACCTCAGACCACCGCTTCTTTCATCGTTTTGCTTCTACGTTTGATTGTAAAACATAACTTTGAAATCAAATTGAGAGCATGTGGCGGTCTGGAACAGGGGCCTTGAGAGCATGTGGTGGTCCAGGGGCCTTGACACCATGTGGCGGTCCAGGGGCCTTTAGAGAATATGGCGGTCCAGGGCCCTTGAGAGCATGTGGCGTCTAGGGGCCTTGAGAGCATGTGGTGGTCCAGGGGCCTTGAGAGCATGTGGAGGTCCAGGGGCCTTGAGAGCATGTGGAGGTCCAGGGGCCTTGAGAGCATGTGGCCTTGAGAGTATGTGGAGGTCCGGACCAGGGGCCTTAAGAGCATGTGGTGGTCCAGACCAGGGGCCTTAAGAGCATGTGGAGGTCCATACCAGGGGCCTTGAGAGCAAGTGGTGGTATGGACCAGGGGCCTTGAGAGCATGTGGCGGTCTGGAACAGGGGCCTTGAGAGCATGTGGTGGTCCAGGGGCCTTGAGAGCATGTGGTGGTCCAGGGGCCTTGACACCATGTGGCAGTCCAGGGGCCTTGAGAGCATGTGGTGGTCCAGGGGCCGTGAGAGCATGTGGCGTCTAGGGGCCTTGAGAGCATGTGGAGGTCCAGGGGCCTTGAGAGCATGTGGAGGTCCAGGGGCCTTGAGAGCATGTGGAGGTCCAGGGGCCTTGAGAGCATGTGGCGTCTAGGGGCCTTGAGAGTATGTGGAGGTCCGGACCAGGGGCCTTAAGAGCATGTGGCGGTCCAGACCAGGGGCCTTGAGAGCATGTGGAGGTCCATACCAGGGGCCTTGAGAGCAAGTGGTGGTATGGACCAGGGGCCTTGAGAGCATGTGGCGGTCTGGAACAGGGGCCTTGAGAGCATGTGGTGGTCCAGGGGCCTTGAGAGCATGTGGTGGTCCAGGGGCCTTGACACCATGTGGCAGTCCAGGGGCCTTGAGAGCATGTGGTGGTCCAGGGGCCTTGAGAGCATGTGGTGGTCCAGGGGCCTTGGGAGCATGTGGTGGTCCAGGGGCCTTTAGAGAATATGGCGGTCCAGGGCCCTTGAGAGCATGTGGCGTCTAGGGGCCTTGAGAGCATGTGGAGGTCCAGGGGCCTTGAGAGCATGTGGAGGTCCAGGGGCCTTGAGAGCATGTGGCGTCTAGGGGCCTTGAGAGTATGTGGAGGTCCGGACCAGGGGCCTTAAGAGCATGTGGCGGTCCAGACCAGGGGCCTAGAGAGCATGTGGAGGTCCATACCAGGGGCCTTGAGAGCAAGTGGTGGTATGGACCAGGGGCCTTGAGAGCATGTGGCGGTCTGGAACAGGGGCCTTGAGAGCATGTGGTGGTCCAGGGGCCTTGAGAGCATGTGGTGGTCCAGGGGCCTTGACACCATGTGGCAGTCCAGGGGCCTTGAGAGCATGTGGTGGTCCAGGGGCCTTGAGAGCATGTGGTGGCCCAGGGGCCTTGGGAGCATGTGGTGGTCCAGGGGCCTTGAGAGCATGTGGTGGTCCAGGGGCCTTGGGAGCAAGTGGCCCTTGAGTGTGAGCGTGACCGAGGTGTTGTCTTGTGTCGGCAGCTTGGCGAACAAACAAGACAAAATGAAGGCCCTGCTGGGAAGTGATCTGACTGAGATGTTGTCCTTGGAGAAGCTGGTCAACCAGAGCCGCTGCCTGTGCCACATAGTAAAGTCTCACACGTGGACCATCTTCACACTTGGACTTCACTCATGTGGCCCTTGTGGCCCCCCCCTCTCCACACAGGAGCCCTGTTCAGCCTTAATGGACATCCGGCGCCGGTCGGACAGGAAGACTCTACGAGGTCTTCGCTGGCTGCTGAGAGCCGTGTGCCTGGACTACCTGCAGCTGAGCACCCGCGTGGTCCAGGACAGCAAGAGTCCCTTGGGGCCCCCAGAGAGGACGGCCAGCAAAAACAAGAGGGAGCGGTGAGGAAGGCAACGTGTCATATCGACACCCTGATGATTACAACGTGACACATTTCCTGTCATATCAACACCCTGATGATTACTAAACCATTGGCTTAAACAGCTGTGGCTGTAGGCAACCTCTTTTTGTTCCACTGACCATACAAGATGGCAGGGCCTGCATTTAAATGCCGGACTATAAGCCGCTACTTTTTTTCCTAAACCTTGAACCCTGCGGCTTGTAAGACACTCTGTCTGATGGCAATAATAATAATAATAATAATATCAATAATAATAATAATAATTAAAGCTGCAAGCAGCATTGGTCGGGCCCGCATATTTGGCAGGTGCTCGTCCTAAGTGTCCCAATACTTTTGTCAAGTTTTAGTCCCAAGTGTCCCAATACTTTTGTCCAGTGTAAGTGTCCCAATACTTGTGTCCAGTGGTAGTCCTAAGTGTCCCAATACTTATGTCAAGTTGAAGTCAAGTGTCCCAATACTTTTGTCAAGTTTTAGTCCCAAGTGGCCCAATACTTTTGTCAAGTTGTAGTCCTAAGTGTCCCAATACTTTTGTCCAGTTTTAGTCCCAAGTGGCCCAATACTTTTGTCCAGTGGTAATCCTAAGTGTCCCAATACTTGTGTCCAGTGGTAGTCCTAAGTGTCCCAATACTTATGTCAAGTTGAAGTCAAGTGTCCCAATACTTTTGTCAAGTTTTAGTCCCAAGTGGCCCAATACTTTTGTCAAGTTGTAGTCCTAAGTGTCCCAATACTTTTGTCAAGTTTTAGTCCCAAGTGTCCCAATACTTTTGTCCAGTGTAAGTGTCCCAATACTTGTGTCCAGTGGTAGTCCTAAGTGTCCCAATACTTATGTCAAGTTGAAGTCAAGTGTCCCAATACTTTTGTCAAGTTTTAGTCCCAAGTGGCCCAATACTTTTGTCAAGTTGTAGTCCTAAGTGTCCCAATACTTTTGTCCAGTTTTAGTCCCAAGTGGCCCAATACTTTTGTCCAGTGGTAATCCTAAGTGTCCCAATACTTATGTCAAGTTGTAGTCAAGTGTCCCAATGCTTTTGTCAAGTTTTAGTCCCAAGTGGCCCAATACTTTTGTCAAGTTGTAGTCCTAAGTGTCCCAATACTTTTGTCCAGTATTCGTCGTAAGTGTCCCAATACTTTTATCAAGTTTTAGTCCCAAGTGGCCCAATACTTTTGTCCAGTGGTAATCCTAAGTGTCCCAATACTTATGTCAAGTTGTAGTCAAGTGTCCCAATACTTTTGTCAAGTTTTAGTCCCAAGTGGCCCAATACTTTTGTCAAGTTGTAGTCCTAAGTGCCCCAATACTTTTGTCCAGTATTCGTCGTAAGTGTCCCAATACTTTTATCAAGTTTTAGTCCTAAGTGTCCCAATACTTTTGTCCAGTGGTAATCCTAAGTGTCCCAATACTTATGTCAAGTTGAAGTCAAGTGTCCCAATACTTTTGTCAAGTTTTAGTCCCAAGTGGCCCAATACTTTTGTCAAGTTGTAGTCCTAAGTGTCCCAATACTTTTGTCCAGTGTAAGTGTCCCAATACTTTTGTCCAGTTGCCCAATACTTTTGTTCAGTGGTAGTAGTAAGTGTCCCAATACTTTTGTCAAGTTATAGTCCCAAGTGTCCCAATACTTTTGTCCAGTGGTAGTCATAAGTGTCCCAATACTTTTGTCTACTTTTAGTCCTAAGTGTCCCAAGACTTTTGTCTAGTGTACCTACCTTGTCTGCATTGTGTGGGCACATTGGTGCTTCCTGCTTGTAAGCAGCCTTCTTAAAAAAACAGCAGCGCAGCAGCATCAGCGCAGCGGGTCTTTGAAGGGTCATAAAATCAAAACCGGAGCAGTTATAAAAAAAAGCGCTTCTGTCATTGTAATCACAAGGGTTCAATCTCTCTCCTGTGTTAGTTTGAAGGCGAAACGACAAACGCGCTCAGAGGAGTTCGTTTTTGAAGGAAGGTGACCGGTTTTTACAAAAAGTTTGTTTTGAAGGGGGAATAGCAAACTTCCTGTTGATTTTTGCTGGGGGTTGTCAATTTATGAAATGTAGGTCTAAGTGAGACCTACATAGAGGTGTTTAATGTCTCTTTGACCTTCCCAGTGGGAGTTACAGGCAGTTATGTCATTTATTTCTTCTGAGGAGCAGTTTTTTCTGCGTTTTATTCAAAAATTGCGGTAGAGCACAATTTTTAGATTTGGGGTTAGGTTTTTTGATTAGATTGCAATTTTAGCCAGTCCTAATGTGTGTGTTCAGTTTGGTGATTTTTGAAGCATGTTAAGGGGGTCAAATTACAGCTCAAAGAGACAAAAGTGACTGTTTTTAGTACTTTTTTGTCTTGAAGGGGGAATTGCCAACTTCCTGTTGATTTTAGCCCGACAATGTACTATTATGAAATGTAGGTCTAAGTCAGACCTACATAGAGGTTTTTGTTTCATGTCTCTCCGACCTTCCTAGTGGGAGTTACAGGCAGTCTAGGTTTTTTTTCCTAGGGGGCGCTAGAGCGCAATTTTGAGTTTTGTGGTTCGTTTTTTTTTTTAAAGGCAATTTTCGCAGGTCCTGATGTGTGGGTCAAATATGGTGAGTTTTGAAGCATGTTAAGTGGGTCAAATTACAGCTCAAAGAAGCGGTCGGTATAATAATAATAAAGAATAATAATAAAACCTTACAAATTCAATAGGTCCTTATGTCCCATTGCATAAGGACTCCCTTTGGGAGTCCTTATACAATGGGCCATGCGGGCCCTAATAATAAAACCTTACAAATTCAATAGGTCCTTATGTCCCATTGCATAAGGACTCCCTTTGGGAGTCCTTATACAATGGGCCATGCGGGCCCTAATAATAAAACCTTACAAATTCAATAGGTCCTTATGTCCCATTGCATAAGGACTCCCTTTGGGAGTTCTTATACAATGGGCCATGCGGGCCCTAATAATAAAACCTTACAAATTCAATAGGTCCTTATGTCCCATTGCATAAGGACTCCCTTTGGGAGTCCTTATACAATGGGCCATGCGGGCCCTAATAATAAAACCTTACAAATTCAATAGGTCCTTATGTCCCATTGCATAAGGACTCCCTTTGGGAGTCCTTATACAATGGGCCATGCGGGCCCTAATAATAAAACCTTACAAATTCAATAGGTCCTTATGTCCCATTGCATAAGGACTCCCTTTGGGAGTCCTTATACAATGGGCCATGCGGGCCCTAATAATAAGAAAGAATAAAACCTTACAAATTCCCTTTGGGAGTCCTTATACAATGGGCCATGCGGGCCCTAATAATAATAATAGTAATAATAATAATAATAATAATAATCATTGTGTTAAAAACATTTAGGAGGGTGTTTAATTGTTTGTAGTGTGGCGGGGGGGCGCTATATATGTGTGTGTAATGTCAGTGTTGCTGACATGTGTGCAGCCTGCGAGGAAGCCAGTGTGACATGAAGTCCAAGGACAACAAGGACAAGGACATGAAGTCCAAGGACCACAAGGACAAGGACAACAAGGACAAGGACATGAAGTCCAAAGACAAAGCCAAGAGGAGCAAAGGAGAAATGCTGCAAAAGGTAAATAAAGGTGATGATTGTCAGGGCGGTGAAAAAGGAAGACATTGTTGTCACAGGAGCAGACGCTGAAGAAGAAGATGAAGAAATCCGCCAGGAGGAAGAAGAGTTTGGTTGAAGCTAATGAAGACAAGGACAAGGAGCAGGAGGAAGAGGAGGAGGAAGAGGAGGATCTTCTCCCACCCAGTAGCAAAAGCAGACCTAAAGGCAAGACCAAAGTCAATGAGGAGACCCTGGAGGTGCCTGAATGGACACATGAGGACGACGAGCCGCTCAGAGGTGAGGCCATGCAGGACACGATCTAAGATCATGCATGGTAAGACCATGCAGGCAGGGCCGGCCCGTGGCATAGGCCGTATAGGCAAATGCTAAGGGCGCCGTCCATCAGGGGGCGCCACGCCAGTGCCACAAATGTTGGAGAAAAAAAAAAAAAAAAAGTTGGTACTATTATTTCTAAATACAAAAAATAATCCCACGTTAATTAAAATGCAAAGTAAAGCCTATTTAATAGAAATATTATTTGTTACAACATTACTATTACATTAATATTGTGGAGGGGGCTAAATTGTTATGGAAAATAATAATGTAACGTTAGGTAATTACAGTACTCCCACCTTACATTTTTCAGGGACATTTGTATTAGATCTTTTAAGCAGGTGTTTTTTTGTTTACATTGTTATTACCTTCTGGTTAGCTATGTTTGCCCTGCAGGTAATAGTCACTTTTCCACCCCTTTATATCATACTTGCCAACATTGAGACCACCGATTTCGGGAGGTGGGGGCGTGGTCGGGGGTGGGGCAGGGCGTGGTTGGGGGCGTGGTTAAGAGGGGAGGAGTATATTGACAACTAGAATTCACCAAGTCAAGTATTTCATATATATATATATATATATATATATATATATATATACATATATATATATATATATATACAGGTAAAAGCCAGTAAATTAGAATATTTTGAAAAACTTGATTTATTTCAGTAATTGCATTCAAAAGGTGTAACTTGTACATTATATTTATTCATTGCACACAGACTGATGCATTCAAATGTTTATTTCATTTAATTTTGATGATTTGAAGTGGCAACAAATGAAAATCCAAAATTCCGTGTGTCACAAAATTAGAATATTACTTAAGGCTAATACAAAAAAGGGATTTTTAGAAATGTTGGCCAACTGAAAAGTATGAAAATGAAAAATATGAGCATGTACAATACTCAATACTTGGTTGGAGCTCCTTTTGCCTCAATTACTGCGTTAATGCGGCGTGGCATGGAGTCGATGAGTTTCTGGCACTGCTCAGGTGTTATGAGAGCCCAGGTTGCTCTGATAGTGGCCTTCAACTCTTCTGCGTTTTTGGGTCTGGCATTCTGCATCTTCCTTTTCACAATACCCCACAGATTTTCTATGGGGCTAAGGTCAGGGGAGTTGGCGGGCCAATTTAGAACAGAAATACCATGGTCCGTAAACCAGGCACGGGTATTTTTTGCGCTGTGTGCAGGCGCCAAGTCCTGTTGGAACTTGAAATCTCCATCTCCATAGAGCAGGTCAGCAGCAGGAAGCATGAAGTGCTCTAAAACTTGCTGGTAGACGGCTGCGTTGACCCTGGATCTCAGGAAACAGAGTGGACCGACACCAGCAGATGATATGGCACCCCAAACCATCACCCAACCATGCAAATTTTGCATTTCCTTTGGAAATCGAGGTCCCAGAGTCTGGAGGAAGACAGGAGAGGCACAGGATCCACGTTGCCTGAAGTCTAGTGTAAAGTTTCCACCATCAGTGATGGTTTGGGGTGCCATGTCATCTGCTGGTGTCGGTCCACTCTGTTTCCTGAGATCCAGGGTCAACGCAGCCGTCTACCAGCAAGTTTTAGAGCACTTCATGCTTCCTGCTGCTGACCTGCTCTATGGAGATGGAGATTTCAAGTTCCAACAGGACTTGGCGCCTGCACACAGCGCAAAATCTACCCGTGCCTGGTTTACGGACCATGGTATTTCTGTTCTAAATTGGCCCGCCAACTCCCCTGACCTTAGCCCCATAGAAAATCTGTGGGGTATTGTGAAAAGGAAGATGCAGAATGCCAGACCCAAAAACGCAGAAGAGTTGAAGGCCACTATCAGAGCAACCTGGGCTCTCATAACACCTGAGCAGTGCCAGAAACTCATCGACTCAATGCCACGCCGCATTAACGCAGTAATTGAGGCAAAAGGAGCTCCAACCAAGTATTGAGTATTGTACATGCTCATATTTTTCATTTTCATACTTTTCAGTTGGCCAACATTTCTAAAAATCCCTTTTTTGTATTAGCCTTAAGTAATATTCTAATTTTGTGACACACGGAATTTTGGATTTTCATTTGTTGCCACTTCAAATCATCAAAATTAAATGAAATAAACATTTGAATGCATCAGTCTGTGTGCAATGAATAAATATAATGTACAAGTTACACCTTTTGAATGCAATTACTGAAATAAATCAAGTTTTTCAAAATATTCTAATTTACTGGCTTTTACCTGTATATCTACATCCTGAAAATATGCAAACAAAACTGTGTTTAGATAATTGATACTTCAAACTTGCATAAATAAATATTAAGGAATATAACATAACTTGGCTTCTGAGAGCTTCAAAATGTAATGAATAAAATGCTAAAGTTGTTGATAAACAAGCAATTATTTTAATAATTAAATATGGTCATTTTAAATGAATTATTATAATTTATAATTAATTATTTCAAATATTTTTATTTTAATGTATAATTCTATGGCTGGATGTAATAAGGAGTCAGAAAAAATACAAATAAAAATAAAATTAATTTTGATGTTTTTAGCAAAATATAGTAAAAATTAATTTAGTTTTTTTTTTTTTTTTTTAATTAACAAATATATTTATTTTTAGGTAAGATAAACATAATAATACAATTTATCTCTAGTCTGGATGATTTATTTCCTGCAGAGGTGGGTAGTAACGCGCTACATTTACTCCGTTACATCTACTTGAGTAACTTTTGGGATAAATTGTACTTCTAAGAGTAGTTTTATTGCAACATACTTTTACTTTTACTTGAGTATATTTATAGAGAAGAAACGCTACTTTTACTCCGCTACTTTTATCTACATTCAGCTCGCTACTCGCTACTATTTTTTATCGATCTGTTAATGCACGCTTTGTTTGTTTTGGTCTGTCAGACAGACCTTCATAGTCCCTGCGTTTCAACAAATACAGTCACTGGTGACGTTCACTCCGTTCCACCAATCAGATGCAGTCACTGGTTAAGTTGGACCAATCAAACAGAGCCAGGCGGTCACATGACCTGACTTAAACAAGTTGAAAAACGTATTCGGGTGTTACCATTTAGTGGTCAATTGTACGGAATATGTACTGTACTGTGCAATCTACTAATAAAAGTTTCAATCAATCAATCAAAAGTGTGAAGGAAAAAAGACCCTTTTTTATTTCAACCGTACATCCCGTCAAAAGCCTAAAGACTGACTGCACAGTTCCTGTCTTCACAATAAAAGTGCCGCTCCATCGCGCCTGCGCTTTCAAAACAAGAGTCTCCGAAAGCCAGCGCAAACAAGCTAGCAAGCTACGGAGTTTGCCGCCAATGTATTTCTTGTAAAGTGTATAAAAACGAATATGGAAGCTGGACAAATAAGATGCCAAAAACCAACCACTTTCATGTGGTATTAGACAGAAAGGAGGAACTTTTTTCTCCTCCATTTGAAAACGTGGACGCTATCAGCACTACTGTCTGATTACAATCAATGCAAGTCATCACAATCAGGTAATACACCAACTTATATTCTTGTTTTCATGAAAGAAAGGAATCTATATGTGTTGAACATGCATGTATATTCATTAAAACACCTTTAACATGTAAACAAAAACGGCAAAATAAATAAATATAAATTATATACTGTATATATATATATATATATATATAAATAAATGTGTGTGTATATATATATATATATATATATATATATATATATATATATATATATATATAAATGTGTGTGTATATATATATATATATATATATATATATATATATATATATATATGTATGTATGTGTGGGGGAAAAAATCACAAGACTATATATATATATATATATATATATATATATATATATATATATATACTATATATATATATATATATATATATACATATATATATATATATATATATATATATATATGATATGTGTGTGTATGTTACTCATCAGTTACTCAGTACTTGAGTAGTTTTTTCACAACATACTTTTTACTTTTACTCAAGTAAATATTTGGGTGACTACTCCTTACTTTTACTTGAGTAATAAATCTCTAAAGTAACAGTACTCTTACTTGAGTACAATTTCTGGCTACTCTACCCACCTCTGATTTCCTGTCACCCTGTTGTCCTCTCGTCAAGGCTGTCCTCACTCAGGTCCGCATGGAGCTGGAGGGGGCGTGGTCTCCAGCTCCGGCTGAAAATCGGGAGATTTTCGGGAGAATATTTGTCCCGGGAGGTTTTCGGGAGAGGCGCTGAATTTCGGGAGTCTCCCGGAAAATTCGGGAGGGTTGGCAAGTATGCTTTATATATTAGGTATAGTTGTAAGTAAAAAAAAAAAAAAAAAAGGTCAAAGACAAAGCTATTCGGTTTCTTGTGAGTATATACACTTCACTGCCGATGTGGGGGGGGGCGCCACCTAAAATCTTGCCTAGGGCGCCAGAATGGTTAGGGCCGGGCCTGCATGCAGGACACGATGTAAGATCATGCTTGGTCTTACCATGCTTGGTAAGGTGATGGAGAGCAAGGTGTGACTGAGGTGTGTGCAGCTGACGGCAGGAGGAGCAAGAAGAAGAAGAAGAAGAAGAAGAAGAAGGTGAAGAAGAGGAGCAACAACAAGATCAACACAGAAGAAATGTCTCATCATGTCCACCTTCCTGCAACACTTGGTGAGACTCTTTGACACTTTCACCTTTCACCTACTTTCCATGTTGACATGATTATTCAATGATGTCATGATTACTTTATTCTTATTCATTATTGGATGGAGATGTTTTTATTATTATTATTATTATTATTTATAGAAATGACCAATGCAGCTGGGATAGGCTCCAGCACCCCATCGCCCCCCAGAATATAATTTGTACTTTTTTTTGGAATTTAAAAAAATACTTTAATTATTTCATTAACTATTTTTGTATTATTATTAAAACGACTTTGTTCAATAGATACTTTTGTTAGGATGATGAAATGATTTTGCTTCTAAATTGTTGATCATAAAATGATATTATAATATCATATTTAGCATATAAGTATCATTATGATTTTATACTTTATAATATTATAATTACTGCATAAAACAAAGGATAAAGATTTTAGGCATACAAAAATAGAAAATAATTATTAATATGCTAATAATGTTCGTTTTATTCTGAATATTATATGAGCACATTATTAACATTAACATGTCATTTATTCATCAATTAATTTTTTTTTTACAGTTTAACAATACAGTAGCCCCTTGTTTATCCTTGTTAATTGGTTCCGGGCCTGCAGACCATGGTAATGAAGGAATTCTTCATCATAAATGGAGTATTTTTCATAGCCAGAGCATAGAATCCCTTTTTCAACCTTGTGAATATAATTCTTGACATTATTAGCACGTTCTGGTGAAATAACACCCCTACACTCCACTGTAGTAAAGCTGAGCCAATCACAGGCCACGATACTGACTAGTGCGCTCTGATTGGCTCGGTCTTCTCTAGTGGCCAACACTAGTGGAATATTCAGATTTCTCATTTTTTTTACACACTTTTATGCTGCAAAAACCTTCATCTTAGGACAAAAGTACACAGTCGTAGTAGTAGTACAGTAGTAGATGATTGAATAGTTGTATTAAAATGTGATGATGATGTAGTAGATGATTGAATATCCATCCATCCATCCATCTTCTTCCGCTTATCCGAGGTCGGGTCGCGGGGGCAGCAGCCTAAGCAGGGAAGCCCAGACTTCCCTCTCCCCAGCCACTTCGTCCAGCTCCTCCCGGGGGATCCCGAGGCGTTCCCAAGCCAGCCGGGAGACATAGTCTTCCCAGCGTGTCCTGGGTCTTCCCCGTGGCCTCCTACCGGTCGGACGTGCCCGAAACACCTTCCTAGGGAGGCGTTCGGGTGGCATCCTGATCAGATGCCCGAACCACCTCATCGGGCTCCTCTCCATGTGGAGGAGCAGCGGCTTTACTTTGAGCTCCCCCCGAATGACAGAGCTTCTCACCCTATCTCTAAGGGAGAGACCCGCCACTCGGCGGAGGAAACTCATTTGGGCCGCTTGTACCCGTGATCTTGTCCTTTCGGTCATGACCCAAAGCTCATGACCATAGGTGAGGATGGGAACGTAGATCGACCGGTAAATCGAGAGCTTTGCCTTCCGGCTCAGCTCCTTCTTCACCACAACGGATCGATACAGCGTCCGCATTACTGAAGACGCCGCACCGATCCGCCTGTCGATCTCACCATCCACTCTTCCCTCACTCGTGAACAAGACTCCGAGGTACTTGAACTCCTCCACTTGGGGCAAGATCTCCTCCCCAACCCGGAGATGGCACTCCACCATTTTCCGGGAGAGAACCATGGACTCGGACTTGGAGGTGCTGATTCCCATCCCAGTCGCTTCACACTCGGCTGCGAACCGATCCAGTGAGAGCTGAAGATCTTGGCCGGAGGAAGCCATCAGGACCACATCATCTGCAAATAGCAGAGACCTAATCCTGCAGCCACCAAACCAGATCCCCTCAACGCCCTGACTGCGCCTAGAAATTCTGTCCATAAAGGTTATGAACAGAATCGGTGACAAAGGGCAGCCTTGGCGGAGTCCAACCCTCACTGGAAACGTGTCCGACTTACTGCCGGCAATGCGGACCAAGCTCTGACACTGATCATACAGGGAGCGAACTGCCACAATAAGACAGTCCGTTACCCCATACTCTCTGAGCACTCCCCACAGGACTTCCCGAGGGACACGGTCGAATGCCTTCTCCAAGTCCACAAAGCACATGTAGACTGGTTGGGCAAACTCCCATGCACCCTCAAGGACCCTGCCGAGAGTATAGAGCTGGTCCACAGTTCCACGACCAGGACGAAAACCACACTGTTCCTCCTGAATCCGAGGTTCGACTATCCGGCGTAGCCTCCTCTCCAGTACACCTGAATAGACCTTACCGGGAAGGCTGAGGAGTGTGATCCCACGATAGTTAGAACACACCCTCCGGTTCCCCTTCTTAAAGAGAGGAACCACCACCCCGGTCTGCCAATCCAGAGGTACCGCCCCCGATGTCCATGCGATGTTGCAGAGTCTTGTCAACCAAGACAGCCCCACAGCATCCAGAGCCTTAAGGAACTCCGGGCGGATCTCATCCACCCCCGGGGCCTTGCCACCGAGGAGCTTTTTAACTACCTCGGCAACCTCAGCCTCAGAAATAGGAGAGCCCACCACAGATTCCCCAGGCCCTGCTTCCTCATAGGAAGACGTGCTTGTAGGATTGAGGAGGTCTTCGAAGTATTCTCTCCACCAATCCACAACATCCGCAGTCGAGGTCAGCAGAGCACCATCCCCACCATACACGGTGTTGACACTGCACTGCTTCCCCTTCCTGAGGCGGCGGATGGTGGTCCAGAATCGCTTCGAAGCCGTCCGGAAGTCTTTTTCCATGGCTTTCCCGAACTCCTCCCATGTCCGAGTTTTTGCCTCCGCGACCGCTGAAGCCGCACACCGCTTGGCCTGTCGGTACCTGTCTGCTGCCTCAGGAGTCCCATGAGCCAAATAGATGACTGAATAGTTGTATTAAAATGTGATGATGATGTAGTAGATGACTGAATAGTTGTATTAAATGATGTGTCCCTGACAGATCTGTACAGAAAAGCCATTCTGGCGCTGAAGGAGCGTCAGGCTGAGAGACAATGATGGAGAAGAAGTATGTTCCTGACATGTAGCGAAGGTATTATTTTATTTCAATCAATCAATCAATCAATGTTTATTTATATAGCCCTAAATCACAAGTGTCTCAAAGGGCTGCACAAGCCACAACGACATCCTCGGTACAGAGCCCACATAAGGGCAAGGAAAAACTCACCCCAGTGGGACGTCGATGTGAATGACTATGAGAAACCTTGGAGAGGACCGCATATGTGGGTAACCCCCCCCCCTCTAGGGGAGACCGAAAGCAATGGATGTCGAGTGGGTCTGACATAATATTGTGAGAGTCCAGTCCATAGTGGATCCAACATAATAGTAAGAGTCCAGTCCATAGTGGGGCCAGCAGGACACCATCCCGAGCGGAGACGGGTCAGCAGCGCAGAGATGTTCCCAGCCGATGCACAGGCGAGCGGTCCACCCCGGGTCCCGACTCTGGACAGCCAGCACTTCATCCATGGCCACCGGACAGCGCTTAGATCAAGAAGCAGCAACATAGATGACATCCATGGTTAGCAGTAGATCATTAGTCATTTTTGCGAGGGCTGTCTCCGTAGAGTGATTTGCCCTGAAACCGGATTGAAAAGGTTCACAGAGATTGTTAGACACTAAGTGTTCATTTAGCTGCTGTGCGACAATTTTTTCGAGGATTTTCGAAATAAAGGGAAGGTGGGACACCGGTCGGTAGTTTACCATGAGGTCAGGATCGAGGTTAGGTCTTTTGAGCAGAGGATGAATAACCGCTTTCTTGAATGCTAGGGGAACAGTGCCAGAGGAAAGTGATAAGTTTATAATATTTAGCACTGATGGACCTAATAATACAAAAAGCTCCTTGATAAGTTTCCCAGGAAGTGGGTCAAGTAAACATGTTGTTTGTTTTATCCCACTTACACACCGTAATAGTTCCTCTAATGTTATTTCATCAAAAAGAGAGAGACTATTTTGTATTGCAGTATCCGTCGTAGATACAGTTGTATCTGTGTTAATAGAACCCAGTTGTAGCTGGGATGCGTTGTCTTTAATCTCCTTTCTAATGAGTTCAATTTTCTTATTAAAGAAATTCATAAAGTCATCTGCCGAGTGGGTGGAGCTATTGGGAGGAGTCCCTTGTTGGGTTAGCGATGCTACTGTACTAAACACAAATTTAGGGTCGTTTTTGTTGAGGCGGATGAGATTTGAGTAATATTTAGCTTTAGCTAAGGTAAGCATGCGTTTATACGATATTAAACTATCACTCCATGCTTGATGGAAAACCTCAAGCTTGGTCGCGCGCCATTTGCGTTCCAACTTTCTACATGATAATTTATGAGCTCTGGTTTCTTCTGTAAACCATGGGGTGCGCCTTATAGGGGCCCTTTTTTGTTTTAGCGGTGCTATGCTATCAATGGTGTCGCGCAGGGCGTCGTTAAAGTTGTTAGTTAGGTTATCAATAGAGCCGACATAATTTGGGAATGGTGCCATTACCGAAGGCAGTAGGTCAGCAAGAGTCATCGTTGTGGCAGCGTTAATGTTGCGGCTGCTATAGCAGTTATTATTATTATTAGTTTGTTGACAATGAGTCAGAACTTCGAATTTTATAAGGTAATGATGATTTAATGACAATGATGGAGAAGAAGTATGTTCCTGACATGTAGCGAAGGTATTATTTTATTATTTCATGATCAACAAAGTCATATTTGTTGTTATTTTCCCCTTTTTTTTCTGAGACTATTTCAACACATCCTTACAATGCACTTAAGTCAACATTTGAAATTGTATGATTAAGCCCTTTTTTTGCCACCTTTTTCCTCAATGTACTGATAGTTACTAGTTACTAGTTACTAGTAATGAGTTGTCTTTAAATGCATGACACTACTTTGTAAATAAAAGCATGTTATTATTGATTGAATAGATTCAGGCCTGATCTTCACCTTGACCCTAAAATATTTCCTGTATGGACGTTAACTCTTTTTCTGTATTGTTTTTCAAAATAAAAGGGTTACAATCAAATATATAAACATGATGATGTATTTGTTATTTTATTTAGGACTGCAGTTAATCAACAGATCTGAGCAAAATATGTATGTAAGTAAAAATATGAATCTAAACTTTTTTTTTAACTCCCCGAGGACTTCTTAGTCCTGGTGTACTCTAAACTGTCTCCAAGTGTGTCCAAATATTACAATTGATCAATATATGAACGCAAATATTACAATTGATCAATATATGAACACAAATATTACAATTGATCAATATATGAACACAAATATTACAATTGATCAATATATGAACACAAATATTACAATTGATCAATATATGAACACAAATATTACAATTGATCAATATATGAACACAAATATTACAATTGATCAATATATGAACACAAGTATTACAATTGATCAATATATGAACACAAATATTACAATTGATCAAAATATGAACACAAATATTACAATTGATCTATATATGAACACAAATATTACAATTGATCTATATATGAACACAAATATTACAATTGATCTATATATGAACACAAATATTACAATTGATCAATATATGAACACAAATATTACAATTGATCAATATATGAACACAAATATTACAATTGATCTATATATGAACACAAATATTACAATTGATCAATATATGAACACAAATATTACAATTGATCAAAATATGAACACAAATATTACAATTGATCAATATATGAACACCAATATTACAATTGATCAAAATATGAACACAAATATTACAATTGATCAACATATGAACACAAATATTACAATTGATCAAAATATGAACACAAATATTACAATTGATCAATATATGAACACAAATATTACAATTGATCAAAATATGAACACACATATTACAATTGATCTATATATGAACACAAATATTACAATTGATCTATATATGAACACAAATATTACAATTGATCAAAATATGAACACAAATATTACAATTGATCAATATATGAACACAAATATTACAATTGATCTATATATGAACACAAATATTACAATTGATCAAAATATGAACACAAATATTACAATTGATCTATATATGAACACAAATATTACAATTGATCAATATATGAACACAAGTATTACAATTGATCAATATATGAACACAAATATTGTAATTGATCAATATATGAACACAAATATTACAATTGATCAAAATATGAACACAAATATTACAATTGATCTATATATGAACACAAATATTACAATTGATCAAAATATGAACACAAATATTACAATTGATCAATATATGAACACAAATATTACAATTGATCAATATATGAACACAAATATTACAATTGATCAATATATGAACACAAATATTACAATTGATCAATATATGAACACAAATATTAGAATTGATCAATATATGAACACAAATATTACAATTGATCAAAATATGAACACAAATATTACAATTGATCAATATATAAACACAAATATTACAATTGATCAAAATATGAACACAAATATTACAATTGATCAATATATGAACACAAATATTACAATTGATCAATATATGAACACAAATATTACAATTGATCAATATATGAACACAAATATTACAATTGATCAAAATATGAACACAAATATTACAATTGATCTATATATGAACACAAATATTACAATTGATCTATATATGAACACAAATATTACAATTGATCAATATATGAACACAAATATTACAATTGATCAAAATATGAACACACATATTACAATTGATCTATATATGAACACAAATATTACAATTGATCAATATATGAACACAAATATTGTAATTGATCAATATATGAACACAAATATTACAATTGATCAATATATGAACACAAATATTACAATTGATCAATATATGAACAAAAATATTACAATTGATCAATATATGAACACAAGTATTACAATTGATCAATATATGAACACAAATATTGTAATTGATCAATATATGAACACAAATATTGTAATTGATCAATATATGAACACAAATATTACAATTGATCTATATATGAACACAAATATTACAATTGATCAATATATGAACACAAATATTGTAATTGATCAATATATGAACACAAATATTACAATTGATCAAAATATGAACACAAATATTACAATTGATCAATATATGAACACAAATATTACAATTGATCAATATATGAACACAAATATTACAATTGATCAAAATATGAACACAAATATTACAATTGATCAAAATATGAACACAAATATTACAATTGATCTATATATGAACACAAATATTACAATTGATCTATATATGAACACAAATATTACAATTGATCAATATATGAACACAAATATTACAATTGATCAATATATGAACACAAATATTACAATTGATCAAAATATGAACACAAATATTACAATTGATCTATATATGAACACAAATATTACAATTGATCAAAATATGAACACACATATTACAATTGATCAATATATGAACACAAATATTACAATTGATCAATATATGAACACAAATATTACAATTGATCAATATATGAACAAAAATATTACAATTGATCAATATATGAACACAAATATTACAATTGATCAATATATGAACACAAGTATTACAATTGATCAATATATGAACACAAATATTACAATTGATCAATATATGAACACAAATATTACAATTGATCAATATATGAACACAAATATTACAATTGATCAATATATGAACACAAATATTACAATTGATCAATATATGAACACAAGTATTACAATTGATCAATATATGAACACAAATATTGTAATTGATCAATATATGAACACAAATATTACAATTGATCAATATATGAACACAAATATTACAATTGATCAATATATGAACACAAATATTACAATTGATCAAAATATGAACACAAATATTACAATTAATCAAAATATGAACGCAAATATTACAATTGATCAATACATGAACAAAAATATTACAATTGATCAATATATGAACACAAATATTACAATTGATCAATATATGAACACAAATATTACAATTGATCAATATATGAACACAAGTATTACAATTGATCAATATATGAACACAAATATTACAATTGATCTATATATGAACACAAATATTACAATTGATCAATATATGAACACAAATATTACAATTGATCAATATATGAACACAAATATTACAATTAATCAAAATATGAACGCAAATGTTACAATTGATCAATACATGAACAAAAATATTACAATTGATCAATATATGAACACAAATATTACAATTGATCAATATATGAACACAAATATTACAATTGATCAATATATGAACACAAATATTACAATTGATCAAAATATGAACACAAATATTACAATTGATCAATATATGAACACAAATATTACAATTAATCAAAATATGAACGCAAATATTACAATTGATCAATACATGAACAAAAATATTACAATTGATCAATATATGAACACAAATATTACAATTGATCAATATATGAACACAAATATTACAATTGATCAATATATGAACACAAATATTACAATTGATCAAAATATGAACACAAATATTACAATTGATCAATATATGAACACAAATATTACAATTGATCAATATATGAACACAAATATTACAATTGATCAATATATGAACACAAATATTACAATTGATCAATATATGAACACAAATATTACAATTGATCTATATATGAACACAAATATTACAATTGATCAAAATATGAACACAAATATTACAATTAATCAAAATATGAACGCAAATATTACAATTGATCAATACATGAACAAAAATATTACAATTGATCAATATATGAACACAAATATTACAATTGATCAATATATGAACACAAATATTACAATTGATCAATATATGAACACAAATATTACAATTGATCAAAATATGAACACAAATATTACAATTGATCTATATATGAACACAAATATTACAATTGATCTATATATGAACACAAATATTACAATTGATCAAAATATGAACACAAATATTACAATTGATCAATATATGAACACAAATATTACAATTGATCAATATATGAACACAAATATTACAATTGATCAATATATGAACACAAATATTACAATTGATCAATATATGAACACAAATATTACAATTCATCAAAATATGAACACAAATATTACAATTGATCTATATATGAACACAAATATTACAATTGATCTATATATGAACACAAATATTACAATTGATCAAAATATGAACACAACTATTACAATTGATCTATATATGAACACAAATATTACAATTGATCAATATATGAACACAAATATTACAATTGATCTATATATGAACACAAATATTACAATTGATCAATATATGAACACAAATATTACAATTGATCAATATATGAACACAAATATTACAATTGATCTATATATGAACACAAATATTACAATTGATCAATATATGAACACAAATATTACAATTGATCAATATATGAACACAAATATTACAATTGATCAATATATGAACACAAATATTACAATTGATCTATATATGAACACAAATATTACAATTGATCTATATATGAACACAAATATTGTAATTGATCAATATATGAACACAAATATTACAATTGATCAATATATGAACACAAATATTACAATTGATCTATATATGAACACAAATATTACAATTGATCAATATATGAACACAAATATTACAATTGATCAATATATGAACACAAATATTACAATTGATCAATATATGAACACAAATATTACAATTGATTAATATATGAACACAAATATTACAATTGATCAATATATGAACACAAATATTACAATTGATCAAAATATGAACACAAATATTACAATTGATCAAAATATGAACACAAATATTACAATTGATCAATATATGAACACAAATATTACAATTGATCTATATATGAACACAAATATTACAATTGATCTATATATGAACACAAATATTACAATTGATCAAAATATGAACACAAATATTACAATTGATCTGTATATGAACACAAATATTACAATTGATCAAAATATGAACACAAATATTACAATTGATCTGTATATGAACACAAATATTACAATTGATCTATATATGAACACAAATATTACAATTGATCTATATATGAACACAAATATTACAATTGATCAATATATGAACACAAATATTACAATTGATCAAAATATGAACACACATATTACAATTGATCAAAATATGAACACAAATATTACAATTGATCTATATATGAACACAAATATTACAATTGACCAATATATGAACACAAATATTACAGTTGATCAATATATGAACACAAATATTACAATTGATCAAAATATGAACACAAATATTACAATTGATCAATATATGAACACAAATATTACAGTTGATCAATATATGAACACAAATATTACAATTGATCAAAATATGAACACAAATATTACAATTGATCAATATATGAACACAAATATTACAATTGATCAATATATGAACACAAATATTACAATTGATCAATATATGAACACAAATATTACAATTGATCAAAATATGAACACAAATATTACAATTGATCTATATATGAACACAAATATTACAATTGATCAAAATATGAACACAAATATTACAATTGATCAATATAAGAAGACAAATATTACAATTGATCAAAATATGAACACAAATATTACAATTGATCAATATATGAACACAAATATTACAATTGATCAATATATGAACACAAATATTACAATTGATCAATATATGAACACAAATATTACAATTGATCAATATATGAACACAAATATTACAATTGATCAATATATGAACACAAATATTACAATTGATCAATATATGAACACAAATATTACAATTGATCAATATATGAACACAAGTATTACAATTGATCTATATATGAACACAAATATTACAATTGATCAAAATGTGAACACAAATATTACAATTGATCAATATATGAACACAAATATTACAATTGATCTATATATGAACACAAATATTACAATTGATCAATATATGAACAAAAATATTACAATTGATCAATATATGAACACAAATATTGTAATTGATCAATATATGAACACAAATATTACAATTGATCAAAATGTGAACACAAATATTACAATTGATCAATATATGAACACAAATATTACAATTATTCTATATATGAACACAAATATTACAATTGATCAATATATGAACAAAAATATTACAATTGATCAATATATGAACACAAATATTGTAATTGATCAATATATGAACACAAATATTACAATTGATCAATATATGAACACAAATATTACAATTGATCAAAATATGAACACAAATATTACAATTGATCAAAATATGAACACAAATATTACAATTGATCAATATATGAACACAAATATTACAATTGATCAATATATGAACAAAAATATTACAATTGATCAATATATGAACACAAATATTGTAATTGATCAATATATGAACACAAATATTACAATTGATCAATATATGAACACAAATATTACAATTGATCAATATATGAACACAAATATTACAATTGATCAATATATGAACACAAATATTACAATTGATCAATATATGAACACAAATATTACAATTGATCAATATATGAACACAAGTATTACAATTGATCTATATATGAACACAAATATTACAATTGATCAAAATGTGAACACAAATATTACAATTGATCAATATATGAACACAAATATTACAATTGATCTATATATGAACACAAATATTACAATTGATCAATATATGAACAAAAATATTACAATTGATCAATATATGAACACAAATATTACAATTGATCAATATATGAACACAAATATTACAATTGATCAATATATGAACACAAATATTACAATTGATCAATATATGAACACAAATATTACAATTCATCAAAATATGAACACAAATATTACAATTGATCTATATATGAACACAAATATTACAATTGATCTATATATGAACACAAATATTACAATTGATCAAAATATGAACACAACTATTACAATTGATCTATATATGAACACAAATATTACAATTGATCAATATATGAACACAAATATTACAATTGATCTATATATGAACACAAATATTACAATTGATCAATATATGAACACAAATATTACAATTGATCAATATATGAACACAAATATTACAATTGATCTATATATGAACACAAATATTACAATTGATCAATATATGAACACAAATATTACAATTGATCAATATATGAACACAAATATTACAATTGATCAATATATGAACACAAATATTACAATTGATCTATATATGAACACAAATATTACAATTGATCTATATATGAACACAAATATTACAATTGATCAAAATATGAACACAAATATTACAATTGATCAATATATGAACACAAATATTACAATTGATCAATATATGAACACAAATATTACAATTGATCTATATATGAACACAAATATTACAATTGATCAATATATGAACACAAATATTACAATTGATCAATATATGAACACAAATATTACAATTGATTAATATATGAACACAAATATTACAATTGATCAATATATGAACACAAATATTACAATTGATCAAAATATGAACACAAATATTACAATTGATCAAAATATGAACACAAATATTACAATTGATCAATATATGAACACAAATATTACAATTGATCTATATATGAACACAAATATTACAATTGATCTATATATGAACACAAATATTACAATTGATCAAAATATGAACACAAATATTACAATTGATCTGTATATGAACACAAATATTACAATTGATCAAAATATGAACACAAATATTACAATTGATCTGTATATGAACACAAATATTACAATTGATCTATATATGAACACAAATATTACAATTGATCTATATATGAACACAAATATTACAATTGATCAATATATGAACACAAATATTACAATTGATCAAAATATGAACACACATATTACAATTGATCAAAATATGAACACAAATATTACAATTGATCTATATATGAACACAAATATTACAATTGACCAATATATGAACACAAATATTACAGTTGATCAATATATGAACACAAATATTACAATTGATCAAAATATGAACACAAATATTACAATTGATCAATATATGAACACAAATATTACAGTTGATCAATATATGAACACAAATATTACAATTGATCAAAATATGAACACAAATATTACAATTGATCAATATATGAACACAAATATTACAATTGATCAATATATGAACACAAATATTACAATTGATCAATATATGAACACAAATATTACAATTGATCAAAATATGAACACAAATATTACAATTGATCTATATATGAACACAAATATTACAATTGATCAAAATATGAACACAAATATTACAATTGATCAATATAAGAAGACAAATATTACAATTGATCAAAATATGAACACAAATATTACAATTGATCAATATAAGAAGACAAATATTACAATTGATCAATATATGAACACAAATATTACAATTGATCAATATATGAACACAAATATTACAATTGATCAATATATGAACACAAATATTACAATTGATCAATATATGAACACAAATATTACAATTGATCAATATATGAACACAAATATTACAATTGATCAATATATGAACACAAGTATTACAATTGATCTATATATGAACACAAATATTACAATTGATCAAAATGTGAACACAAATATTACAATTGATCAATATATGAACACAAATATTACAATTGATCTATATATGAACACAAATATTACAATTGATCAATATATGAACAAAAATATTACAATTGATCAATATATGAACACAAATATTGTAATTGATCAATATATGAACACAAATATTACAATTGATCAAAATGTGAACACAAATATTACAATTGATCAATATATGAACACAAATATTACAATTATTCTATATATGAACACAAATATTACAATTGATCAATATATGAACAAAAATATTACAATTGATCAATATATGAACACAAATATTGTAATTGATCAATATATGAACACAAATATTACAATTGATCAATATATGAACACAAATATTACAATTGATCAAAATATGAACACAAATATTACAATTGATCAAAATATGAACACAAATATTACAATTGATCAATATATGAACACAAATATTACAATTGATCAATATATGAACAAAAATATTACAATTGATCAATATATGAACACAAATATTGTAATTGATCAATATATGAACACAAATATTACAATTGATCAATATATGAACACAAATATTACAATTGATCAATATATGAACACAAATATTACAATTGATCAATATATGAACACAAATATTACAATTGATCAATATATGAACACAAATATTACAATTGATCAATATATGAACACAAGTATTACAATTGATCTATATATGAACACAAATATTACAATTGATCAAAATGTGAACACAAATATTACAATTGATCAATATATGAACACAAATATTACAATTGATCTATATATGAACACAAATATTACAATTGATCAATATATGAACAAAAATATTACAATTGATCAATATATGAACACAAATATTGTAATTGATCAATATATGAACACAAATATTACAATTGATCAAAATGTGAACACAAATATTACAATTGATCAATATATGAACACAAATATTACAATTATTCTATATATGAACACAAATATTACAATTGATCAATATATGAACAAAAATATTACAATTGATCAATATATGAACACAAATATTGTAATTGATCAATATATGAACACAAATATTACAATTGATCAATATATGAACACAAATATTACAATTGATCAAAATATGAACACAAATATTACAATTGATCAAAATATGAACACAAATATTACAATTGATCTATATATGAACACAAATATTACAATTGATCAATATATGAACACAAATATTACAGTTGATCAATATATGAACACAAGTATTACAATTGATCAATATATGAACACAAATATTACAATTGATCAATATATGAACACAAATATTACAATTGATCAATATATGAACACAAATATTACAATTGATCTATATATGAACACAAATATTACAATTGATCAGTATCCCGCCCTCATTTTATATGGCCCCAAAATAATATGTGTCAATAAAATAGCTTATATTTTCTTTCTTTACTTTCTTATTTTCTCACTAAAGGTACTAGGGTTTTTTTTCTAGTTTGACAGAGAAAAAATGGTGTCCAATATTGCAACAAATATTATATTATCTAACTTTGTTGGTCAAAATCCAAATAAATACTTAAATATCTGCTTAACTTACGGTTTCCAAGCTAGTTATCCATCATATTGTACACTATGAAAATGACTATTGATTGATTGATTGAAACTTGTATTAGTAGATTGCACAGTACAGTACATATTCCCTACAATTGACCACTAATAAGTTGTTACACTTCTTTAAGTCCACGTTAATCAATTAATGGTAGACCAATAGATTTTACTGTAACATTGTCACGACTTGGACTGTGGCTTGGTTTGTTCTCCCGTGGTGCAAATGAACTGGACTGGTCAAGGCTTGAAGGTGGGTACATGATTTATTTAAACTATCAAAAAAGGAATAAACGAAAAGCGCGCACTGGGGCGGAGGTACAAAACTAGACTATAAACACAAAACTTGCACATTGGCAGAAACTATGAACAATTAAACAAAACACTAACTGTGGCTTAATAAACAAAAACTTACTTGGCATGGAACCGGCATAAAAAAAAGAGTAGCAAGAGTCATCAGGGTGTGGAGAGTGTGCAGGAGCATAAATGCGGGGATGTCGTCAGGACGAACAACAGAAAATGAATGAACTTAAATACTATGGACATGATTAGTGAAAGCAGGTGCGTGACTCAAAACGTGAAACAGGTGCGTGACGTGACAGGTGAAAACTAATGGTTGCTATGGTGACAAACAAGAGTGCACAATGAGTCCGAAGGTGGAACAGGTGAAACTAATGGGTAATCATGCAAACAAGACAAGGGAGTGAAAAGCCAGAAACTAAACAAAACATGACTTAAAACAAAACATGATTACACAGACATGACAAACATTTAGTGAGTTTTCTACAGCATATTACTGTAAGTTGAAAAGAAACCCACCAATGTTTGTTTTTTTAACAGTAAAATTCTGTGGACTGAGCTGTCGGTTTGTTTGTTTTTAAATCCACAGTTGATGATTTTACGATAAGACATTTTATTATGGTAAACAACTGGCAGCTGAGTTGCCAAAATCAAATTAAACAGCGCTACTGTATTTCTATTTACATGAATATGTTGCAAAAATAATAATAATAATAAAATAACAGCATATATTTGACAGTAAAAGTCTGGCAACTAAGCTGTCTTCCTGTAAGAAAATAGTGGTGGTAAAGAAAAAGTCGAATATTTCAATTGATGAATGATTTAGTGTTACAAACTAATGACTGTGGTGTGTGTGTGGCCCTCAATGAAAACACGTTTTGACACCCCTGGTCTAGTGGGACCTGCCAAAGTGAAGTTGGAGAAAATGCAAGTCCTTTATTTTTGATTGTTTGAAACTTTTATTAGTAGATTGCACAGTACAGTACAGTACTTATACGACAGCCATCAGACTGTATAATGCATATGTTCCTTTTGACTGTACATGTACTGTAAATGTGTCATGTATTTATATTATTCACATGTGAATAATGCTGTAAAATAGACTGTATTTATATTATTCACATGTGAATAATGCTGTATAATAGACTGTATTTATATTATTCACATGTGACTAATGCTGTAAAATAGACTGTATTTATATTATTCACATGTGAATAATGTTGTATAATAGACTGTATTTATATTATTCACATGTGAATAATGCTGTATAATACACTGTATTTATATTATTCACATGTGACTAATGCTGTAAAATAGACTGTATTTATATTATTCACATGTGAATAATGCTGTGTAATAGACTGTATTTATATTATTCACATGTGCCTAATGCTGTAAAATAGACTGTATTTATATTATTCACATGTGACTAATGCTGTATAATAGACTGTATTTATATTATTCACATGTGAATAATGCTGTATAATAGACTGTATTTATATTATTCACATGTGAATAATGCTGTATAATAGACTGTATTTATATTATTCACATGTGACTAATGCTGTAAAATAGACTGTATTTATATTATTCACATGTGAATAATGCTGTATAATAGACTGTATTTATATTATTCACATGTGACTAATGCTGTATAATACACTGTATTTATATTATTCACATGTGAATAATGCTGTAAAATAGACTGTATTTATATTATTCACATGTGAATAATGCTGTATAATAGACTGTAGTTATATTATTCACATGTGAATAATGCTGTATAATAGACTGTATTTATATTATTCACATGTGAATAATGCTGTGTAATAGACTGTATTTATATTATTCACATGTGAATAATGCTGTATAATACACTGTATTTATATTATTCACATGTGACTAATGCTGTATAATAGACTGTATTTATATTATTCACATGTGAATAATGCTGTATAATACACTGTATTTATATTATTCACATGTGACTAATGCTGTAAAATAGACTGTATTTATATTATTCACATGTGAATAATGCTGTATAATAGACGGTATTTATATTATTCACATGTGACTAATGCTGTAAAATAGACTGTATTTATATTATTCACATGTGAATAATGCTGTATAATAGACTGTATTTATATTATTCACATGTGAATAATGCTGTATAATAGACTGTATTTATATTATTCACATGTGAATAATGCTTTATAATAGACTGTAGTTATATTATTCACATGTGAATAATGCTGTATAATAGACTGTATTTATATTATTCACATGTGAATAATGCTGTGTAATAGACTGTATTTATATTATTCACATGTGAATAATGCTGTAAAATAGACTGTATTTATATTATTCACATGTGAATAATGCTGTATAATAGACTGTAGTTATATTATTCACATGTGAATAATGCTGTATAATAGACTGTATTTATATTATTCACATGTGAATAATGCTGTGTAATAGACTGTATTTATATTATTCACATGTGAATAATGCTGTATAATACACTGTATTTATATTATTCACATGTGACTAATGCTGTATAATAGACTGTATTTATATTATTCACATGTGAATAATGCTGTATAATAGACTGTATTTATATTATTCACATGTGAATAATGATGTATAATAGACTGTATTTATATTATTCACATGTGACTAATGCTGTAAAATAGACTGTATTTATATTATTCACATGTGAATAATGCTGTATAATAGACTGTATTTATATTATTCACATGTGACTAATGCTGTAAAATAGACTGTATTTATATTATTCACATGTGAATAATGCTGTATAATAGACTGTATTTATATTATTCAAATGTGAATAATGCTGTGTAATAGACTGTATTTATATTATTCACATGTGACTAATGCTGTAAAATAGACTGTATTTATATTATTCACACGTGAATAATGCTGTGTAATAGACTGTATTTATATTATTCACATGTGAATAATGCTGTATAATTACACTGTATTTATATTATTCACATGTGACTAATGCTGTAAAATAGACTGTATTTATATTATTCACATGTGACTAATGCTGTAAAATAGACTGTATTTATATTATTCACATGTGAGTAATGCTGTATAATAGACTGTATTTATATTATTCACACGTGAATAATGCTGTATAATAGACTGTATTTATATTATTCACATGTGAGTAATGCAGTATAATAGACTGTATTTATATTATTCACATGTGAATAATGCTGTATAATAGACTGTATTTATATTATTCACATGTGAGTAATGCTGTATAATAGACTGTATTTATATTATTCACATGTGAATAATGCTTTATAATAGACTGTAGTTATATTATTCACATGTGAATAATGCTGTGTAATAGACTGTATTTATATTATTCACATGTGAATAATGCTGTAAAATAGACTGTATTTATATTATTCACATGTGAATAATGCTGTATAATAGACTGTAGTTATATTATTCACATGTGAATAATGCTGTATAATAGACTGTATTTATATTATTCACATGTGAATAATGCTGTGTAATAGACTGTATTTATATTATTCACATGTGAATAATGCTGTATAATACACTGTATTTATATTATTCACATGTGAATAATGCTGTGTAATAGACTGTATTTATATTATTCACATGTGAATAATGCTGTAAAATAGACTGTATTTATATTATTCACATGTGAATAATGCTGTATAATAGACTGTAGTTATATTATTCACATGTGAATAATGCTGTATAATAGACTGTATTTATATTATTCACATGTGAATAATGCTGTATAATACACTGTATTTATATTATTCACATGTGAATAATGCTGTAAAATAGACTGTATTTATATTATTCACATGTGAATAATGCTGTATAATACACTGTATTTATATTATTCACATGTGACTAATGCTGTAAAATAGACTGTATTTATATTATTCACATGTGAATAATGCTGTATAATAGATTGTATTTATATTATTCACATGTGAATAATGCTGTGTAATAGACTGTATTTATATTATTCACATGTGAATAATGCTGTATAATAGACTGTATTTATATTATTCACACGTGAATAATGCTGTGTAATAGACTGTATTTATATTATTCACATGTGACTAATGCTGTAAAATAGACTGTATTTATATTATTCACATGTGAATAATGCTGTATAATAGACTGTATTTATATTATTCACATGTGAATAATGCTGTGTAATAGACTGTATTTATATTATTCACATGTGAATAATGCTGTATAATACACTGTATTTATATTATTCACATGTGACTAATGCTGTATAATAGACTGTATTTATATTATTCACATGTGAATAATGCTGTATAATAGACTGTATTTATATTATTCACATGTGAATAATGCTGTATAATAGACTATATTTATATTATTCACATGTGAGTAATGCTGTATAATAGACTGTATTTATATTATTCACATGTGAATAATGCTGTATAATAGACTGTATTTATATTATTCACATGTGAATAATGCTGTGTAATAGACTGTATTTATATTATTCACACGTGAATAATGCTGTGTAATAGACTGTATTTATATTATTCACATGTGAGTAATGCTGTATAATAGACTGTATTTATATTATTCACATGTGAATAATGCTTTATAATAGACTGTAGTTATATTATTCACATGTGAATAATGCTGTGTAATAGACTGTATTTATATTATTCACATGTGAATAATGCTGTAAAATAGACTGTATTTATATTATTCACATGTGAATAATGCTGTATAATAGACTGTAGTTATATTATTCACATGTGAATAATGCTGTATAATAGACTGTATTTATATTATTCACATGTGAATAATGCTGTGTAATAGAC